>NC_038251.2:36920069-37280140 GCF_000004515.6 Glycine max
CGATTTACAGTCTCGAGACACTTTATTAGTCTATGCGCGCTTTGTGGATGTGGAAAACTTGTTGTGCACCATCGCCCGACCGCCACCTAGTACCACATGTGATGGGTACCCCATAATCCTACAAGCTTGAGATGAGGAAGTGTTGAAGGGTGAAACTTCCTGCTTTTATTGTTGACCACAGAGTGGTACCTGGAGATATGTCGCGGGGGTCAGGAGACCTTGGGGACGTCAGGTGGGGTGCTATTGCCCAAAACCAAGCTTGACCAATCCCGACCCAACCCGGGCATAGTCGGTCAGTGAGAACCTGTGATGTACCTAAGCAGGCGAGCTCCTGGCAGTCAACAGATAAAAGGGAACAAAGACCACAAAGCGAGGAGGCTTGTGGTGGCTGGCCAACTGTGAATTTTGTGTGATATGTGGATTATGGCCTCTGGTAATCGATTACCAAGGGTGGGTAATCGATTACAAGGCTTAAAAATGAAGACAGGAGGCTAAGATGGTCTCTGGTAATCGATTACCAAGGGGTGTAATCGATTACCAGGCTTGAAAACGAAGTCAGGAAACTAAGGGAGCCTCTGGTAATCGATTACCAGCCTGTGTAATCGATTACACAGAGGGATGGGTCACTGGTAATCGATTACCAGGTATGTGTAATCGATTACACGGTGCATTTTTGCATATTTCATGTCCCGAGGCTGTGTAAGTCAAGTTTAGCCTCTGGTAATCGATTACCAAGGCTGTGTAATCGATTACCAGAGATGGAAAGCCGTAAAATACCCCTTTTACTTGCATGTAATGGTTATGAGAAGCTCTGTGTTGCGGCATAGTTAGATTCTTGTGAAAGAGTCTACCCCTTTCTTTTCTTCCTTGTAGATCGTGATGGCGGCGCAACTAATCCGTGATCGAGTAGAGATGGAGTGCCTAGAGGGAGCTTGGGAGACCCTCGAAGGCAACACGAGGTGCCGATTTCGGGGCACCATTCGATTCACGGCTACTTCTTTGGTGCATCCAGATGAACCTGCATGGACGCTTCAGCGCACGGTGGAGTGGACAGCTCCTTGGATTAGTTTTGTATATTTTTGAGGGTGGGTGTATCTAGGACTGACTGTTAGGTTTAATCTTTTGTTTTGTATGGGTAGACCTGATGTATAGGAATTTGATGATTGTATACATGTGGCTGAAGCCACCACTATTGACACCTTTGCTCTGGATGACACTGTATTTTGTAAAACTCCCATATTTTGAACAGCTTTAAATGATGAATGCATTTATGATCGATCTTGTTATTTGAAAAGAAAGCATTAGCAACTTTATTTGTAAAAGAGTTTATCGACCGTATTTTATTCTTTTATTTTCATGTGACGACCTAAAGTAATGGCTGGTACATTCTTCCTTTTTAAAACAACAAAATAGTTTAGAGATTATGAGCGGTAAGAAAGAAATGACTCCGAATAGAGTTGTGAACTGGCCATTCAGGACTCTGTAGTGAGGATTTTCCTTCTAAACCTAGTTATGGTGAAAAGAGAAAGATATGAAAAAGAAAAAGAAGAAAAAAAATAAAATTTACCATGGTTTTTGTTATTTAAATTATTACTATTAAACCAGTCATTATTTTGGGGACGCCACAATTGGTGGTATCAGAGCAAAAGTTGGATTCTAGTGAACCTGTTATGGTCTTGCTGTGTGAATGCTGTGTATCTCTGAATCTTGGGAGTAGGTTTCGGGGAGTGACGTTAAGTCACACATTGTGTGTATTTCTGCTTTCTTGTCTTGAGCATGGATGTGTGACTGATTCATAGGATTGTTGTGTGTATAAGTATGTATAAAGAGAAGGATGTTGTTATGACTGTCACAGCCTGTGTGGCACACTCTCTTTTAGGATTTGTTGGGTGCTAATAGTTTCCCTACAGGATAGGTATGGCAGGACGTGGTAGGGATCAGAACCGTGATGTCCTCGACCGCATCACAGCTGTGCTGGAAACTCTAGTGCAGGAACGTGATGTGGAGCCGGCGGAGTATCGGGGACTCATGGCTTTCCGTAAGAACCACCCGCCAAAGTTCAGTGGAGACTATGATCCGGAAGGTGCTAGGTTGTGGTTAGCTGAGACGGAAAAGATTTTCGAGGCGATGGGTTGCCTTGAGGAGCATAAGGTTCTTTATGCGACATTTATGCTCCAAGGGGAGGCCGAGAATTGGTGGAAGTTCGTGAAGCCTTCGTTTGTTGCACCTGGAGGCGTGATTCCTTGGAACGCCTTCAAGGACAAATTCCTGGAGAATTACTTTCCACGAGATCTCAGGAAGAGGAAGGCGAGGGAATTTCTAGATTTGAAGCAAGGAAACATGTCTGTTGGGGAGTACACGGCTAAGTTTAATGAGCTTCTGCAGTATTGGCCTCAATACCAAGATGCTCGGAATGAGGAAGATTTATGTGCTCAGTTTGAGAATGGGCTTCGGTTGGAGATCCAACAGGCGGTTAGTTATATGCAGATCACGGATTTTAATCAGTTGGTGACAAAGTGCAGGATTTTTGAGGACAAGATGAAGGAGAGGCAAGCTAGAGGTGTTGGAGGACCTCAGAGAAACCATCCTTTTAGGGGGAATGGTAATAAGAGGATGAAGCCGTATGCTAGCAACAAGGGGAAACAACCTATGGCTACCTCCAACATGAGCCAGTCAAGGGGAACTGGGGTACAATGCTTTCAGTGTGGAGGACCGCATCTTAAGAGGAATTGCCCACAGCTCCAGCAGACACAGGAGAACCGTTGTTATGTGTGCGGCAAGGTGGGCCATTATGCTAGAGAATGTAGGGTGACCGGGAGGCCAACAGTGACGGCCAATTCCAACACCGTCAATCGTGGACCCACTAATTCCACAAGGAGCGGTAATGTTAGCAACAACAACACTAGTGGTGGAAGACCAAAAGTACCCTCTCGGGTATTTGCTTTGAGTGGTTCAGAAGCGGCTGCCTCCGACGATTTGATACGGGGTAAGTGTTTGATTGCTGATAAACTACTAGATGTACTTTATGATTCAGGTGCCATGCATTCTTTCATATCTCATGCATGTGTGGAGAGGTTGAGGTTATGTGCGACGGAGTTACCATATGATATGGTGGTGTCTACTCCGACGAGCGAGCCTGTAACCACCTCTCGGGTGTGTTTGAAGTGTCCTATAATTGTTGGGGGTCGATCTGTTATGGCGGATTTGATTTGCCTACCTTTAGCTCATCTAGATGTGATCTTGGGGATGGATTGGTTATCTACTAACCATATCTTTCTAGACTGTAAGGAGAAGATGCTAGTGTTTGGTGGAGAGGTAGTTCCAAGTGAACCATTGAAAGAGGATGCAGCCAACGAAGGGACGGGGGATGTTCGAACTTACATGGTGTTGTTCTCTATGTATGTGGAAGAGGACGCTGAAGTTAGTAGTATACCGGTGGTGTCAGAATTTCTGGAAGTTTTTCCTGATGATATTTGTGAATTGCAACCTGAGAGAGAAGTGGAATTCATTATTGACTTGGTGCCTGGGGCGAATCCAGTGTCGATTGCGCCTTATAGAATGTCTCCGGTAGAACTGGCAGAGGTGAAGGCACAAGTGCAGGATCTTTTGAGCAAACAATTTGTTCGTCCAAGCGCATCACCGTGGGGAACGCCGGTCTTGTTGGTTAAAAAGAAGGATGGAAGTATGAGGATGTGTGTAGACTACCAGCAGTTAAACAAAGTCACTATCAAGAACAAATATCCTCTACCAAGGATAGATGATTTGATTGACCAATTGAGGGGAGCAACAGTATTTTCAAAGATCGATTTGCGATCGGGGTATCATCAAATTCGAGTTAAGAAGGAGGATATCCCAAAAACTACGTTCCGGATTCGGTATGGGCACTACGAGTATTTAGTCATGCCATTTGGAGTGACTAATGCTCCGGCTATTTTCATGGATTATATGAATCGTATATTCCATGATTACTTGGATCAGTTCGTGGTTGTGTTCATTGATGATATCCTAGTGTATTCGAGGAATAAGGAGGAGCATGAGAAGCACTTGAGGATTGTGTTGCATATCCTGAGAGATAGGAAGTTGTTCGCCAAATTGTCGAAATGTGACTTTTGGTTGGAGAAAGTGCAGTTTTTAGGGCACGTGATTTCTAAAGACGGGGTTGCGGTAGATCCGAACAAGGTGGAGTCGGTTATGGAGTGGCAACAACCGACAACTCCAACGGAGGTTCGAAGTTTCTTGGGGTTAGCTGGCTATTATAGAAAATTCATTGAAGGATTTTCTAAATTGGCATTGCCTCTAACTAAGTTGACCCGTAAGAATGAGAAGTTTGTTTGGAATGAGAAGTGTGAGCAAAGTTTCCAAGAGTTGAAGCGGCGGTTGACGACAGCTCCAGTGTTAATTTTGCCCGACCCTAAGAGGACATTTGAAGTGTATTGCGATGCAAGCGGGCAAGGTTTGGGATGTGTGTTGATGCAAGAGGGAAGAGTAGTGGCTTATGCTTCACGTCAATTACGTCCTCATGAAGTTAACTATCCGACCCATGACTTGGAACTAGCAGCGGTGGTCTTTGCTTTGAAGATTTGGAGGCATTATTTATACGGTACTCGTTTTGAAGTTTTCAGTGATCACAAGAGTCTCAAATACTTGTTCGATCAGAAGGAACTCAATATGAGACAACGAAGATGGATGGAGTTCCTCAAGGATTATCATTTTTGATGTGCCATCATTTTCTCCTATTTCTTAACCCTTTTTGCCCCATTTTAAATACTGATTAGTCTTAATTGTCAAATTTATTAGGCAGTTTTATTATTTGGGCCCATTCAGCTAATTTGATGTTTTTAATCTAATTTCAGGAATTAATGAAGCATTGGGTTTGAATCCAGAATTGGGCTTGGGCTTGAATCCAGAATTGAGCTTGGACTTGAAGAGGGCAGACTATTTTATTCTACAAAATTAGATCTTATCTTATCTAGATTTGAATTTCTCATCTAGATATTATTTGATCTAGATCTTATCTTATCTTATCTAGATTTGAATTTCTCATCTAGATATTATTTAATCTAGATCTTATCTTATCTTATCTAGATTTGATTTGATTTTACTTATGGGCTTGGATTTAAAACATATTTGTAAGCTTTGGGGCTGAAAAAAACTATATAACAGCACCAAGGTTCTAGTTTTGGGGCTCCCTCTCTCCCTCGCGGGAGACTCTCTCTCTCTCCTCTCTCTCTTCTATTTTTCGTTTTTAGTTTTAGTCTCTCTTCTCTTTCTCTTTTATTTTCGTTTTTTTTTACAATTCCAGTTCAGACTTTTAGTTTTATCAATAAAATTTCATTCTCTATTTGATTAATGGAAGGCTAAGTCCGCAGCGTTGTTTTCCCTTGAGGATCAAGCACAGTTCTCTTTGAGGTTCTATCATTACTGTTAAATTCTGTTTAGTTTTTCCTCTTCACTAATTACTTTGAATTTGTTGCTTTTAATTCATGCATGCTTAGTGCTTGATTAATTGTCTCTGCGCTTAATTTACGTTCATGCTTAATGATCGTTTATGAGTAATTGGTGTATGTGATGCTTAATCACATAATGAATGCCTTATGTTGAATTTCGCTTAGTAATTTAATTTAGGGTTGGATTAAGTGGTTAAACTGATAAAGGATAAACTCTCGTAACCTAGGATAAGAGACTTGCTTGTGAATCAAGGGGAAGCAACGTGTTTTAATTCTTATATTTTCTAATTCACATATATTCGCTGTTTAATTTACAAAAGCAAACAACCCCCCCCCCCCCCCCCATCGTTACTGTTACTGTTACTGCAAGTATATTATGAACATTTGGCTTGTCACTGCTCGTTGGGATCACTTCCTAGTTACTACATTTTAATGTTTATTTGATTCAGGTACGGCCTCGATCAAATTTGGCGCCGTTGCCGGGGAGCAGTGTCCAAAGGTTCATAATAGCTAGCTATTGTTGTGTGTTTAATCCTTTCGTGTTTTATGTTTAATTGTTAGTATTGTGTTAGTATGTGTGTTAGTGTTGATTAGTTCACTGGTATTGATAACAGACAAATCCAGAATCCATATATCTAGGCTAATTAGACTTGTCAGGTTTTAGCGATTTTAATATATAGATTTTAGTCCTTATTTTCATTGTCGGTCTTCCTTAGAAGTAGTTATTCCTTATTTTTTACTGTTGGGTTTTAAGAGTAAGTATTTAGATTTAGTAGATTTAGATCTTATTTATTTGAATTTCTTAGAAGTAGTTATCTTTATCGCAATTTAAATATTTTATCATATCTTATCTTTAAATTTTTTATCTTATCTTATCTATTATCTTTATCTTCTATTTTGATCTTTCAATCTTTTATCTTCGAATTTTATCTTTAAATATCTTATCTTTTCTTTTATCTTCTAATTTTATCTTTAAATATCTTATCTTTTCTTTACCTTATCTTCTATCTTCTATTTTAAATTCTTATCTCTTGCTTTTAAATTGGGTTTGCATTAATCAAAATACAAACAAAGTCCCTGTTTCAGTCTTGGGTGTTTTGCTGTGAAGATTGTGCAGCCAAGCAGGAAAGATTGGAGTACCAGGCTTGATGATGCTCTCTGGGCACATCGGACTGCCTACGAAGCACCCATAGGAATGTCTCCTTATCGGGTTGTCTTTGGAAAGGCATGTCATCTTCCAGTGGAAATTGAGCACAAAGCATACTGGGCAGTGAAGACTTGCAACTTCTCTATGGATCAAGCTGGCGAGGAAAGGAAGTTGCAACTGAGTGAGTTAGATGAAATCCGCCTAGACGCCTACGAGAATGCCAAGTTCTACAAAGAAAAGACCAAGAAGTTCCATGATAGCATGATAGTTAAAAAAGACTTTGTGGTTGGGCAAAAAGTGTTATTGTATAATTCTAGGCTTGGACTCATGAGTGGTAAGTTGAGGTCTAAGTGGATTGGTCCTTTTGTTGTTACTAATGTTTTTCCTTATGGTACAGTTGAGATCAAAAGCGACTCCACAAACAAGAGCTTCAAGGTCAACGGACATCGACTTAAGCCATTCCTCACGAACCCTTCTTTAGTGGACGTAGTGGTGGAAGAGACTTCCTTACTCCACCCTACTTTTCCTCCACCATGACTTAGGGAGTTTTTCTTTTCCTATCTCCTTCTTTGCTTTTATTACACTTGTCCGATTCTCTTTGATGATTTAATTGTTTTTAATCTTTTAATTGTGCTACATTGAGGACAATGTGTTGTTTAAGTATGGGGGGGGGGGGGGGGAGTGTTCTTTGGTTTTGCTAGTTTTGTTGGTTTTGTTAATTTGTTAGTTGTGTTAATTTGTTAATGTTGTTAGTTTCGTCGAATTTTCAGTTTAATATTTTGGGTCAATTTTGTGTGCACGTACGACTTTGCATGTTTTTCTTTGAATTATAGGATATGTTCAAGAAATGGGTAATTGTTTTGAAAATAAAAGTTCTTGACATTTTGTGACTTGAAATCCTTGATTCTTCTCTACATGTCATGATAGTTTTAAAAGCTCAATTTGAAAGTGATGATTTTACCTTTGTGAGAATTTGAGCCATCCATCATTATAATCATTTGGTGTGTTTTGCCCCATTGATTGCTTGCACAATAGCCTTGGCTTGATTCTTGTTGATGCGTCCTAATTCACATGCATATTTGGAAATGATTAAGGCAATTTTGTTCTTATAAGCTTCTAGCCAAATGGACTTACCTTGAATTAATTCCTTTGATAGCCCTTTTGAGCCTTGTTTCCCTTTCCTTGTTTTGAAGCTCACTACAAGCCTTAAGTGAAAAACCATGATATTACCATATCCTTAAGGAATTTTGGAGCTTTGGAATTGTTTTGGGAATAAGTGTGGGGGGTTTTTGTTTCATTGGACAACTTGTTTTGTTGGCTATGCTTCATGATGTATTTTGGGCCATACTTGATGTACATTGTATATTGGTTAAATGTTGGACATGCTGAATGAAATGTTGTTTCTCAAAGGCTAAAAAAAAATAAAAAAATAAAAAAAAAATTCAAAAAAAAAAAAAATTTCGAAAAAATAAAAATAAAAAAAAAGAAAAGCAATAAAGTTGAGTGAATAAGATCTTAAATGGCACAAGAATGATGAAACTCTTGGTTCTACTCTTCATGTTTAATTTTTATCCTTACTTCTTTTTATTTTCTTATTTTTTTCTTTAATATGCACTTATTCCCCTTTGCTCCTCTATTCCTTTGGGATTTAGCCACTTATTCCATATTTCTCCATACCTTGTCCTTGGCCCCATTACAACCTTAAAAGACCTTTTGATCCTCATGTGCTTGTGTTTATGGGTTGATTGTCAATTTTAGAATCTTGCCAAGTTTATGTGGTGTTTGCTTTCATGGGTGCTTTGAGGGTAAATAGTAGCCTAGACACTTGAGAGATAGAGTGTATATTTTGTGAGGCTTTATCACTTTTCATTCTTGAGCTGATTAACTATTTTGCCATGATTGGGTTGCTTGGATGATTTTCATGAATGTCTTGACTTTTTGGATCTCCTTATGTTAGATGTTACCCATTCCTTTTATTCCTTGATGTTCATTGAGAAATATGTGAATGTTTTTGTTTGTCTCCCTCTGATATCCTTGGATTTTGTTCTTTGTTTCATTTTGCCCAGGAGTGCAAAAGGCTAAGTATGGGGGGTTTTGATGTGCCATCATTTTCTCCTATTTCTTAACCCTTTTTGCCCCATTTTAAATATTGATTAGTCTTAATTGTCAAATTTATTAGGTAGTTTTATTATTTGGGCCCATTCAGCTAATTTGATGTTTTTAATCTAATTTCAGGAATTAATGAAGCATTGGGTTTGAATCCAGAATTGGGCTTGGGCTTGAATCCAGAATTGAGCTTGGACTTGAAGAAGGCAGACTATTTTATTCTACAAAATTAGATCTTATCTTATCTTTATCTTATCTTATCTAGATTTGAATTTCTCATCTAGATATTATTTGATCTAGATTTTATCTTATCTTATCTAGATTTGAATTTCTCATCTAGATATTATTTAATCTAGATCTTATCTTATCTTATCTAGATTTGATTTGATTTTACTTATGGGCTTGGATTTAAAACATATTTGTAAGCTTTGGGGCTGAAAAAAACTATATAACAGCACCAAGGTTCTAGTTTTGGGGCTCCCTCTCTCCCTCGCGGGAGACTCTATCTCTCTCCTCTCTCTCTTCTATTTTTTGTTTTTAGTTTTAGTCTCTCTTCTCTTTCTCTTTTATTTTCGTTTTTTTTACAATTCCAGTTCAGACTTTTAGTTTTATCAATAAAATTTCATTCTCTATTTGATTAATGGAAGGCTAAGTCCGCAGCGTTGTTTTCCCTTGAGGATCAAGCACAGTTCTCTTTGAGGTTCTATTATTACTGTTAAATTCTGTTTAGTTTTTCCTCTTCACTAATTACTTTGAATTTGTTGCTTTTAATTCATGCATGCTTAGTGCTTGATTAATTGTCTCTGCGCTTAATTTACGTTCATGCTTAATGATCGTTTATGAGTAATTGGTGTATGTGATGCTTAATCACATAATGAATGCCTTATGTTGAATTTTGCTTAGTAATTTAATTTAGGGTTGGATTAAGTGGTTAAACTGATAAAGGATAAACTCTTGTAACCTAGGATAAGAGACTTGCTTGTGAATCAAGGGGAAGCAACATGTTTTAATTCTGATATTTTCTAATTCACATATATTCGCTGTTTAATTTACAAAAGCAAACAACCCCCCCCATCGTTACTGTTACTGTTACTGCAAGTATATTATGAACATTTGGCTTGTCACTGCTCGTTGGGAAACGACCTAGGATCACTTCCTAGTTACTACATTTTAATGTTTATTTGATTCGGGTACGGCCTCGATCAATTTTGGACTTTCCTACCACCCGGGAAAGGCTAATGTAGTAGCCGATGCGCTAAGCCGGAAATCTTTACATGTTGCGACTATGATGAGTTTGGAGCAGAGATTGATAGAAGAATTCCGAGACTTGGATCTAGCAATCGAGATGCGACCAAAGAGCTTATTTGTGGGAGCGTTGCAGATCACCACTGAATTCGTAGATCACATACGCGAGGCTCAAGAGAATGACCCGTTTTTGCAAGGCAAGGTGTTAGATGTAATGGGGGATAGGGGTGTGGAGTTTGAGAAGGACACAATCGGGTTAATTAGGTTCAAGGGGAGGATATGTGTGCCATCTTTAGATGATTTGAAAGTTAAGATCTTGGAAGAAGCGCATAAAAGTCGTCTTAGTTTCCATCCAGGAATGACTAAGATGTACCAAGATTTGAAGAGAAGTTTTTGGTGGCATGGCATGAAGAAAGATGTAGCTGAATATGTAGCAAGATGTTTGACATGCCAAAAGGCTAAGGTTGAGCACCAGCGACCATCGGGAGAATTGAAGCCATTGGAGATTCCGGAATGGAAATGGGAGAGCATAGCTATGGATTTTGTATCTAGTTTACCCAAGACTAGCCGTGGACATGATGCTGTGTGGGTCATAGTAGATCGACTCACCAAATCTGCTCATTTTATCCCAGTGAATATGAAGTATAGAATGGAGAAGCTAGTGGAGTTGTACATCAAGGAAGTAATAAGGTTGCATGGAATTCCTTCCAGTATTGTATCTGATAGGGATCCGAGGTTCACTTCACGATTTTGGACGAGTCTACATGAGGCCTTGGGGACAAAGCTGAAGCTTAGTTCAGCTTATCATCCTCAAACAGATGGTCAAACTGAACGAACCATTCAGACTCTAGAGGATCTACTTCGGGCGTGTATTATAGAGCAACAAGGTAGCTGGATGGATTGTTTGCCATTGATTGAGTTTACTTACAACAATAGCTACCAAGCCAGTATTGGTATGGCTCCTTTTGAAGCTCTATATGGACAAAAGTGCAAAACTCCTATTTGTTGGTATGATGATGGAGAAGCAGTACTTCTTGGACCTGAAATGCTACAACAGATTAACGAACAAGTAAAGTTGGTTCGAGAGAAGATAAAAGCATCTCAGGATAGGCAGAAGAGCTATTATGATAGAAGGAGGAAGCCACTAGATTTTCAGGAAGGAGAACATGTGTTTTTGAAGGTTTCTCCCGTAACCGGAGTCGGAAGAGCTCTCAAGGCTAGGAAGTTGACACCCAAGTATCTAGGTCCGTATTAGATTTTGAAGAAGATTGGGCCTGTAGCTTATCATATCGCCTTACCTCCAAGTTTATCGAATTTGCATCCTGTGTTTCATGTCTCTCAACTGAGACGGTACAACCCGGATCCATCACACATACTCGCAGTGGACGAGGTACAGGTGAAGGATAACCTCACCTATAAAGCACAACCTCAGAAGATCACTGACCGAAGAATGAAGTCGTTGAGAGGAAAGGAGATCGCGTTGGTGAAGGTGCAGTGGGGAACCGAAGAGGGTGATTCTACATGGGAGTTGGAGGATAGGATGAGAGAATTGTACCCAAGCTTGTTCATCGAGTAGTTAATTTTGGGGACGAAATTCCTAAAAGGGTGGGAGTATTGTAACATCCTGGAAATTTCTACCCGGAATTTTTGGAAACGATGTATTTTGAATGATTATATATATAAGTATTATTCAGTGTATATGCCTATATGTTCTTGGTAGAAGTAGGAATAGTGGGGGCAAGATATGCGGGTTAGGCTAATTAAGGAAGAGAAATCCATAACTGGGAGGTTATGGGTTAATTCCTAAGTAATTAGTCTAAAAATCATCGTTTTGCGTGCGACTTAGAATTTAACGAAACCAACCTCTGAGCCACGCTCGGGGTTTTATTCTGAGCGTTTTGATATATATATTGGTTACTTTCGAAAACTGGCCCCGACGGACGCAGAGAAGCGCGAGAAACTGGAACCAGAGAAACGGCATGCAAACCGAGGCAAGATTTTTAGCGTTTCAAAAGTCAGATTTTCCTCACTTTTGTGGCTGAGTGTGGGTCACAGTAAAAAGGGAAAGTGGGCCCTTTTGACTCCACTCAAATAGGGACATGTGGCAGAGCTTGAATAAAATAATGGAAAAAGGGAAAACCCTTTTTATTTAAGACCAAAAAGCTTTTCTCTCTCCTCACTCAGCAAAACAGAAAATTTCAGACAGCCCTCTCTCCCCCTCACGTTGCCTTTCTTTCTCCCTCATTCTCCATTGAAGCTCCAAACAAAGCTTCAACCTTTGGCCATCATTTCTGCTCCAAATCGCGAAAGGAGAGCATTTTCGGGGTCGTGAAGTGCGTGGCTACGAGTGGGACTTCGAAAATTCAGGTTTGGGTGGACTTCTTTCTCCTTTAATTTTCGTGGGTATGGGGTTTTGGGAGATATGATGGGTAGTCTTGCAAGGTTTCTGCTGTGTGATGATTATTTGTGAAGACATTTGTTGAAAGCTTGTTGAAATTGCCATGTTTGGATGAGTTAAACATACCCATTCTGTTTTAGGGTTTTTGTGATGATGTTTGTGACGTTTATATGCTGAAATTGCTCATGGAAAACTGTTAGAGATGAAAGGTAGAGTTAACCTAGGGTTGGAAAGTGAGAATGTGGTGTTATGAGTGGAAAAAAGAGTGAGGCTTTGAGAGTTGGAAGGTTAAATCTGGATTCTGTGGTAAATGGAGGTTAAAGTGAGTTAATCTTAGCTTGAAATGCCATTTAAAACATGTGAGAAAGGTTAGGCTGTGCTAGAGAGAAAAACAAATAATCAAAGTGAACAAAGAGCCATTTCTAGGGCAAAATTGGGTGTTGAGGAGTCAAATTTTGATTCGGTGGAATTTTAGGTGTAAATCCAGTTTGAGCAAGTTTAGATTGATGTTATGGACTTGTGTGAGGTGAGAGTTTGCTTCAAATTTACCTCATTCTAAATTTCACTTCTCAAGCCTAGAAAATCCATTAAATTGAGGGGTTTTGGACACCTAGATTTTGTGTTGCTGTGGTTTGAAGCTTGGCTTTGGTTTAGACATGATTGATACATGATTTGGGACTTGTAGGATTTGATTTGGGCAAGATTGGATGAGGGGAAGTGTGGTTTTCGAAATCTGCACTTTGTGCAGATTTTTGCTGTGAAATTGTGCAGCAGAATTTTGCACAAGTGCAGAAAAATGCTTGTGTGTGATTGGCTGTGGAAAGAGTAGTGCAGAATGAGTTCTGGATGTTTGCTAGTAGATCCCAACGGTCACAATGTAGGCTTATGTACTATAGACTTCCAGTAAAATTTTGGTGTCGATCCAACGGTTAACGAATTGGATCGAAGGAATTGTTACTGGGGTCTTTAAGTGGGAAAAGCTGTGATTTTGGTTGGTGTTTTGGCAGAGTTTTCTGCCTTTGCTCTATTTTGCTTGGCTGTGATAGCTTGTGCTATTTGAATGTTGTTTTGCTTGGATGTTGTGGAAGCTTGGGAGGATTGATGGGGATCCGGTGTTGAGAGAAACGAGGATATGGGCTACGTGGGAGTACGTGAGCTCAGATGGAGGTGCGCAACAGGGGATGGTGGGTTTATGCGCGCTTTGTGGATGTGGAAAACTTGTTGTGCACCATCGCCCGACCGCCACCTAGTACCACATGTGATGGGTACCCCATAATCCTACAAGCTTGAGATGAGGAAGTGTTGAAGGGTGAAACTTCCTGCTTTTATTGTTGACCACAGAGTGGTACCTGGAGATATGTCGCGGGGGTCAGGAGACCTTGGGGACGTCAGGTGGGGTGCTATTGCCCAAAACCAAGCTTGACCAATCCCGACCCAACCCGGGCATAGTCGGTCAGTGAGAACCTGTGATGTACCTAAGCAGGCGAGCTCCTGGCAGTCAACAGATAAAAGGGAACAAAGACCACAAAGCGAGGAGGCTTGTGGTGGCTGGCCAACTGTGAATTTTGTGTGATATGTGGATTATGGCCTCTGGTAATCGATTACCAAGGGTGGGTAATCGATTACAAGGCTTAAAAATGAAGACAGGAGGCTAAGATGGTCTCTGGTAATCGATTACCAAGGGGTGTAATCGATTACCAGGCTTGAAAACGAAGTCAGGAAACTAAGGGAGCCTCTGGTAATCGATTACCAGCCTGTGTAATCGATTACACAGAGGGATGGGTCACTGGTAATCGATTACCAGGTATGTGTAATCGATTACACGGTGCATTTTTGCATATTTCATGTCCCGAGGCTGTGTAAGTCAAGTTTAGCCTCTGGTAATCGATTACCAAGGCTGTGTAATCGATTACCAGAGATGGAAAGCCGTAAAATACCCCTTTTACTTGCATGTAATGGTTATGAGAAGCTCTGTGTTGCGGCATAGTTAGATTCTTGTGAAAGAGTCTACCCCTTTCTTTTCTTCCTTGTAGATCGTGATGGCGGCGCAACTAATCCGTGATCGAGTAGAGATGGAGTGCCTAGAGGGAGCTTGGGAGACCCTCGAAGGCAACACGAGGTGCCGATTTCGGGGCACCATTCGATTCACGGCTACTTCTTTGGTGCATCCAGATGAACCTGCATGGACGCTTCAGCGCACGGTGGAGTGGACAGCTCCTTGGATTAGTTTTGTATATTTTTGAGGGTGGGTGTATCTAGGACTGACTGTTAGGTTTAATCTTTTGTTTTGTATGGGTAGACCTGATGTATAGGAATTTGATGATTGTATACATGTGGCTGAAGCCACCACTATTGACACCTTTGCTCTGGATGACACTGTATTTTGTAAAACTCCCATATTTTGAACAGCTTTAAATGATGAATGCATTTATGATCGATCTTGTTATTTGAAAAGAAAGCATTAGCAACTTTATTTGTAAAAGAGTTTATCGACCGTATTTTATTCTTTTATTTTCATGTGACGACCTAAAGTAATGGCTGGTACATTCTTCCTTTTTAAAACAGCAAAATAGTTTAGAGATTATGAGCGGTATGAAAGAAATGACTCCGAATAGAGTTGTGAACTGACCATTCAGGACTCTGTAGTGAGGATTTTCCTTCTAAACCTAGTTATGGTGAAAAGAGAAAGATATGAAAAAGAAAAAGAAGAAAAAAAAAATTTACCATGGTTTTTGTTATTTAAATTATTACTATTAAACCAGTCATTATTTTGGGGACGCCACACAAACCTACACTGTTACTTGCATAAGAAGGCAACTAGTTGTGCATGCTGAATGTAGTGTATGACTAGAGGCAATCCATCTGACCAACAACCCTTTGATCCTGAGATAGATAGGACATTTCATTGATTAGTTAGGCATCATTTAATACCTTTTGAGCATCCTGAGCATTCTGTTACTGGTGAGTCTGTGCATTCTTTTATTGGTGATTTTGAACATCTTGATTTTGAGCATTATAATTTTGAACATTCTGAGAACATGGCACAACCTCCACCCCATGAGAGGACTCTAAGGGAAATGGCTGCAGCTAATTTCACCTACGAAAGCAACTAGTTGTGTATGCTGCATGTAGTGTATGACTAGAGACAATCCATCTGACCTACAACCCTTTGATCCTGAGATAGATAGGACATTTCATAGATTAGTTTGGCATCATTTTGTACTTTTTTAGCATCCTGAGCATTCTGTTACTCGTGAGTCTGTGCATTCTATTATTGGTGATTTTGAACATCCTGATTTTGAGCATTATAATTTTGAACATTTCTGATTTTGAACATTCTGAGAACATGGCACAACCTCCACCCCGTGAGAGACTCTAAGGGAAATGGCTGCAGCTGATTTCACCTACGAAAGCTTGTGCATCCAATACCCTAATGATGATGTCCCATATGTTCTTAAAACTGGGCTGATCCATTTGCTTCCAAAGTTTCATGGTCTTGCAGGCGAAGACCCGCACAAACATCTGAAAGAATTCCATATTGTCTGCTCCACCATGAAACCACCAAATATCCAGCAGGATCACATATTTCTGAAGGCTTTTCCTCATTCTTTAGAGGGAGTGGCAAAGGACTGGCTATATTACCTTGCTCGAAGGTCCATCACGAGCTGGGATGACCTCAAGAGAGTATTCTTAGAAATTTTTTTCCATGCTTCCAGGACCACGACCATCAGAAAGGATATTTCAGGCATTAGGCAACTCAGTTGAGAGAGCCTATATGAATACTGGGAGAGATTTAAAAAACTATGTGCCAGTTGCCCTCACCACCAGATTTTTGAGCAGCTTATTCTCCAATATTTTTATGAAGGACTCAGTAACATGGAGAGAAGTATGATTGATGCTGCCAGTGGTGGAGCCCTTGGAGACATGACCCCTGCTGAAGCCAGGAATTTAATTGGGAAGATGGCTTCCAACTCCCAACAGTTTAGCGCCATAAATGATGCTATAGTCATTAGAGGAGTGCATGAAGTAGCCACAAACTCATTTGCATCATCTGAAACTAAGAAGCTTGAAGGTAAACTAGATGCCTTGGTTAACCTGGTAACCCAACTGGCCATGAATAAAAAATCTGCACCTGTCGCCAGACTCTGTGGTTTATGCTCCTCTGCCGACCACCACACAGACCTTTGCCCTTATGTGCAGCAATCTGAAGCAATTGAATAGCCTGAAGCTTATGCTGCAAACATCTACAATAGACCTCCTCAACCTCAGCAGCAAAATCAGCCACAACAAAACAATTATGACCTCTCCAGCAACAGGTACAATCCCGGGTGGAGGAATCATCTCAACCTTAGATGGTCGAGTCCTTCACAACAACAGCAGCAATAACAACAACAACAACAGCAGCAGCAGCAACAACCCCAGAAACAACAACCAATTGAGACTCCTCCGCAACCTTCCCTTGAAGAACTTGTGAGGCAAATGACTATGCAAAACATGCAGTTTCAACAAGAGACCAGAGCCTCCATTCAGAGCTTAACTAATCAGATGGTACAATTGGCTACACAGTTAAATCAACAACAGTCCTAGAATTCTGACAGATTACCTTCTCAATCTGTCCAGAATCCCAAAAATGTGAGTGTCATTACATTGAGGTCGGGAAAACAGTGTCAAGGACCTCAACCAGCAACATCTTCCTCATCCGCAAATGAACCTACCCAACTTCACTCTGCTCCAGAAAAAGATGATGACAAAAATTTAAAGAGTAAGTTACCTAACAATTTCTATGCATGTGAATCTTCCACTGGTAATTTTGATTTATAGAAGCAGTATATCCCTCTTCCATTCCCTCTAAGAGCAATTTCCAAAAAAAAAATGGAAGAGGCAGAGAAGGAGATCTTGGAAACATTTAGAAAAGTAGAGGTAAACATACCTCTGCCGGATGCAATAAAGCAAATTCCAAGATATGCTAAATTCTTGAAAGAGTTGTGCACTAATAAGCGGAATCTTAAAGGAAGTGAAAGAATCAGCATGGGCAGAAATGTCTTGGCATTGATTGGTAAATATGTTCCCCAAATCCCTGAAAAATGTAAAGATCCAGGTACATTCAGCATACCTTGTATTATGGGGAACAATAAGTTTGACAATGCCATGCTAGATTTAGGAGCTTCTGTTAGTGTTATGCCTCTGTCTATTTTTAATTCTCTATCTCTTGGTCCTTTGCAGTCAACTGATGTGGTAATTCATTTAGCTAATAGAAGTGTTGCCTATCCTGTTGGTTTCATAGAGGATGTCTTACTTAGAGTTGGTAAACTGATTTTCCTTGTTGATTTTTATATTTTGAATATGGAGGAAGGATTTTCTCAAGGATCAGTTCCCATCATTCTAGGCAGACCTTTTATGAAAACTGCTAGAACTAAGATAGATTTATATGCAGGCACACTATCTATGGAGTTTGGCGATATGACTGTTCATTTTAATATTCTTGATGCTATGAAACACCCATCTGAAGATCTTTTTGTATTTCGTGCTGAAATAATTGACCATATTGTTGATGAATACATGACTGATCTTCATTCTAATTTGCATGTTTATCACTCTTCATGCATTGAATCTGAATTTGTACTTGATCATATGTCTGAATTTGATGCTGAGAGTAAATCTGAATTTGATATTGATTATATGTCTGGTGATGTTTTACCTCTTGAGATTGATTTTCTAGAGTCAGATAGAACTAACCATGTTTCAGGAAGTACATATACCTCTGACTTTCTTTATGAGGTACAGGCTGAGAAACCATCTCTTTCTACCACTATCGAGCCACCCACACCAGAATTGAAGCCTCTGCCATCAAATTTGAAATATGCTTACTTGGATGATAGAAAAAGTTTTCCAGTAATTATATATGCCTCCCTTGTTGATGAGCAAGAGGAGAAGCTGTTATCAGTTCTCAAAAAGCATAAGAAGGCTATAGGCTGGACCATGGCGGACATTCCTGGTATTAGCCCATGCACATGTATGCATCGAATAAATTTAGAGGATGGGGCTAAACCAGTAAGACAGCCACAGAGAAGACTCAACCCGATGATTCTTGATGTAGTGAAGAAGGAGGTAACCAAGCTTTTGCAAGCTGGAATCATTTATCCTATCTCCGACAGCCAATGGGTGAGTCCCATCCAGGAAGTCCCGAAGAAAATCGGTCTCACCGTGATAAAAAATGAGAAGGAGGAGCTGATTCCTATTCGGGTGCAGAACAATTGGAGAGTCTGCATCGACTATAGGAGGCAGAACCAGGTTACCAAAAAGGACCATTTTCCCCTGCCATTCATTGACCAGATGCTTGAACGCCTGGCAGGTAAATCTCACTACTGTTTCCTTGATGGTTTTTCTGGTTATATGTAAATCACTATTGCTCTTGAGGATCAGGAAAAGACCATATTGACCTGCCCCTTCGACACTTTTGCCTATAGGAGGATGCCTTTCGGCCTGTGCAATGCCCCTGGTACCTTTCAGCGGTGCATGATCAGTATTTTCCGTGATTTTTTTAGAAAATTGCATAGAGGTGCTTATGGATGATTTCACTATATATGGATCCTCTTTTGATGTTTGTTTGGATAGTCTGGAAAAGGTTTTGAATAGATGCATTGAAACTAATCTTGTTCTAAATTTTGAAAAATGTCATTTTATGGTTGAGCAAGGTATAGTTTTAGGCCACATTATTTCCAATAAGGGTGTCGCAACCTACCCTTCGGCGGGAGGGCGACGCGAGACTCGCGGGATGCGTGTTCCACGAAAGGAATACGCGCGGAGTCGCCACCAACGTTTATTTGAGGAAAACGTCGGAAAAACCGGAAAAGACGCGATCTACGAACTTTTTAAGTGAAAGGTTCGGGAGTTGTATTTACGCACGGGGAAGGTATTAGCACCCCACACGTCCGTCCCAAGGGACGGCAGCCTTTAATAGAATGTGCAAACATGACTTTGATTTTTACGTTCCCTTTTATGTCCTTATATCCTTTATACCCTTTATATTTTTTCCTTTTTTTGTGGTCGACAAGGGTGTTTCCCTTTGCTCCTACGTATTCCTCAATTTGGGATGAGAAAATCAGACCTACGTAGTTCTTTTGGAACAAAGTGTTTGGTTAAGTTGTTTTTGTCTTTTTTGCAAAATATGTTTTTTATTTGAACAAAAGGTCATTTAAGGTGTTGGACCATTAAACGGTCTTTTGATTTTGAAAGGGGAGAAACGTTAAGGCGTTGGACCATTAACGATCTCTTGTTTTTGAAAGGAGAGAAACGTTAAGGCATTGGACCATTAACGATCTCTTGTTTTTTGAAAGGAGAGAAACGTTAAGGCATTGGACCATTAACGATCTCTTGGGGTGGTCGACAAAAGCGGGGCTTTTGCTCCTACGTATCCTCAATGAGGAACTCAGACCTACGTAGTTCTTTCTTATCAAGTGATTCTTTTTTATTTTAAGAGGTGATCATTTTAAGGCGTTGGACCTTAAAAATGATCCATTTTACTTAGTGAGGAAATGAAATGACAAACTTCAAAAGCCTATTTTTATGGACGAGCTTGACTAGGCGAATTGATTTTAGCCTTTAGTTTCACTTTAGTTATTAATCAATTCGATTAAGAATGAGAAATCCCAAAGAGAAAACGTCCGATTGATTTTCCGCTTTATTTTACTAAAAAGATATTTTTTTGATTATTATATTATTTTTTACCCTTTTTTTTTATTTCCAACGTGGTTACGGCATGACCGAACGGTCGGAATTGATTTTAACCGAAGTCAACGGATAATATAATTAAAACGTTCGGTGGAAATTTATTTTATTTTTAAGTTAAGCGAGAAATGACTTAAGTAAAATGGCTTAAGCACGTCAACAGGGGGTATAAAAAGTAAACAAAACGAGAATAAAAATGCACGAAACACAATGTGGACCACTACGGGTACATAGAATGAATCGAAAAGCTTGGTTCGAGGTACTTACCCGTTGAAGATCGAAGAACGATGAAGAACGAATGAAGAACGTCGAAGAACGGTTGAAACCTTTGTGAGATTCCTCACGGAAAACGTTACGGAAACGTTTCGGAAGCGCCTCGGCTTAGATTTTCTTCACGGAAACAATTTTTCCAAGCAAATTCGAAAGAGAGAGAAGTGCCTAAGGGGCTGGACCCCTTCCTTCTTGCATTCCTCCCCTATTTATAGCAAAATAGGGGAGGTGGTTGCCGCTCAGCTCGCCCAGGCGAGCAGGGTTGCTTCCTCTAGAAGCAACCGCCTTCTGGAGGAATCTTCTGGAGGGCCCAAGTGGGCCTGGGTGCTATTTGCACCCCCATTTTTACTAAGTACACCCCCCTCTGCTGTTTTTTGGTGATTCTTTTTTCGTAAAGTTACGGAAACTTACGAATTTCGTAACGATACTTGTTTTCTTTCCGTAATGTTACGGAACCTTGCGGATTACATAATCATCCCCTTTTTGACTTACGGAATGTTACGGAACCTGACTTAATTATGCAATGATGCTTCCATTTGATTTCCGGTGTGTCACGGAAACTTACGGATTGTGCATCAATATTTTTTTGGTTTTTCGGCATGTCCTGGAATTTCACAAATTGCCTAATGATGGGTGCCAAGCACCTCACGAGGACCAAAGAATGGTCGCACGTCATCGAGCAAAGGTCCCCGGACGAAATTAGGGTATGACAGTTGCCCCTCTTTACTTTTCTTTTATTGGAGATAAAAGGAAAGTAAAGATAAGACACCAATTTCGTTCCTCTCGACTTGGCGAGAGTCGCGGGTGACCATAAAATCTCCACATGCAAATGACTTGTTGTTCCCAAAATTTCACAAATTGCCTAATGATGGGTGCCAAGCACCTCACAAGGACCAAAGAATGGTCGCATGTCATCAAGCAAAGGTCCCCGAAAATCAGTGTATGACACTAATTTCGCTCCTCTCGGTTGACGAGAGTCGCGGGTGACCATGACTTGTCGTTCCTAGAATTTCACAAATTGCCTAATGATGGATGCCAAGCATCTCACAAGGACCAAAGAATGGTCGCATGTCATCAAGCAAAGGTCCCCGAAAATCAGTGTATGACACTAATTTCGCTCCTCTCGGTTGACGAGAGTCGCGGGCGACCATGAAACTTCCGCATGTAAATGACTTGTTGTTCCCGGAGGAACAAAAGGTGCAGAAGACTATGTCAGTCTCTGCATGCTATCAAGCGTTCTGTCTTACAGATAGCAAAAGAATGTTTATACGGATAACCACTCGGGTATTTCCGCGTATCATCGGGCCCGCCGCCTCTGGATGATACAAGGGTGCAGAATGACCAAACTTGGTCTCTGCTTGTCATCGGGCCCGCCGCCTCTGGATGACAAAAGGGTGCGAATAACCATAAGGTATCTCCGCGTATCATGGGTGCAGAATGACCAAACTTGGTCTCTGCTTGTCATCGGGCCCGCCGCCTCTGGATGACAAAAGGGTGCGAATAACCATAAGGTATCTCCGCGTATCATGGGTGCAGAATGACCAAACTTGGTCTCTGCTTGTCATCGGGCCCGCCGCCTCTGGATGACAAAAGGGTGCGAATAACCATAAGGTATCTCCGCGTATCATGGGTGCAGAATGACCAAACTTGGTCTCTGCTTGTCATCGGGCCCGCCGCCTCTGGATGACAAAAGGGTGCGAATAACCATAAGGTGTCTCCGCGTATCATGGGTGCAGAATGACCAAACTTGGTCTCTGCTTGTCATCGGGCCCGCCGCCTCTGGATGACAAAAGGGTGCGAATAACCATAAGGTATCTCCGCGGGCTACCAGCTCTTGAGTCATGGCAACAAAAGGCGGTGTGGTCGACAAAAGCGAGGCTCTTGCTCCTACGTATCCTCCAATGAGGAATTCAGACCTACGTAGTTCTGGATAACTTGTGAGACTTGAAAAAGTCTCGGTGTTTTCTCCACTAAAATGCAAACATGCTTTAGCAAAGAGACAAATATTCCAACTGATTTAGAGCAGCATATGCTTTTTTTTTTTTTTGAGTGAAAAACAATGCGTCTACCGGGGAAGGAGAGTCTGCTGATGAAATCTCCCATAACCATAAATGAGATTTTGGATGTTAGCATTTCGTTTCTAAATGACCATTTAGAGGAAACACTGGGTTCGACAAAAATAGAAGAAATCTACTCAAAGTGTATCAATCTCGCACAGGTAAGTGTTTCATCCTAATTCCGAACCATAGATATGTCATGACTTGACTTTGCAAATTATTTCCTATCAAATCAAAAATTACATGCGTGATCATGGATCAAATAGGACTTCCCTTGGGAATGGGTTCTTTTGGGGAGTTTTTCGGCTTTTGTGTGTTTTTGGCTTTTGATTTTTCTGGCTTTTTTCTTTTTCTGTTTTTGTTTAGTGCGGGGCGAGAAAAAAGGTCGCTAGCGCACGGGATTCTGGTTGGTAATCAAAGGGAGAAGACCATTTTAGGTTGTGGTTCTCTTTCCTTCTTTTTTCGTTCATTTGGTGACAATTCTGTATTGTTCAGATATTGTCTGGTCAAAAGACCTTTCTGCACATTTCTTCTAGTTCTTTGATCAAGAACTTTCTTTCCTTCCTTTTTTACTTTCTCCTATTCTTTGGTTGGGAATTTTCTTTCTTTTCTTTTTGACTTTCTCTTTGATTGGAAATTTTCCTTCTTTTCTTTTTTTGCTTTCTCCTACTCTTTGATTGGGGAATTTTCCTTCTTTTCTTTTTTGCTCCCGAGGGTAAGGATTGACATTCTCACCCTAGGTCAAGGTTCATGGTGAGTCAGGATTTTGGCTCAAGGTTTGTAGAATGGCTAGACATGATACATGTCGGGGTTTGGTTTGGTTCAAGGATAAAAAGGGATGCCCCACACTATTTCCATGACACAAATGCAAAAATGATGATTTGGAACCTTTATGCAAAACTGGTCATGCATGCACCTATGCGGACACTCAAGTGTCAAATTTTTATGGTCATGTGATGCTAGGGCCCAGGATTCATTTCCTCTATTTTAAATCAACCCAATGTTTCCAAAATATGTTCTTTTATCAATTTGTGCATTCATCCGAGTCCATTTCGGGCGTCCGGGGAAAATCTTCACAACATTCACCCTTCAGGTGTATACACATTTTTTTCAAAAACTAGTTATGATCAGTGAATTTTTCCAAAGAAAAGTTGGAAGTCATCTCTTTTCAAAAGCATGTTGGTTTTTCAGCTTGACAACTTATTTTTTCTTTTTTCTCCTTTTTTTTTTATCATTATCATTTGTTTATTTCTTTTTCTTGTTTTTTTTTTTTTTTCATGAGGTATTTTGCTACCTAAACATGTGTATATTTTTGCGAGGTATTTTTGCTATATACATGCATATCCAAGGTATCTTGCTACCTAAACATACATATATATGTTTTGTAAGGTATTTTTGCTGTATACATGCATATCCAAGGTATCTTGCTACCTAAACATACATATATATATTTTGTGAGGTATCTTTTTGCTACATACATGCATATCTAAGGTATCTTGCTACCTAAACATACATATATATATTTTGTGAAGTGTGTTTTTGTTTACATACATGCATATCTAAGGTATCTTTCTACCTAAACATACATATATATATTTTGTGAGGTATGACTACCTTCCGAGCTTGTGCTCGTTTTATTTAAATTCCTAGGATCATGAGCAACTAGGTGTGTCTTACTATGAAAAGTGATCAAATAACAAGCACGGATTCAAAAGGTACTAGGTTGCCTCCTAGTAGCGCTTCTTTAACGTCTTTAGCTGGACGCATGATGGCTTGTAGGTCACGGACCTAGTACTTTGCTTACCTTTGGCTTTGGATTTGGTCGCCTGCTGGTCGGCCATGTGTCGTAGGCAACGCTCTAACCTTTTTGCGGATGAGCTGAGGTTAACTCTAGAGGTGGTGGCGGTGTGTCTATTGCCCGCTACCGACCATCCCCAGGCTGCTGTGGTGTTTCGCCCTGCGCCTGCCTGGAGACGCAGTACTTCTTGATGAAAGCTCGATTAGTAGGGGGCCTGATGCCCTTGCTGGAGGTGACAGGTACTCCGTAGAATTGACAGAGACCCGTAATTAGAGCTTGACAATTCCAAGACCCTGTTGGACTTCTTCGGGTCCACTAAGTGTCTTGCAGTCGCGATCCCTGCAAACAATAGATGAAATCAGAAATCAGTTGAGCGATGTGCATACTTACCTATGATGACGTGACCTTGCCGGGGGGGTATGGGCACCCTGTAGGACTGATAGAGGCCCGTAACCAGAGCTGGAAACCCCAGGGCCCTGTTGGACTTTTCCGGGTCCACTGGGTGTCTTGTGGGTGCGATCCCTGCAAACAATAGATGGTATCAGAAATCAGTTGAACTATATGCATACTTACCCATGTCGGGACGACACAGACCAACTGATACTTTTGCAGGGGGAGATTGGCATTGCGGTCGCTGGGCATAATGTTGCTAAGTAGCAATGTCATCTATATCGCATGATCCGCACTCGTCTCTTTGCAGCGGCACGGGTGAAATCTTGCCCCGGTATGCATAGTAGCTGTGTGATAGCCTCCCTCTCTGGTTGTGCTCGCACAGTTGGCCGTCCTCCAATATCAGGGGGTGGCCCAGGAACCGTTAAAAGGAAACTACTGGTCCCTTAACCGGGAGTGCAAGTCTCGGTTAAGCATTTAAGGACAGAGGACCTTAAATTATCTTAAGGTGTGGATATGGAGCCCACTGAAAGTGAGGACGCGTAGTCCTCTCAAGGTGAGGACGTGTAGTCCTCTCAACGGTGAGGGTAACTAGTACCCAAGGTGAGGGCGTGTAGCCCTCTCAAGGCGAGGACATGTAGTCCTCTAGAGGCGAGGGCGTGCAGCCCTCTGATGGTGAGGACGCGTAGTCCTCTCAAGGCGAGGACGTGTAGTCCTCTGACGGTGAGGGTAACTAGTACCCAAGGTGAGGGCGTGTAGCCCTCTCAAGGCGAGGACATGTAGTCCTCTGGGGGTGAGGGCGTGCAGCCCTCTGATGGTGAGGACGTGTAGTCCTCTCAAGGCGAGGACGTGTAGTCCTCTCAACGGTGAGGGTAACTAGTACCCAAGGTGAGGGCGTGTAGCCCTCTCAAGGCGAGGACATGTAGTCCTCTGAAGGTGAGGGCATGCAGCCCTCTGATGGTGAGGACGTGTAGTCCTCTCAAGGCGAGGACGTGTAGTCCTCTCAACGGTGAGGGTAACTAGTACCCAAGGTGAGGGCGTGTAGCCCTCTCAAGGCGAGGACGTGTAGTCCTCTGGAGGTGAGGGCATGCAGCCCTCTGATGGTGAGGACATGTAGTCCTCTCAAGGCGAGGACGTGTAGCCCTCTCAACGGTGAGGGTAACTAGTACCCAAGGTGAGGGCGTGTAGCCCTCTCAAGGCGAGGACGTGTAGTCCTCTCAAGGTGAGGGCGTGCAGCCCTCTGTTGGCGAGGACGTGTAGTCCTCTAAAAGTGATAGGTACAAGTACCCAAGGGTCCACCCTTATGAGAAAGCAAGAGATCGACTCATCGAGAGGGCCGGTCATCCCAAATCCACAAGATTTGGACATTTAGATGTAGGGAATCTATGTAGTTAACATGATTTTGAGGGATGCAAATGCATGCAACCTTTGTTGTGAAATTTGGGTAAATGAGGACTTTATATGAAACAATGCAAATGTAATGGAAAGTTGTACAATGTTCATGGCATTCTTTCCCTATTTTGATTTTGATTTTGATTTGATTTTTTTTTTTTTTTTTTTTTTTTTTTTTTTTTTTTTTTGGAAAACATAGATTGACTGTCCTTTTGAAAGAGGTGATAATTCATGCGACCTCATCCTATCTTTTTTGCAAATCTCTCCGGGAACTCCCTCAGAGTGTGTGTTCTGTTTGATTTAGTCACTTGACCATTTTTGAGTGACGACAATGGAGTCGTTTGATGTTTAATAAATCCATTGAAATCCTAGGGTTTGTCCCCTTTTTTTTGTTAAAAACATCGATGGGTGAGAACTTTTGATCGGCCCCTATGTTCACTTGAGGCTCATGCACGGTGCCCCTCATTGCCCCAGTGTAAGGCTTTGAGGTACCAATCGTTGTCTTTCGTCATGACCTTGTAGCTGGGAACCTATTGAGTGAGAACTTCTAATCTGCCCCTAGGTTCGTTTGAGGTTTATGCATGGGGCCTTTCATTGCCCCAGTGTAGGGCTTAGAGGTACCAATTGTTGTCTTGTTTTCACAACCTCGTAGTGAGGAAGAATGAAAGACGCAATTGATTCTTGCAAAAAGAATTTTCCAAGGACGAGAAATAGTTGAAGGATTTTTCAGTTGATGGATTAAGTCAAATGACTCCTATGTAGAAGCAAGATGTTTTGATGTCTTGATGATGCTAAAGGATCAAGTGCTTCTAAGTTTTATCAAGATATATGATCAAGTTGATCTCTAGAATCTTAGGAAGAAGTTTCCAAATTGAAGAAGCAAAAGGTTTGACCAAGGAATTCTATCCTTTCAAATTGAGATTTGCTCTCTGGTAATCGATTACCAGCAGTTTGAAAATGTTTTAATTCAAATTTTAAAAACCTGTAATTGATTACATAAGTCTTGTAATTGATTACCAGAGGGGATTTTCAGAAAATAATTTCCAAGAGACACGGCCATTCAAATGTTTTATGAACGGCCATTCAAATGTTTTAAAGAGAGTTTTCATTGCCCAAACAGTTTTATCCTCTCGAAAGATCAAGAGTTTTTCTGAACTGAAATGTCTTATCCTCTCAAAAAGATTCCTTGGTCAACCACTTGCTTATTCAATAAGGAATTTTTGATTGATCTTCATTTTACAATCTACCTCTTTTACGAGAGACCTCTTCTTCTCTTCTTCTTATTTCTGAAAAGGGATTAAGAGACCGTGGGTCTCTTGTTGTAGAGGATTCCTGAACACAAGGGAAGGGTTATCCCTGTGTGCATTGTTAATCCGAAAAGAGAGAGTGATAGTTCAATTGGGGAATAGTCTTTGCATCTTAATTCAACCCCCCTTTTTCTTAAGGTAACTGAGGCCATTTGTCCAACATCCTATTCTTGATAACTCACTTCTCTCTAAAAAGACAAAATGAGGTCACATGAACGTCTATATTTTTACTTGAAAACACAGTCAATCAAATGCCTTTTTATTTTTTATTTTGAAACTTATTTTTTATTTTGAAACTTATTTGTTTTGAACTTTGCTCGTTGTTTTACGGCACCCCCACCAACGTGCAAGATGAGTAATCTCTGATTGAACGGTCTTGGAAGTCAACACTCAGGAGCGCAGGTTGCTTGAGCAAACAGACCAATGGCTTACACCCACATTCCGGTGAAAGTTGAATAAGCAAACATGCGTTCGTGAGAGGATGAGGGACAAAGATATCAACTTTATCCATTTCATTTAACATTGTAGCTGTGGTTTACAATATAAACTTGGAAACCCTGATGAGTCATTAGGGACACCTAACAACAGCTTTCAAAATTGCCCCATGTGTGGCATTTCTTGTCAATGTTAGGATTTACACGCAATTCTCCTCAAATTTCAGCCAGCCCGTATCAATTAGACTTCACACTTTATGCTTCGGGGTCATACAATGCTCAATGGAATGCCCCAGGGCTCCTCCACGATAAGCACACGTTGCATTCGAGTCGTATCCTCAGAAAAGTGGAGGTTGATGAACCTTGGCTAGGGTTATGGCTACCATTGAATTATCAAGTAGATGTGGGAGCAAGTCAGCATAGGACACTGGAATTGGGGTGAATTCTACAGGCTTTCTCGCTGCAAAATTCACTTCTTGGTTGGTGTTTTTGGTTTGTGCTAAAGGTGGTGTTCGTCATTGGAAGTGCGGTAGACAGACTTTGTGGTAGATTTAGGGATGGCCTTTGTGGATACCTGGGTGGTGGGTAAGGAGAAGGTTTGTTATTGGCTGAGTAAAGATATTGTTGGGTTGGTGGGAAACTTGGTCGTACAGGAATGGCAGTCACAGCATGGGTTTCTCCCTTATCCTCACCCTCTTTATTTGCCCCAGTTTTCTCAGTCGTCCTAGTAGGATGATCAAATTTGCCCCTTTTTTTTTAGACCCACATCGATCCTTTCACTGGCAAAGACCAAATCCTCAAAGCTTTGAAGGTGTGTAACCCACCATTTTTTTCATAGTAGAACACCGGTCACGTGTCTACTATCATTGTGATAATCTCTTTCTCTGTTTTTGGGGGTGCTACTTGAGTTGCCAAGCCTCTCCATCTTTGGGCGTGTTCTTTGAAAGATCCGTCCCCCCTTTTGCACATGTTCTGTAGTTGCATCCTATCCGAAGACATTATACTGACACTGCCTAACGAAGGCCACCACTAGGTCCTTCCAAGAATGGACTCGGGAAGGTTCCAAGTTAGTGTACCAGGTAACAGCTACCCAGTAAGACTTTCTTGGAATGAATGTATCAGTAATTCCTTATCTTTTGCGCATGCCCCCATCTTCCGATAATACATCTTTAGATGGTTCTTGGGGCAAGTAGTCCCCTTGTACTTGTCAAAGTCCAGCACCTTGAACTTGGGAGGGGTGATGATATTGGGTTCTAGGAACAACTCTTTTGGGTTAGCAAAGGCATAATCTTCACCTCCTTCAATGGCCCTGAGCCTTTCCTCTAAATGATCCAACTTTCCCTTTTCGGCCATAGCAGGAGGGGCTCTTCCCACCGCAAAATGCAATGGTTGTAGTTGTGGGCGAAACTGAGGGCCCTCCAAAGTGTTTTCAAAGGGTATACCACCAACTGCTTCCCCTTCAGTGGCATATCCGAGCCAAGGCTCGAAGTCAGCTAGATTGTGGTGGGGAATTTCATGTGTTTCCCCCATGGTTTGAGAGATATGTGCCTGATCAGATTGAGGTTATTGGTTCTCAATGAGTATCGGAGTGGAGTTATTGAGATTTTCATTGAGAGTGTACGCCACGTTGGGTGGTGTATAGTTGAGAGGCAAGCCATATGACGGGAAGGCGTGCTTGTTTTGAATTTGCACATCATGGGGGCCGCCCGTACTTCCTAAATCTTTGCCTACCATATTTGAGGTTGGATGATTCATTTGCTTGAGGCCGGATGGGGACATCGGGTTCACCTTAGCGACAGCGCTAATAGCGGCGACTATAACCGCATTGGCTTCCATTATCTTCTTCATGCTCATCATGGCCTTTATCATTGTGGCCATTTGCTCTTTTATGGCCTCCATTTTTGGCCTTCATCTTCTCTTGCACCTTCTCTGCTTCACCCATTACTCTAGCTCTAGCACGAGTTCGGTAAGGGCGCCGTAAAGCGTTTCCTTTTCTTTTTGATAAGTTCATTTTATTTTATTTTATTTTTCAAGGAAAGAATGCAATGAGCAATGCAACCAATGAAAAGCATGGATGCATGCGAATGATGTACAGTCGAAGTATTGCGAATTTTTACGCGGGATATGGGGTTGAATCAATTTAGATTTTCAACATGGTCCATGACATCTTTGTCAAGGTGAAACTGGAAGTAACAAGGACATCAATAATCCTAAATATGTTTGGCAGTAGACGAAGCAGTGATGTGACTCGATTCATCTTTTGCCCCAATTTTGCAGGATGGTTACTTCCATATTTCAACTTGACTTGATGAACCTTTTTGTAAAAGCTTGAGCTTGGTTCAACCCTATAATCCAAGGAATGGCAATTCTGATCGCCAATACTTTAACAACATCTCATAGGGATGAATGACTCGGGCATACTTTAAGCTTATGCACGGAAAATGTAATTATGAAATTGAGATGCCCGAAGAAACACCATTTCCTAGTTAACCATGCATTAGGTACCATGTTCAATTATTTTGTTTTTAAGTGAAACGGGTTTATGATCCCAACATGGTTGACTTGTGTTGCCTAACACATGAAACTAAGAATGTAGTGTGAAGTTTCACGCTTCCCCCTTTTTTGTTTTTGTTTTGTAGAGGAAAACGCAAGGATGAGCAAACATGAAAACAAATGGTATGCAATTTTGCAGACCAAAAAGTTTGTTGAACGCATATGCATGATGATGCCATGACTCATGCAAAATGTGAGGCTGGAATATGATAACGGACAAATGCAGGATATGTCCATTATGATGTTATGAAGAGATGCTTATGCGATGCATGATATGAATGCATTTTACGGACATGAGAGCCCGGAAAATTATCTCTTCTTACTTGCGCATTTGGGGGCACAGTGCCCCATGTGTACAATTAAGAAGGTGATATGGACCTTCCGGCTTCCCGTGACAAAGGACGAGACCAACATACAATGCATGCTAGAGATAAAATGTGGGAGTGACTTGATTCGCACTGATTTTTGGAGTAAAAACGTGGGATAAACTCATTTTTTTCAAAAAGTTATAACTAGTCAAGATCTGAGCGACAATACAAACTTCCTAGCGGTTTCTAATCATATGGTCCATTAAGTCTATCATATGTTGATAATAGCTGAGAAGTCCGTGGATCTTCTTGGGGGCGGAGTAGGTGTCCGCCATTGCTTTGGCCTTGGCTAGCAATCGGGGAAGTTCTTGACTCCTGTTCAAAGTAAGAGCAAATCGGTCCGTCCACATTATTGCCTCTTGGTGCCATGAATCAATTACCCTCTCCCTTGCTTCGCTTTCTGCTGATATCTTGGCGTACTCATCCTCTAGCCTTTGCTCGTGAGTCGCCGCTAGATTTAGCTTCTCTTTGCACTCATCGATGACGGCCCACATATTCCCTTCAGTCTCGCTTAACTGTTGGGACAAATTTCTTTTCGACCTAAGGTAAGCCTTTAGCTCGTCCTTCAAGATCATGCCTTTGACCCGTGATGGTTCCTTTCACCTCTTCGGAGCTTGAGCTTACTATTGCTGCCCTATAAAGCCCCTCAAAACTTTGCTGGCACGTGTTCTTCCTTTTGGGCCTTCTTGGTTTCTCATTCCAAGGCATCAGCGGTGGCCATATTGACGTCCCTTAGTTCATCATACTCTTTTCAGACTTTGATGGCTATGGACTTGAACTTCTCTTCGACTACTCGGGCTCTTTCAAGCTCTGCCTTTAGGGCTTGTACCTCATCACTTTCTTCCGAAGCTTTAACCTCATCGTCCCTCACAGTCTTTAGATTTGGGAGCCAATCCAATCCTTGTGTTCGGACTCTCAGCCACTTATGATAGCCGCCGATGATCCCATTACTGCTTCCCCTAAGCTCTCTGTCCTTTCTTCACGCCGCATCCCATGCCTTGCGAACTCCTTGGAGTACCCTCGCGTTGTGGTCACTAAAACCCCGTGCGATGAAAGGCGTGATGCTTTTGTCTAATGGCGCTCCTCTCATGGGGTAGCCAAGTTGTCTTATGGCGAGAACGGGATTATAATTAATACAACCCCTTGTTCCCATCAAGGGAACATTTGGACATCCTTCGCATGAAGATAGAATCCTGATTCTTCCTTCCTTCTAGCGAGGGAACCAATTAACAGACGCCCCCCCATGCTAGCCAAGAGTTGGTCCCAATTCGCCTTTCCTTTTTCGACGCACGAGCGGTAACCTTGTAGCGGATAGACGGGCCTACCTTCTTGGAGAAAAAGGTGTGAAACCAGCCCCACATAGAGAGCTGGAGTACAACAAACAATCCTTGCATTGCTTTCTTCACATCTTCGGTCAAAGGTGTCATATAGGTCGGCTAGCATAGCGACAACCGGACTTTCCTTGTGGTTATGATAGGCGAGAAAAACGTCGATCGCTGCCAGGTCCACCAACCCATCCACATTTGGAAAGAGGACTCCCTCGAAAATCAACAGTGTGAGAATATCTATGAATGGGGTCCACTCGCCTTTATCTGCCAAGATTCTTGCTTTTACCTCCAAATATTTTCTCGGTATTCCGACCACCCCATTTTCGACTTGCCTTTGGCGGTCTAATTCCTGGGCCGAGATTTGGACTTTTTTAGAAATTCTGGCCAATGAGGGGTAGAACCCTGAGAAGAGGTATGGTTTCCTTCCCCCTAGAGGACATCCTAGGATCTCTTCAAATTCTTCCGCCATTGGTGATAGCTGGAAGTCCCCAAAGATGAAGCACCTCAACGGCCGATCATAATACTGGGCGAGGGAGGCAATTGGTTCCATGGAGACTTCTACCCTAGCTAGGTCCCAAATGCTTACCATAGGCTTTGCGGAAGGCTTGCCGTTGAAGTTGACCCATTAATTGCCCCAACTTTCGTAAACTGGTGACCTCTAAGCTCTTGATTTTGACTTGATAGAACCTCTTTTTAAGCGAAGGCTTTTGACTTGATCCCATGTTTTACTAAAGTGAAATAAAATCTAGTGCGAAACAAAACTCCTACATCTATCATGGGTGGAATGGATGAATGCATGAAGAAATGCATATGACACAGATGCAATTTACGAATACGGGAGCCCGAGAAATTGTTTCCTTCTTGGATACAACGTTTGGGCAGCATGGCACCCAACGTATGTTTTTTTAAGAAGGCGACACGGACCCTTCGTCGGTTTGCTAAAGTGAGGGGATCAAAGACGAAACCCACGCATGATGCATATGCGAAAGGCGCAACACGGGGATGTACATAGTACGACAATATTCACTGAACATAAGCAAACGGGTATATGATACTTATGCATGGCAGTGTGAAAAATGGCACGCAGCGTGTTTGCTCCGTGCCCTTATTTAAGGGACCTATAAGGGAGAGAACTAACTAGGCTTTTAGCAATAATCCCCAAGGTAGTCATATCTCTCTTGATGGTTTCTAGAGGTATCATCCCCTTCGAAGAACATATTGCAGCAGTAGGGACTACTGGCAACAATAAGTTTTCAAAGAGAAAAGCTCTAGATGAGGGTTCACTGTAATCAAGCAAGTCGGAGACCTAGCATGATCACAGATTCACCTCCACTCCTTATGTTCCCATGAACCCGGGTATAGGGCCCTTTTTCACTCACAGTGTGTGCAAATAGTGTTAGTGTTTGTGTGCATCAAATGAATAAATATTTACCTCATGCATACATTCTAAAACACACTAAAAGCAACAAATAGTTTATATACACAAGAACATAAAACAAATAAAGGGAAACCAACAAAGGAGAAAGTCATGATAAAATATTGCACAAGATTAAATGGCCTAACTCTCTAAAAACAGTCCCCAGTGGAGTCGCCAACTGTCGCAACCTACCCTTCGGCGGGAGGGCGACGCGAGACTCGCGGGATGCGTGTTCCACGAAAGGAATACGCGCGGAGTCGCCACCAACGTTTATTTGAGGAAAACGTCGGAAAAACCGGAAAAGACGCGATCTACGAACTTTTTAAGTGAAAGGTTCGGGAGTTGTATTTACGCACGGGGAAGGTATTAGCACCCCACACGTCCGTCCCAAGGGACGGCAGCCTTTAATAGAATGTGCAAACATGACTTTGATTTTTACGTTCCCTTTTATGTCCTTATATCCTTTATACCCTTTATATTTTTTCCTTTTTTTGTGGTCGACAAGGGTGTTTCCCTTTACTCCTACGTATTCCTCAATTTGGGATGAGAAAATCAGACCTACGTAGTTCTTTTGGAACAAAGTGTTTGGTTAAGTTGTTTTTGTCTTTTTTGCAAAATATGTTTTTTATTTGAACAAAAGGTCATTTAAGGTGTTGGACCATTAAACGGTCTTTTGATTTTGAAAGGGGAGAAACGTTAAGGCGTTGGACCATTAACGATCTCTTGTTTTTGAAAGGAGAGAAACGTTAAGGCATTGGACCATTAACGATCTCTTGTTTTTTGAAAGGAGAGAAACGTTAAGGCATTGGACCATTAACGATCTCTTGGGGTGGTCGACAAAAGCGGGGCTTTTGCTCCTACGTATCCTCAATGAGGAACTCAGACCTACGTAGTTCTTTCTTATCAAGTGATTCTTTTTTATTTTAAGAGGTGATCATTTTAAGGCGTTGGACCTTAAAAATGATCCATTTTACTTAGTGAGGAAATGAAATGACAAACTTCAAAAGCCTATTTTTATGGACGAGCTTGACTAGGCGAATTGATTTTAGCCTTTAGTTTCACTTTAGTTATTAATCAATTCGATTAAGAATGAGAAATCCCAAAGAGAAAACGTCCGATTGATTTTCCGCTTTATTTTACTAAAAAGATATTTTTTTGATTATTATATTATTTTTTACCCTTTTTTTTTATTTCCAACGTGGTTACGGCATGACCGAACGGTCGGAATTGATTTTAACCGAAGTCAACGGATAATATAATTCAAACGTTCGGTGGAAATTTATTTTATTTTTAAGTTAAGCGAGAAATGACTTAAGTAAAATGGCTTAAGCACGTCAACAGGGGGTATAAAAAGTAAACAAAACGAGAATAAAAATGCACGAAACACAATGTGGACCACTACGGGTACATAGAATGAATCGAAAAGCTTGGTTCGAGGTACTTACCCGTTGAAGATCGAAGAACGATGAAGAACGAATGAAGAACGTCGAAGAACGGTTGAAACCTTTGTGAGATTCCTCACGGAAAACGTTACGGAAACGTTTCGGAAGCGCCTCGGCTTAGATTTTCTTCACGGAAACAATTTTTCCAAGCAAATTCGAAAGAGAGAGAAGTGCCTAAGGGGCTGGACCCCTTCCTTCTTGCATTCCTCCCCTATTTATAGCAAAATAGGGGAGGTGGTTGCCGCCCAGCTCGCCCAGGCGAGCTCAGCTCGCCCAGGCGAGCAGGGTTGCTTCCTCCAGAAGCAACCGCCTTCTGGAGGAATCTTCTGGAGGGCCCAAGTGGGCCTGGGTGCTATTTGCACCCCCATTTTTACTAAGTACACCCCCCTCTGCTGTTTTTTGGTGATTCTTTTTTCGTAAAGTTACGGAAACTTACGAATTTCGTAACGATACTTGTTTTCTTTCCGTAATGTTACGGAACCTTGCGGATTACATAATCATCCCCTTTTTGACTTACGGAATGTTACGGAACCTTACTTAATTATGCAATGATGCTTCCATTTGATTTCCGGTGTGTCACGGAAACTTACGGATTGTGCATCAATATTTTTTTGGTTTTTCGGCATGTCCTGGAATTTCACAAATTGCCTAATGATGGGTGCCAAGCACCTCACGAGGACCAAAGAATGGTCGCACGTCATCGAGCAAAGGTCCCCGGACGAAATTAGGGTATGACAAAGGGCATTGAAGTAGATCCTGCAAAAATTTCTGTTATTTCACAATTGCCTTACCCTTCTTGCATGCGAGAGGTGCAATCTTTTCTTGGTCATGCAGGATTCTACAGGCGCTCTATAAGAGATTTTAGCAAAGTAGCCCTTCCACTATCCAACTTGTTGCAAAAGGAGGTGGAGTTTGACTTTAATGATAAATGCAAAGAGGCTTTTGATTTCCTAAAAAGAGCACTGACTACCACCCCCATCATCCAAGCACCCGACTGAACAACCCTTTTTGAGCTTATGTGTGATGCATCAAATTATGCATTGGGGACTGTCCTTGCTCAGAAAATTGATAAATTGGCCAAGGTGATATGTTATGCTTCTAGGACTTTAGATGATGCCCAAGCGAATTATATTACTATTGAGAAAGAGCTACTAGCCATAGTTTTTGCTCTTGAAAAATTTCATTCTTATTTGCTTGGTACTCGCATTATTGTTTATACTGACCATGCAGCTCTAAAGTACTTGTTGAAGAAGGTTGATTCAAAGCCTACGTTGATCTGATGGATGCTCTGGCTCCCAGAGTTTGACTTGGAGATCCGTGATAGGAGCGGAGCACAAAATTTAGTTGTTGATCATTTGAGTCGGATCGAACGTGTGTCTGATGAGGACTCACCCATTCGGGATGATTTCCCGGATGATCATTTATATATATTGTATAGTATTTCTGATTCTTTTTCTACTCCCTGGTTTGCTAACATTGTAAATTATTTAGTTGCTTCTATTTTTCCTCCCTTAGCATATAAGGCCCAAAAAGATAAAATTAAAAGTGATGCTAAGCATTTTATTTGGGATGACCCCTACTTGTGGAAATTGTGCAGTGATCAAGTCATTAGACGATGCATTACAAATCATGAGACTAACTCAGTCCTGTAGTTCTATCATTCTTCCGCACTGGGAGGTCATCTGGGTGTTCAAAGGACAACTCGCAAAGTGCTTGACTATTGGCCCACCATCTTTAAAGATGCGTGGAAGATTTGTAGCACTTGTGAGCAGTGTCAGAGAGCAGGAAGTGCACTTACATGGCGACAACAAATGCCTGAGCAACCCATGCTATTCTGTGAGGTGTTTGATGTTTGGGGCATAGATTTCATGGGCCCTTTTCCTATCTCTTTTGGTTATGTTTACATTCTCCTTGCAGTTGATTATGTTTCAAAATGGGTGGAAGCCAAGCCCACTAGAACTAATGATGCTAAGGTTATTGTAGATTTTGTCAGATCTAATCTGTTTTGCAAGTTTGGAGTACCCAAAGCAATCGTTAGTGATCAAGGAACCCATTTTTGCAACAAATCAATGCACGCCTTGCTTAAAAAGTACGGGGTTGTACATAGGGTATCCACACCATACCACCCCCAAACCAATGGACAGACAAAAATTTCTAATAGGGAGATCAAGAGAATTTTAGAGAAGATTGTGTAGCCATGCAGGAAAGATTGGAGTACCAGGCTTGATGATGCTCTTTGGGCACATAGGACTGCCTTCAAAGCACCCATAGGAATGTCTCCTTATCGGGTTGTCTTTGGAAAGACATGTCATCTTCCTGTGGAGATTGAGCACAATGCATACTGGGCAGTGAAGACCTGCAACTTCTCTATGGATCAAGCTGGTGAGGAAAGAAAGTTGCAATTGAGTGAGTTAGATGAGATCCACCTAGAAGCGTATGAGAATTCCAAGTTCTACAAAGAAAAGACCAAGAAGTCCATGATAGCATGATAATTAAGAAGGACTTCATGGTTGGGCAAAAAGTGTTATTGTATAATTCTAGGCTTGGACTCATGAGTGGTAAGTTGAGGTCTAAGTGGATTGGTCCTTTTGTTGTTACTAATGTTTTTCCTTATGGTATAGTTGAGATCAAAAGTGACTCCACAAACAAGAGCTTCAAGGTCAATCGACACCGACTTAAGCCATTTCTCAGAAACCCTTCTTTAGTGGACGTAGTGGTGGAAGAGACTTCCTTACTCCACCCTACTCTTCCTCCACCATGACTTAGGGAGTTTTTCTTTTCCTATCTCCTTCTTTACTTTTATTACATTTGTCTGATTCTATTTGATGGTTTAATTGCTTTTAATCTTTTACTTGTGCTACATTGAGGACAATGTGTTGTTTAAGTATGGGGGGAGTGTTCTTTGGTTTTGCTAGTTTTGTTGGTTTTGTTAATTTTGTTAGTTATGTTAAATCTAGTTTAATATTTTAGGCCAATTCTGTTTGCATGTACAACTTTGCATATTTTTTTCCTTGAATATAGGATATGTTCAAGTAATGAGTAATTGTTTTGAAAATAAAAGTCTCTTGACATTTTGTGATTTGAAATCCTTATTTTTCCTCTACATGTCATGATAAATTTGAGCCATCCATCATCATAATCATTTGGTGTGTTTTGCCCCATTGATTGCTTGCACAATAGCCTTGGCTTGATTCTTGTTGATGCTTCCTAATTCACATGCATATTTGGAAATGATTTAGGCAATTTTGTTCTTATAAGCCTCTAGCCAAATGGACTTACCTTGAATTAATTCCTTTGATAGCCCTTTTGAGCCTTGTTTCCCTTTCCTTGTTTTGAAGCTCACTACAAGCCTTAAGTGAAAAACCATGATATCACCTTACCCTTAAGGAATTTTGGAGCTTTGGAATTGTTTTGGGAATAAGTGTGGGGGGTTTTGTTTCATTGGATAACATGTTTTGTTGGCTATGCTTCATGATCTATTTTGGGCCATACTTGATGTACATTGTATATTGGTTAAATGTTGGACATGCTGAATGAGATGCTATTTCTCAAATGCTATAAAGAAAAAAAAATTAAGTTGAATCAATTTGAAAAAGAAAAAGAAAAGCGATAAAGTTGAGTGAATAAGATCTTAAATGGAAAAAGAATGATGAGACTCTTGGTTCTACTCTTTGAGTTTAAATTTTATCTTTAGGTTTTCTTATTTTTTCTTAATGTGTACTTATTCCCCATTGCTCCTCTATTCCTTTGGGATTTAGCTACTTATTCCATATTTTTCCCTACCTTGTCCTTGGCCCCATTACAACCTTAAAAGACCTTTTGATCCTTATGTGCTTGTGTTTATGGGTTGATTGTCAATTTTAGAATCTTGCTAAGTTTATGTGGTGTTGGTTTTCATGGGTGCTTTGAGGGTAAATAGTAGCCTAGACACTTGAGAGATAGAGTGTATATCTTGTGAGGCTTTATCACTTTTCATTCTTGAGCTGATTAACTATTTTTCCATGATTGGGTTGCTTGGATGATTTTCATGAATGCCTTGACTCTTTGGATCTCTTCATGTTTACCCATTCCTTTCATTCCTTGATGTTCATTGAGAAATATGTAAATGTTTTTGTTTGTCTCTCTTTGATATCCTTGGATTTTGTTCTTTGTTTCATTTTGCCCAGGAGTGCAAAAGGCTAAGTATGGGGGATTTTGATGTGCCATTATTTTCTCCTATTTCTTAAACCTTTTTGCATCATTTTAATTACTAATTAGTCTTAATTGTCAAATTAATTAGGCAGTTTTATTATTTGGGCTCATTCAACTAATTTGATGTTTTTAATCTAATTTTAGGAATTAATGAAGCATTGAGCTTAATCCGGATTTTGGTCGTGGACTTAAAGAGGGCAAATAAAGCAACGTTTACCTTAGTTAATTTCTAATTAGGAGATTGCAATTTTATTTTATGTTGTTCAGTGTTTATTTCGTTTTGGGCCAGAATAATGTAATAGGGCCCAGTGACTTTGAGTGACCCTTATAAATAGAAGCCTTGGGATTCATGTAAAAGGGGATTCCATTATTCAGAGCAGAGGGTTTTAGGGTTTTACGTTTTTAGCTTTGGATTACTATTCACGTAAGGCATTTTTTCATTTTTCTGCTTTCAATTGCAATTTCATTTTTTTTTTCTGTTCCTTCTTCTAGTTTCATATGTTTTCTGCCTTTAGCTTCATTTACGTTTCTATTTTTGTTGAACTTATGGAAGGCTAAATTCCTAGTGTTGTTTCCCTCTGAGGATGAAGCATAATTCTCTTTGAGGTTCTGTTTTTAATGTTGCTCTCCTATCGGTTGTCCCTTCACCAATTAACCCACATGTGTTCTGTTAATCTGTGCATGCTTCGTGTTCGATTAATTGCCTCTGTGCTTAAATTGCGTTCGTGCCTAATGAACAAGGGGTTAATTGGTGTATGTGTTGCTTAATCACATATTGACAACCCTAAGTTGATTTTCACTTAGTAAATTAAATTAAGGTTGGATTAAATGGTTAATTGCTAGGGGTGAAATCCTCATAACCTAGGATAAGAGAATGACTTCTGAATCAGAGAAAACAACACATTTTTACTATTATTAATTTTGTATTCCAATCTGCTTGTTCTTAAATTCACAAAACAAACACAACCCCCCCTCCCCCGATTGTTACTGTTACTGCAAGTATATTATGAACATTTGGTTTATCATTGCTCGTTGGGAAACGACCTAGGATCACTTCCTATTTACTGCATTTTAATGTTTATTTGATTCGGGTACGGCCTCGATCATCTAGGCAAAAGGTACTTATTCTTAATCATCACCTTATTCAATTGGCGGTAGTCTACACACAACCTCATGGTCCCATCTTTCTTCTTTACTAACAACACTGGTGCTCCCCATGGAGACACACTGGGTCTCACAAACTGCTTCTCCAACAACTCCTCTAGCTGTTTCTTAAGCTCGGCTAACTCTATAGGAGACATCCTATAAGGGGCTATGGATATGGCTCCAGCACCAGGTAATAAGTCTATGAAAAACTCTCTCTCTCTCTCTCTCTCTCTCTCGTGGTAGACTGGATATATCCTCAGGGAACACTTTAGGAAACTCTCTGACAACTGGGAGGTCACACATGGAAACCTTCGTCTCTATTTCTAGGTTAGAAAAGATCATGTACACTTGAGCATCTTTTTTTAAAGATGTCACAACTTGGTTGGCAGAGATGAACATCACATCCTTACTCACTCTAGAACCATCAAACACCACAGCTTTATCAAAACAGTTTAACAAGACATGGTTGGAAGCTAACTAGTCCATTCCCAGAATAATTAAGAAGGGGGGGGGGGTTGAATTAATTATTCCTGAACCTTTACTAATTAAAAAATTACTCTTCTAAGGCTTTTACTTATGTTGTTAAGAGAATGTGGAGTAGAAGAGAAAACTTAACAGAAAGTAAAAGCAAAAATTAAGTGCACAGCAGAAAGTAAAAGAGTAGGGAAGAACGAAGCAAACACACAAGAGTTTTTATACTGGCTCGGCAACAACCCGTGCCTACATCCAGTCCCCAAGCGACCTGCGGTCCTTGAGATTTCTTTCAACCTTGTAAAAATCCTTTTACAAGCAAAGATCCACAAGGGATGTACCCTCCCTTGTTCTCTTTGAACCAGGTGGATGTACCCTCCACTGGAACTGATCCACAAGAGATGTACCCTCCACTGGAACTGATCCACAAGAGATGTACCCTCTCTTGTTCTCAGTCAAACCCAAGTAGGTGTACCCTCTACTTGTACCACAAAGGATGTACCCTCCAATGTGTTAAGACAAAGATCTCAGACTGTTAAACCTTTGATACTTTGTGAATGGGGATACAAAAGAATTCTCAGGCGGTTAGTCTTTTGAACACCTTTGCATTAGGGAAAGGGAAGAATCAAAAGAATTCTCAGACTGTGTCGTTTTGAATTCTTTGACAAGGGAGAAGGAAGACACAAAAGAATTCAGGCGGTTAGTCCTTCGTTCTTTTGGAAAAGGGAGAAGAGAGACACAAAAAGAATTCAGGCGGTTAGTCCTTGGCGAATTCTTTTTTGGCAAAGGGAGAAGAGATGAAAAGATGAATAGCACAAGTTTTCAAGGTTTAGAAAACCAGAAAACTTTGGAAAGCTTTTTGGCACAATGAAGAAGAAGAAGTTCAAAGAGATTCAGGGCTTGTAAAAGATTGATTGAATAAGTGTATTGAAAAGCAAATCAAAGCCTTGCTTTTATAGACTCTTCATGTTTGGCCAAGAGGACCATTTAGAAGAGTTATAACTTTTAGAAAAAATTAAAACCAATTTGAAAAAGTCAAAAACCTTTTGAAGAGTTACATCTTTTTGATTTATTCAGAAACAATCACTAGTAATCGATTACCAAATTAGTGTAATCGATTACACAATGTTAGACAAGTGGCCTCAGATATCTTAAGAAGCGGGGGGGGGGGGGGGGGGGGGTTGAATTAAGATATTCCAAACTACTTCCCCAATTAAAATCTATTTCACTTTCTTTTCAAGTTATAAATTCCCTTAACAATGAACTTCTTAAATATTAATTCAAATAAAACAATTTGAATATGAATATAAAGCAATAATAAACAAAGGAGATTAAGGGAAGAGAAAGTGCAAACTCAGATTTATACTGGTTCGGCCACACCCTTGTGCCTACGTCCAGCCCCCAAACAACCCGCTTGAGAGTTCCACTATCTTGTAAATTCCTTTTACAAGTTCTAAACACACAAGGACAATCCTTCCTTTGTGTTTAGAATTCCTTTACAACAAGAGACCCACGGTCTCTTAATCCCTTAGAGAATGAGGAGAAGAAGAAGAATGAACTCTCTAGAAAGAGATAGATTTTACAGATTGAGCACTCAAATAATTCCTTAATGAATTGCAATTGAATTGGCCAAGGAATTTTTAAGAGGATAGAATGATTTTTGCTCTTTGAGAGGATAAAAACTTGTTGTTCTCAAAAACTCTGTCAAAATCGTGTCTCAAGTCACATATATATAGGCCTATGATAGCCATTCAATAACCACATAAAAAGATGTGACTGTTGAGAATGTTCTCTGAAAAACTCCTCTGGTAATCGATTACAATAAGTGTGTAATCAATTACACTCTTTAAAATTTGAATTAAAACGTTCAGAAACTGCTGGTAATCGATTACCATATATGTGTAATCGATTACACAGTGCAAATTTTGAATTCAAATTTAAATAGCTGTTGTAAATCAGTTTTGGCCATTGGTAATCGATTACATCCTCTGGTAATCGATTACCAAAGAGTAAATTTGTTGAAAAAGACTTTTTTAACTTAAAATTCTTGGCCAAACCTTTTGCGATTTCAATTGGAATTCCCTTCCTATTTAATATCCTTTCTAAGACTCTATAGACTGTCTTGATCATCCATCTTGAATATCTCTAATTGCTTTGTCTTGAGTAAATCTTTGAGAAGCATATGATTCATGTAATCCTTTGGCATCATCAAAACATTCAGCTTGATCCTTTGTCTACAATCTCCCCCTTTTTGATGATGACAATACCTGAAATCAAAACAAGCTATATACAAGATGATAGCACGTTCACACAACCCTTACTCCCCCTATCTTTTGGCATGTATGCCTAATTGATTTATAACCCATATGTGTTCTCCCAAGTTCTCTCCCCCTTTGGCAACATAAAAAAGAACTAGATCAAAACAATCAATATCCAAACATTAACACAATAAATGTCCAAACAAAGCCAACCATTAAATCGAAATAAATCCATACAATGTCATAATTAACCAAAACAAAAGCGAGAATTATAATAATAGTGCAAGACTAGAACAAAAAGCCAAATACATGGCAATAAAGCAAAGTACTAATAATATTTGACTACTAATTAAACTAAGTTAGAATAATAACATATAATCTAAGAGGATGAGGAGGCGGTGGTGGTGGATCAAAGCAAGTTCGGATGAAGGAGACATCTTCTTCAACCCTAGTGATCCTTGATTCCATAGCATCGAACCGCATGTCAACTTGCAATTCCATGGCATCAAACTTGTCCATAAGCCTTTGAAGAAGAGTGGAATTATCTTCAACTGGTATGTGGCCTTCATCATCAGCAGGTGGAACACCCTTTTTGACCCAAGAGCCATCACGCTCTTTGTGGTAACCAAAAGAAGCAATCATAGCAGCACCAATTAAAAAAGATCGCTTGATTGGAACATAAGGTTCAGAATCAAGAGGAATTTGAAAATGGCGGAAAAAGAGAGTGACAAGCTGTGGATATGGTAGTGGAGCATTTAATCGCAATGCCTTATGCATGCGATATCTGACTAAGTGTGCCCAGTCAAGTTGACGCCCTGTATGAAAGGCCCACATGATAATTAGATCTTCCTCAGAAACCTGGGCAAGGTTGGAAGACCGTGGAAGCAAAATACGCACAATTAAATAGTGAAGGATGCGGCTTTCAAAAGCCAATGACCCGGCAAGAAGACGTCCGGTCATATCCGCATTGTTGGTGCAAACCAACTAGCGGGCATCATGGGCAGAGAAATCAAATTTCCAGTCGTCATTCAGTGTACCTTCAAATGGTACACCATCACTGGGTAATTTGGTTAAGTCATGGAAAAGGGACTGGTCAATGACCATTTTTATCCCAAAAATTTCAGAAATCAGAGTGTTGTCCTGAATTTCAAGATTACAATAAAAAGCTTTAACCAATTCAGGATAAATAGGCAATTGTAATGACATAAAAGGTAGAAGACCTAAGTACTGAAAGGCTTGAATGCAATCAAAGGTTTGAGCAGAAAAGAATTCCATATCAATAAACTTAGGGTCGATAATGGAACGAGATGAGAAAAGATTGGAGTACCGTTTCTGCTGTTCGTCGGAAGAAAACACTGGGGAAGAGGACAATGAGGGTGGAATTGGTGCTGTGGATGCGCTAGTGGCTCCAGAACGATGAGCCCTTGAAGCCGAAGCGGAGGCGGAAGAACCCTTTCGTTTCTTTGACGATTCTGCCATTTGAGGGAGTTTTTGCAGATTTTAATCGGTGAAATCAAAAGAAAAATGAAAAAGAAGAAGATTGCAATTTACGGGAGTTGATTTGATGAAGAAATGAGTGAGATAGGAAGGTTTGGAAGTTTGGGAATGGAGGTACGGCGCAAGGAGGAAGGGGCTGTGCAGGAGATTCTGAAAACGTGATATTTATAGAGCAGGACGCGTGGTAATCGATTACAAGTAATGGTAATCGATTACAGGAGGAGGCAGCCTACTGGTAATCGATTACATGAATACTGTAATCGATTACAGGCCATCTGTTTTGGTGTAATCGATTACAATATTCATGTAATCGATTACCAGAACAAAAAATAGCCTTTTCCTAAAAGAAAACTTATTTCTTAAGTCTAAAAACTTATGTTATTTAAAGAGTTAATTATACTAACAAGAAAAGTAAACTAAATTAAACAAGACAAGTGTCATACTTCATCAAAAACACAATCAATCATTCAAAAAAAAAATACCTATTCAAATCACTAAGGTCTAAAAGCCCTAATTCTCTTCTTATTGAAAAGAATATTTCTTTTGGGAGAGGTTTTGTAAAGATATCAGCAAGCTGATTCTTTGTATCAACAAACTCTAATATACAATCTCCCTTTAGGACATGATCTCTAAGAAAATGGTGCCTAATTTCTATATGTTTGGTTCTAGAGTGTTGAACAGGGTTTTTGGATAGATTTATGGCACTAGTGTTATCACACCTAATAGGTATACGATCAAGAAGGATACCATAGTCAGATAATTGTTGCTTCATCCATAAAATTTGTGCACAACAACTGCCGGCAGAAATATATTCCGCTTCAGCTGTGGACAAAGCAACACTGTTTTATTTCTTACTATGCCATGAGACAAGAGCGGATCCAATGAATTGACAAGTTCCACTTGTGATTTTTCTATCAGTTTTAGATCCGGCAAAGTCAGAATCAGAATATCCTATTAAGTTACATGTTGAGTTCTTAGGATACCATAATCCTAAATTTATTGTACCTAATAGATATCTCATGATTCTCTTAACTGCACTCAAATGTGATTGTTTGGGGTTGGATTGAAACCTAGCACACATGCATACACTAAACATAATATCAGGCCTACTAGCAGATAAATAGAGAAGAGATCCGATCATACCTCGATACTGTTTCATGTCTATAGATTGACCAGATTCATCTTTATCTAAGTAACAGCTAGTGCTAATCGGTGTAGCCATGTGTTTTGCATTTTCCATCCCAAATCTTTTTATTAATTCTTTGCAGTACTTGGATTGATTGATGAATATACCTTCTTGAGTTTGCTTGATTTGTAATCCCAGGAAGTACTTTAGTTCTCCCATCATTGACATTTCAAATTCACTTTTCATATCAAGGGAAAACTCCTTGCACAATGAATCATTAGTGGATCCAAAAATTATATCATCAACATATATTTGAACCAACAAAATATCATTATGTTTTCTCTTTATGAATAATGTGGTATCCACTTACCTCTAGAGAATTCTTTTTCTAGAAGAAAATTACTTAAGCGTTCATACCAAGCCCTAGGGGCTTGTTTCAAACCATAAAGAGCCTTTTGCAATTTATAAACATGATTTGGTTTATCTGGGATTTCAAAGCCTGGGGGTTGTTCAACATATACTTCTTCTTGAATTAAACCATTTAGAAAACCACTTTTAACATCCATTTGATAGAGTTTAAAATTCATTATGGATGCATATGCTAAGAGCATTCTAATGGCTTCTAATGTTGCAACTGGAGCATATGTTTCTTCATAGTCTATTCCCTCTTCTTAATTATACCCTTTTGCTACTAACCTAGCCTTATTTCTAATAATTATGCCATGTTCATCTAATTTATTTCTAAAAACCCATTTTGTTCCTATGACAGGATAATTTTCAGGTTTTTCTACTAGTTTCCACACATTATTTCTTTCAAATTGATTCAGTTCTTCTTGCATGGCAATGATCCAGTTATCATCTATTATGGCTTCTTTTATATTTTTAGGTTCAATCATAGATACAAAAGCCATATTATTGCATAAATCTTTAAGAGAATGTCTAGTTGTTACCCCTTTTGAGATATCACCAATAATGTTGTCGAGGGGATGATCTCTTTAAGCTTTCCATTCTCTTGGAAGTTCATCATTTGATTTGACTTCTTCTGGAGGATCTTCATTGTTTCCTTTATCATTTCCTTTGGAATCTTCTTCATGAATATTCATATGTTCTAAAGAATCTGCAATATCATCTAGCATATTCTTTCTTGACAAGATAGCATTAGATTCATCAAAGGTAACATGAATGGATTCCTCGATATTCATAGTTCTTTTATTATATATCCTATATGCTTTGCTTTGTGATGAATATCCAAGAAAAATACCTTCATCAGATTTTGCATTGAATTTTCCTAGATTATCTTTACCATTATTAAGCACAAAGCACTTGCAACCAAAAACATGTAGATGAGAAATATTTGGTTTTCTACCATTATATAACTCATATGGGGTTTTCTTTAAAATGGGTCTTATTAAGGCCCTATTCATGATGTAACATGCAGTATTGACAGCTTCAGCCCAAAAATACTTTGGAAGAGAAGTATCATTTAATAAAGTTCTTGCAATTTCTTCCAATGACCTATTTTTCCTCTCAACAACTCCATTTTGTTGAGGGGTTCTAGGTGCAGAAAAATTGTGTTCAATACCATGTTCATCACAGAATAATTCAAAATCTTTATTTTCAAATTCACCCCCATGATCACTTCTAATGGATGCAATCTTGAGATTTTTCTTGTTTTGTATGACTTTAGCAAGTTTTCTAAATGCTTGGAATGAATCACTTTTATGTGTAATAAATAATGTCCAAGTATATCTAGAGAAATCATAAACTATAACTAGAGCATAGTAACTTCCTCCAAAACTCATGGTTCTAGATGGACCAAATAAATCCATATGCAATAATTGTAAGGGTTGAGTGGTTGAAACAACATTTTTAGGTTTGAATGAGACTCTTGTTTGTTTGCCCTTTTGACATGCATCACATAATTTATCTTTTTCAAATTTCAATTTAGGCAAACCAACTACTAAATCTTTTGAAATTAATTTATTTAAGTGATCCATGTTTATGTGAGCAATTCTTTTATGCCATAACCATGGATCATCATCTTTGCTAAGAAAGCAATGATTGTTTTCTAGTTTTATGCTTAAGTCTATCATGTAAACATTATTGACTCTATGTCCTACATGCTTTATATTAATGTCATGCTTATGTTCTATAAGACATTTTTGAGAATCAAATGATACTAGATAGACTTTGTCGCATAATTGACTAACACTAAGCAGGTTGTGCTTAAGGCTTTCAACAAGTAGAACATTTTCAATGGAGTTTGAAGAATTTGTACCTATTTTACCAACTCCAAGGATTCTACCTTTGTTGTTGTCACCATATGTTACGTGCCCACTTTTCTTTGGAGAGATATGTGTAAAATTTGATGCATCTCCAGTCATATGTTTTGAGCATCCGCTATCTATGTACCACTTCTTCCTCAAAGACACCTACATATCAAATTTTTGACTTAGGTACCCAAACTTTATTGGGTCCTTGCATGTTAGTATAAACTGAGGATCCTTTTGGGACCCATATCATTTTAATGTTGCTGTAATTTTTCTTGAAGTAGCAAGTTGATATGCCATGTCCTCTTCTTCCACAGTAAAAACAAGTTATATAATTACATTTTTGTGTGGAAGTAGAAAAGTTTTTATAAAACTTTTGTTGTTTTTCAGATTTATACCCTAGTCCATTCTTATTGGAAACATATCTTTGTTTACCTAATATGACATCTAAATTATTTTTACTATAAGAAAATTTAGCAAGTGAATTTTTCAACTCTTTAATTTCTTTTTCATATTTTTCACAACAACTACAAGGATCTGATAGTTTCTTGTCAGAAATAGTGGAGATATTAACTTTTTCATTTGTTTTAGAAATTGAGACTTCATTTCTAAGATGATCTAATTCTTTGTTTAATTTTGAGATTTCATTTTCTAAATTTGAAATTGTTTTCTTTGAAGATGAAACTAATTTTGCAAGTTTAATTGATTCTTTATGCAGATCAGCAAATGCTTCTTGCAATTCATCAAAAGAAATAGATAAGTTATTTGAAGATGTTACCTCTTCATCACTTTCGTAACTTTTAGCCATAAGGCAGAGATTTATCTCTTCATTTTCTGAATCTTTAGAAGATTCCATATCATTTTCATCCCATGTGATGTATGCTTTCTTCAGTTTCTTTTCACTAAGATTTTTCTTTTCAGATTTCTCCATCTTTTTCTTGAAGATGGGACAATCAACCCTCAAATGTCCAGGTTGATTACATTCAAAGCATTTTAAAGTAGAGGATGAAGTTTTTGTCCTTCTCTTTGATTTAAAATTGGGTCGCCTCTGATTTCCTCTTACTTTAAGAAACTTGTTGAATCTTTTTACAAAAAGACTTAGATCATCATCATCATCTGGATCATTTTCCTGATCACTTTCTTCTTGAATTGAGGATGATGCTTTAAGAGCAATTCCTTTCTTTTTCTTGTCATTTTCTTCATGTTGGTTTAATCTCAATAATTCCATCTCGTGTTCCTGCAACTTTCCAAATAGGCAAGGGACATGTTAGACAAATCTCTTGATTCAGTAATGGCCGTTACTTTGGGTTGCCATTCTCTACTTAAACATCTTAACACCTTGTTTATGAGATCCTCATTTTGAAATTCTTTACCTAAGGCTGCTAGATGATTTACTATATGTGTAAATCTCTTTTGCATGCTTTGAATATTTTCATTTGCATTCATTCTAAATAATTCATACTCATGAGTTAGTGCATTTATCCTAGATCTTTTAACATCTGTAGTTCCTTCATGTGTTAATCGAAGAGTGTCCCACATTTCCTTAGCACTCTTACAATTTGAAACTTCTGAAATATTCATCCATTCCCAGGGCAGATGTTATTATGTTTTTGGCTTTTAAATTGTATTGTACTCGTTTTCTATCCTCTTCAGACCATCTATCTCTAGGTTTTTCTATAGTTATACTTTCACTTGATGAACTGCCATCTATTGTAATTCTTTCTACTGTGGTGGGTATATAAGGCCCTATTTCTATGGCTTCCCAAATATTTAGGTCTATTGCCTCAATAAAAATTTGCATTCGGGTTTTCCAATAATGGTAACCCTCTCCATTAAAGATTGGGGGTCTATTGATAGAATTCCCTTATAGAAATAAGGAGTTTGCTGAGGCCATCTTTTTCTTGAAGCTTCTAAACTTTATACAAGAATGAAGCTCTGATACCACTTGTTAGACAAGTGGCCTCAAATATCTTAAGAAGGGGGGGTTGAATTAAGATATTCCAAACTACTTCCCCAATTAAAATCTATTTCACTTTCTTTTCAAGTTATAAATTCCCTTAACAACGAACTTCTTAAATATTAATTCAAATAAAACAATTTGAATATGAATATAAAGCAATAACAAAAAAAAGGAGATTAAGGGAAGAGAAAGTGCAAACTCAGATTTATACTGGTTCGGTCACACCCTTGTGCCTACGTCCAGTCCCCAAGCAACCCGCTTGAGAGTTCCACTATCTTGTAAATTCCTTTTACAAGTTCTAAACACACAAGGACAATCCTTCCTTTGTGTTTAGAATTCCTTTACAACAAGAGACCCGCGGTCTCTTAATCCCTTAGAGAATGAGGAGAAGAAGAAGAATGAATCTCTCTAGAAAGAGATAGATTTTACAGATTGAGCACTCAAATATTTCCTTAATGAATTGCAATTGAATTGGCCAAGGAATTTTTAAGAGGATAGAATGATTTTTGCTCTTTGAGAGGATAAACACTTGTTGTTCTCAAAAACTCTGTCAAAATCGTGTCTCAAGTCACATATATATAGGCCTATGATAGCCATTCAATAACCACATAAAAAGATGTGACTGTTGAGAATGTTTTCTGAAAAACTCCTCTGGTAATCGATTACAATAAGTGTGTAATCGATTACACTCTTTAAAATTTGAATTAAAACGTTCAGAAACTGCTGGTAATCGATTACCATATATGTGTAATCGATTACACAGTGCAAATTTTGAATTCAAATTTTAATAGCTGTTGTAAATCAGTTTTGGCCACTGGTAATCGATTACATCCTCTGGTAATCGATTACCAGAGAGTAAATTTGTTGAAAAAGACTTTTTTAACTTAAAATTCTTGGCCAAACCTTTTGCGATTTCAATTGGAATTCCCTTCCTATTTAATATCCTTTCTAAGACTCTATAGACTGTCTTGATCATCCATCTTGAATATCTCTAATTGCTTTGTCTTGAGTAAATCTTTGAGAAGCATATGATTCATGTAATCCTTTGGCATCATCAAAACATTCAGCTTGATCCTTTGTCTACACACAAGGCTTTTATGTGAAAGGATGCGACTCTTCACATTTGAATTTGAATTTCAACGTTCAAAGGCACTGGTAATCGAATACCAAAACATTGTAATCGATTACAACTTTTTGAAATTAATTGGAACGTTGTAAATTCAGTTTTAAATTCAAATTGCTTTAAATTCAGTTTGAAAACTTTTTCAAATCTATTTTGCTACTGGTAATCGATTACAATCATTTGGTAATCGATTACCAGAGAGTAAAAACTCTTTGGTAAACATGTTTTGAGAAAAATCCATGTGCTTCTCAGTTTTTGAAAAATCCTTTTCATAATTATCTTGATTAAGTCTTCTCTTGATTCTTGAATCTTGAATCTTGATCTTGATTCTTGAAGCTTGATCCTTGAATCTTGATTCTTGTGTTCAACTTTCCTCTTGAATCTTGAAGTGTTCTTCAACTTTTCCTCTTGAGTATTGAATTGTTCTTGATTCCATCTTGAACATTTTGAACTCATTCTTTGATTGACCTTTGAGCTTTTTGTCATCACCTTTGTCATCATCTTTTGTTATCGTCATTGTTATCATCAAAACATCTTTGAATCATTCTTGATTCACCATGAAGCTTTGCTTCTACAAAGCACACATTAGAAGTTAACACAAAACCACTAGTTCTGGTTTCTACCACCAGATCTTTACTTAAAGAAGACATAGAAAGCTTAAATTTTCCGACACACGAATAGGATATAAAAGAGTGGGTTGCACCGGAATCGAATAGCACAAGTAAGGGAATTCCATTTATGAAACATTTACCTTGGATTAGATCTTTGGATTTTGAAGCTTCTGCACCGTTAAGGGTGAAGACTCTTCCCGTGGCCTTCAGATGTCCAGTTTGGTCATTCAGGCCCCCAGCATTCTGCTTCTTCTTGGGATATGGACAATCTCTTTGAATATGCCCCCTTTGTCTACAATTAAAACATGTCATGCCTTTATTAAGACAATTTGAGGAGATGTGCCCTGGCTTACCACATTTGTAACAAGTGATCTGAGTGGGAAAAGTATTGGGCTTGCTACCACTACCACCTGCAAACCCTAATGCAACAGTCCTCTGATTGTTGGGGCGGTTACCATATTTCTTAGGAGGGGTCGAGTATGGTTTTCCCCGATGTTGAGGTACATTCTTTTTGTTCTTCATTGGACCTATACTCCTATAATAGCTCGCCCTATCTCGTGCGTCTTCATCCCAAATCCGACACATGTTAACCAAGAGTGGAAATTGACGAGCACCTTGCTAATTCATAGCTTGCTTCACTTCATCCCAAATTTTGAATTCGGGTTGTTATTTTGAAAATCCCAACGGTCAGGCAGTGGAAAAATGTCTTAGGAAGCTCCAGGAAAAAATTTGAAGACAATCCAACGGTTAAAGAATCCGTTATAGCAATTTTACAGAGATAGGTTTGGGTAAAATCTGAAATCTCATAATTTCAACTTAGTTCAACAAAACTCCACATAACTTAGCATCCACATCAAGAAATTCATACATGACTAATTCAAGTCATACCTCAACTCATTCAATTCAACCATATAGTCAAATAACATGATAAATAAAATTAAACATCGATTTATAAGTAGTAATATTTCAGGGTGTTACACCCTTAGTGTCAAGTGTAGTCTTCGAATAAAACTAAATTTTTTGACAAATTAACCAATCTTATGGGTCTTTGATGAACTAAGTAATTGTTTCTTAAATATAGGACCAAGAATAGCACTAAATACCATAAGAATAAATATAATTTTTTTTGTTAAATAAATGAATGTAACTTATATTAGTATACTTTATACTAGTATAAATTGATGCCTACATCTAAGTGTGTTCTTGGTTTTAGGTAGTTCTTGGATGTGACATTGTTGGCTCAAGAATAGTTTGATGAGATGAGAAAGGTAGTCGACAACATTCGACTAATAAATAATCAATGACAGGATGACTACATATACTTGGTCAACAGAGGGCAAAAATGTAAGAGCAGGGTAATGCCCATTATCTAAGTTGTAACTGCTTAGAGAGACATGGGATAACAATGCTGACAAAGGATAAAAAAATTAGAATCATGTAACCCATGATCTCCTAAAATTTAGGGTTATAGATTGAGGAACTTATAAGGCTTGTAATCATTGTTATCATTACAAATACAGGAAAATCGTTTGTGATCATTATTTTTATTGATTTATTTACTTTTACATACTTTACATTATTCGTTTACTGCATACCTTCATTGAAAATTTACATCAAAGAATCATAACCTAGAAAACTCAAGCTTACAACTTCTGGAATGCTTTTTGGGCACAATGATGGAGGCCATGATGAGCATGAAGAAGATAATAAAGGTCAATGCGGCTGCAGTTGCCGCTACCAGTGCCGTTGCTGAGGTGGACCCGGCTCCCCCATCTGGCCTCAACCAAATAAATCATCCCATCCCGGATATGGTAGGGTAGACAAGCAAATAATTGGGAAGTACGGCAAGCATGCCTTCCTGCCATATGGCTTGCCTCCCAATTATACACCACCCAATGTGGCACACACTCCCAATAAGAATGTCAATGACCCCACTCCCATACTCATTGAGAGCCAACAACCTCAATCTGATCATGCACCTATCCCTCAACCCATGGGGGGGGGGGACACATGAAATACCCCACCACAATCTTGCCAACTTCGAGCCTTGCCTCAAATACGCCACTGAAGGACAAGCTGTTGGTGGTGTACCCCTTGTTGACATGGAAGATTTGTGCCTAGTAGGGACGTGGTGATTCCTCCGAAGTTCAAGGTACCGAACTTCGATAAATACAAGGGGACTACCTACACTAAGAATCACCTAAAGGTGTATTGCGGGAAAATGGGAGCATATGCGAAAGATGAAAAATTGTTGATGAATTTCTTCCAAGAAAGTCTTACTGGGGCAGCCGTCACCTGGTACACTAATCTAGAACCTTTCCGAGTCCATTCTTGGAAAGATCTAATGATTGCCTTCATTAGGCAGTATCTGTACAATTCTGATATGGCTCCGGATAGGATGCAACTACAGAACATGTGCAAAAAGGAGCACGAATCTTTCAAAGGATACGCCTAAAGGTGGAGGGATATGGAAGCTCAAGTAGTGCCTTCAATGACGGAGAAAGAGATGATAACAATGATAGTAGACACCTTACCAGTGTTCTACTATGAAAAAACGGTGGGTTACACACCTTCAAGCTTTGCGGTTTTAGTTTTTGCCGGCGAAAGGATTGAAGTTGGTCTGAAAAGAGGAAAATTTGATTATCCTGCTTTGATGAATGAGAAAGCTGGGGCAAATGAAGAGAATGAGAAGGAGGGAGGAACCCATGTTGTGACTGCCATTCCTACATGTCCAAATCTCCCACTAGCTCCACAATATCAATACTCCGCCAATATCAACCCTTCTCATTATCCACCACCCAATCAACCACAAAGACCATCCCTAAATTAGCCATAGAGCCCACCTACCGCACATCCAATACCAAACACAAACCAAAACACCAATCAGGGAAGGAATTTTCCAGCGAAAAAGCCTGTAGAATTCACCCCAATTCCGGTGTCCTATGCTAACTTGATCCCATATCTACTTGATAATTCAATGGTAGCCATAACCCCAGCCAAGGTTCCTCAACCTCCATTTTTCCGAGGATATGACTCAAACGCAACATGTGCTTTCCATGGAGGAGTTCTGGGGCATTCCATTGAGCATTGCAGGACCCTAAAGCATAAGGTGCAAGGTCTAATTGATGCGGGCTGGCTAAAATTTGAGGAGAATCGCTTGTGAATCCTGACATTGACAAGCGACACCATACACGGGGTAATTTTGAAAGTTGTTGTTAGATGTCTCTAATGACTCATTAGGATTTTCAAGTTTATGCCATTATTGTAAACCACAGTTACAATGCTAATAATATGGATAAATTTGACATCTTTGCTTATTTGACTTCCATTGGAATGTGAATGTAAGCCGTTGGTTTGTTTGCTCAAGCAACCTACGCTCTTGAGTTTTGACTTCCAAGATTGTTCAATCAGAAATTACTCATTCTGCACGTTTGGTCGGGGGGCCATAAAATGATGAGTAAAGTTCGAAACAAAAAAAAGAAAAAGAATTCGATTGATTGTGTTTCAAATAAAAAAATATACGTACATTCATGTGACCTCATTTTACCATTCCTGAAAGTTTGTCTTTTAGAGAGAAAAGTGAGTTATCAAAAATAGGAGTCATTGGACTTAATCTGTCAATTAAAAAATCCTACGAATGTTTCTCGTCCTCGAAATATTCATTTGAGAATCTGCACAGTTTCTTTCTTTTCGTCCTTGCTACAAGGTCATGACGAAAGACACAATAGATACCTCAAAATCCTACACTGGGGCAATGAGAGGCACCGTGCATGAGCCTCAAGCAAACCTAGGCGCATATCAAAAGTTCACATCCGGTAGGTCGAAAACCTGAAAGGGCGGCCTAGGCAAAAACTAGGGTGATATAAAAATAAAAGAAAAAAAACAATTAGGGTCGTGCTGTTAAGGTTTTGTTCTGAAATCCAAACTATAAAAGGATCTAAGTCAGGATTTGAAATGACACATGGCCATCCCAAACACTAGTCTATCCTTTGCTACCCCCTCCGAGCCATAGCATGTTGTTTTCTAAAAACAACAACAAAAGAAAAATCAAAATCAAAGTCACAAAAATAGGAAAGAATGTCATGAATATTGTACAACTTTCCATTGCATTGCATTGTTGTATACAAAGCCTGCATTTACTGCATTTCAAGATGAAAGTTGCATACATCTGCATCCGTAAAAAAAAAGAAGTTATGTTCAGATGCATAGATGAGAAGCCCTCTCAAAGAGTCAATCTCTTGCTTTCTCATGAGGTTGAACCCTTTGGAACTAGTGGCCATTGGTTTGTTTCAGAGGACTCAAAGTCCTTGCCTTCAGAGGGCTAAAAAAGTCCCCGCCTTCAGAGGGCTAAAAAGTCCTCGCCTTTAGAGGGCTCAAAGTCCTCGCCATTTAGAGGGCTCAAAGTCCTCGCCATCAGAGGACTCAAAGTTCTCGCCTTTAGAGGGCTCAAAGTCCTTGCCTTCAGAGGGCTCAAAGTCCTCGCCTTTAGAGGGCTCAAAGTCCTCGCCATCAGAGGACTCAAAGTCCTCGCCTTTAGAGGACTCAAAGTTCTCGCCTTCATAGGACTCAAAGTTCTCACCTTCAGAGGACTCAAAGTCCTCGCCTTCATAGGACTCAAAGTCCTCGTCTTTGTAGGAGTCAAAGCCCTTCGTCAACCAGAGGCAAGCGAGCCCGTTGACATGTAGACTCAAAGTCCTTGTGAGATTTTTCTTATTTTTTCCTTTAATCCAAATCGCTTGGTTCTTTTTTTATAATTTTGGTCCAGATGTCTAGAAAATTCAGTAAAAGTTTCAGCTCAAAAAACGTAGTGACCAATTTCCAGTAATTTATACAAGTTCGTATGTTCAAGCTGCCAGCACCAGCGATTTCAGCTTGAAAATCAAGAGTAGTGTTTATGTTGCTTAAGGCTTGGATAGTTACAATTTGTGTTTGCTTATGCTCAATTATCTTGAATAACACAATTAAAGAGAGCTTAATACTTATTTTCATTCACATATCCAGCCACAACTCAGCACCACAACTCAACTTCATCATAGGCATCATGTAGGAAACTTAGAAAGCAAAAAAAAGTTCAAGAACAAGACTACTTCTAGGAATTGATTTAGAACATGCTATGAACTAAATAACATGCATGAATTAGACTCAAAATTCAAAAGATAGGCTAAGAATGACAAGAATACATGAACAAATGTATCTAGAATTCAATCAACAAAATAAAATTCAACACAAACTTAGAACATAATGTGACAATTACTATGACTAAACATGACTCTAAGACAACATGGATTAAGTGATTTACACTTAGATTTTTGTGTTTTTTTTTCTAATCAATATTTTGGAACAAAATTTAGATCTAAAGGTTCAGCACAAGAATATTATGAATGAAAATTGATAGAACCTAAAATCAACACAAAAACAAGATTCAAGAGTAGATCTACAAAATTTGAACCATAGAAATGCAAGAACAAGTGTAGATTTAAGATTTAATCGGGTTTTTTTTTAATCTACTCTAAACAGCACCAAACCACAAGACAATGGAGGATATACATGGAGAATAAGATGAAGAACAAGGAATTAAAGAAAATTCACCGAACAAAAAGATAGAGGAAGCAAAAGAACATCACCTAGATGAAGATGCTCTTGATACCACATGATGCAAGCTCCATTGGAGCTTGTAGGCCTAGGATCTTCTTCATCAATGGATTCCTTTGCTTCTTGGAAGATGAATGGCAGCGGAATGGAGAAAGGAAGAGAGAGAGGAGACGCCACTTCAAGGAGAAGATGAGTCTAGAAGAAGCTCACCACCATAGGAGGCCATGGATAAGAGCTTGGAGGAAGAAGGAGATGAATGAGGGGAGAGGGAGAGAAGAGCACGAAATTTTGTGCTCTAAATGAGCTTTGAAATCTGAAGTTTAATATTCAAATGATTAAAGTTGAAAAAAATGCACACACATGACCTCTATTTATAGCCTAAGTGTCACACAAAATTGGAGGGAAATTCAAATTTCACTTGAATTTGAAATTGAATTTGTGGAGCCAAAATTTCACTAATTATGATTAGTGAATTTTAGTTATGGTTCAGCCCACTAATCCAAGATCAATTCCAAGATTCTCCACTAAGTGTGCTTAGGTGTCATGAGGCATGAAAAGCATGAAGGACATGCACAAAGTGTGACTATATGATGTGGCAATGGGGTGTAGTAAGCAAATGCTCACCTCCCCCTCTAAAATTTAATTGGATTGGGCTTCTACCAATTCAATTAAATTTATTTCCAACCACACACATCAAATATCCACTTAGTTCATGTGAAATTACAAAACTACCCCTAATACAAAAACTAGTCTAGGTGCCCTAAAATACAAGGGCTGAAAAATCCTATATTTCTAGGATACCCTACCTACAATATGGAGCCCTAAATACAAGGATCAAATATAATGACATCCTAGTCTAATATGTACAAAGATAATTGGACCCAACCTTGGCCCATGGGCTCAGAAATCTACCCTAAGGCTCATGAGAACCCTAGGGCCTTCTCTTGCATCTTTGGCCTAATCTTCTTGGAGTCTTCTATCCAATGCCCTTGGGGGGTAGGATTGCATCACCTCATTTACATTTTGAAGACGACAGTGTCTTCAGTCATTGCATACCTTCAAAAGGCGACAATGTCCTCATCTACATTTCAAAGACAACAATGTCTTCAGTCATTACATGCCTTTAAAAGGCAACAATGCCGTCATCTACGCTTTCAAAGACGACAATGTCTTCATCTCAATGATTTCAATGTATTTTGTCCTTGTGTTTCATAGGACTCGACGTCCTCTGCTTCTATGCTTTTAAAAAAATACATATATAATAAACCAATTAACCAAAAAAGGGGGGATGAAAAAGGCCAACACACTTTTGAAATGAAATAATTGCCAGTTTTTCTTTGGAAAGATTCACCGGTTAGAAAACAAGTGGATTTTGAAAAAAATGTGTGTACGTGAATGCTGTGAAAGTTTTCCCGAATTCCTAAATGGACTTGGATGTGTGCATAAATTGATAAAAGAACATCTTTTGGAAACACTAGGTTGATTTGAATGGGGAAAATGAACCCTAAGCCTTAGTGTTACATGGCCACAAAACTTGATGCTTGAGTGTCCACATGGGTGCATGCATGATCAGTTTTGCATAAATTTATGAATCATCATTGTTATATGCGTGCCATGGAAATAATATGGGGCATTCCCTTATCCCTTATTCCTGAACCGCTTGCCAAGCAAATACCCTGACATACGCCGTGTCTTGCCTTCCGCAAGCCTTTTGAGCCAAAATCTCAACCCTTCAGCCGTAAACCTTGACCCAGGAAAGGAATTCTTACCCTTACCCTAGGAAGAAAGAACAGAAGGATCTCCCAAAAAAGAAGTTTCATTTACTGCTAAGTTGTGAATGTGCTTTAAAAAGCAAAAGAAAAAGAGAAAATCCCTGATCAAGATTGGAGGAAAGCAAAAGAAAAAGAGAAAATTCGTGATCAAAGATCGGAGGAAAGCAAGAAAAAGACAAAATTCGTGATCAAAGATCGAAGGAAAGCAAGAAAAAGAAAAAAATTCCCGATCAAAGATCGGAAGAAAGCAAAAGAGAAATATACAGAAAGGTCATCAGAGTGGACAATGTCTGAATAATGTACAGAATTGTCACAAGCAAGAAAGAAAAGATAAACAAACCATGACTTGGGATGTGTGAAGCAATCACCTTCTTGGTTACCAACCAAATCTTTGTGCCCGCGACTATTTAATCCCCTCTTTTGCCATCCAGAAACAATCAAGTCCGATGGCATGCAAAGACTGTAGTGGTCACCTGCTTTTGTTGTTCTGAGACTATCAAAGTCCCCTTTATCATGTAGAGACAAGCGAGTCCGATGCTATCCGGGATGATGATGGTCGTCCATTTCTAATCATTTGGAGATTTTTTGTAGCCTCTTTGTCATCCAGAGACAATCAAGTCCGATGAAACATGAAGGCTCTCTTTTGCAAGTCCGATAGCATGCGGAGACCGTAATGGTTATCCATTTTTATCGCTTTTAAGGCACCAAGGCTTTTGCTGATGCACCTGATGTCTTTTATGCTCTTTCTTTTGACAGGTTTCGCTGATTGAGTTGTTGGTCGATCGGGTGGAAATTCAGCTCGAACGAAATTAGTGTCTTATCTTTACTTCCATTTTACCCCTTGTGATGGATGCGTGGGGTGCTAATACCTTCCCCATGCGTAAAAACAACTCCCAAACCTTTCATACTTAAAGTTTGTAGACCCACTTTTGGTTTTTCTAATGTTTTCCTCAAATAAATGTTGGTGGAGACTCCACGCATTTTTCTTCCTTGGAAGACGCACCCATGAGCCTCGCGTCGCCCTCCCGCCGAAGGGTAGGTTGCGACAACTGTTATCAAGCGAGTCAGAGACCCAACATGACCACAGATCGACCTCCATTCCTTATGACTCACATAGACCCGAGTATAGGGCCTAATATCTCAACGTGTGTGCGAGGTGTAGGTGCCTATGTGGGCATAGAAAAAAAATTTCTAGCTATGAATGTAATAGATAGGCAGACACACACCAAACACAACAACATAGCAAAGGTTATATACAAATATGGACAAAGCAAAAGATAAAAAGGAAAAGGGAACATAAATAAAGAAGAAGTCATGATAAAAGCATTGCATACTGATTGAATGGCCTAACTCTCTAACAAGTTGCCAACTGTCGCAACCTACCCTATGACGGGAGTGCGGGCGAAAAGCCAAAGGAGCGTCTTCCAAAAAGGAAAATGCGTGGGAGTCGCCACCAATGCTTATTCGAGGAAAACATTAGAAAAACCAAAAAGAGATCTACGAATTTTGAAAATAAGGGTTCGAGAGTCGTTTACGCACAGAGAAGGTATTAGCATCCCACGTGCCCGTCACAAAGGACAACAGCCTTTAATCAAGTGTGCAAAAAATGTGACTTCAATATTATTTATTTTCCCTTTTTATGTTTCTTTATTTTTTGGGGTCGACAAGGGTGTTGCCCTTGCTCCTATGTATCCTCAGGTGCGATAAGGAATTCAGACCTACGTAGTTCTTAAGTCTAAAATTTTGTGTGTTTCATTGATTTTAATTGCGAAAAAAGTAGTTTAAGGCGTTGGACCTCGAAATGATGTTTTAAACTTTGAAAAGCGGAGAGAATCGTTAAGGCGTTGACCTTGAAACAATCCTAAGTGATGTTTAATGAAAAGTGGAGAGAATCATTAAGGTGTTGGACCTTGAAACGATCTCAAGCGATATTTGATGAAATGAAGAAGTTTATGAGTTGGTTTTATTTTGGTTTTGCATATTAACCTTCAATCTTTTTTTAAAGATAACTTGTGGCAATAATAATGATCGGTTAAAACTTACTTTACAAGAAGAAAATGAGATTACTAATGATAGAAGAAGGAGATGAAGATGCACAAAACAAGATAGAGAACCCCTAAGGGTGCATAGATCACCTTCAAATCCTTAAAACAAAAACTAACCGAATGACGAACGAAGAACGATGTAGAAGTCGATTACGATCGCAATTTGGTAGCGCCTCAACTTCATTTTTCTCTTCTTTCTTTTTCTTTTCTGTGATTTCTCAATTTCTCTCAATGTTGGACCTTGGAACCCTTTACTCAACCTCCCTCACGCCTATTTATAGCAAAAGATGGCTGTCGCAACATGCCCTTTTGCGGGCAAGCGAGGCGAGGCTCACGGGTGATTTTTTTGCGGACGAGCTTGACTTTGCGAGTTGATTTTAGCCTTAATTTCACTTTAGTTATTAGTCAATTCAATTAAGAAAGAGAAATCCCAAAGAGAAACGTTCGATTGATTTTTCTGCTTTATTTTACTAAAAGGTATTTTTTTGATTATTATATTATTATTTTACCTCTTTTTTGATTTCCAATGTGGTTACGGCACGACCGAACGGTCGGATTTCATTTTAACAGAAATTAACGGATATTACAAATCAAATGATCGGTGGAAATTTATTTTATTTTTTTATTAGGCGAGAAATGACATAAATAAATGACTGAAGCACGTCAAAAGGGGGTATGGAAAGTAAATGAAACGAGAATAAAAGTACACGAAACAAATGGGGACCACCACGGGTAGATAGAATGAATTGAAAAAGCTCGATTTGGGGTACTTACCGATTGAAGACCGAAGAACAATGAAGAACGAACGAAGAATGTCGAAGAACGGTTGAAAATCTTCGCGTAATTACCCATGGAAACGTTACGGAAACATCTCGGCTTGGATTTTCTTCATGGAAACAATTTTCCTCAGCAATTTCAAATGAATAGAAGTGCCAAGAAGGCTGAACCCTTTTCTTCTTCACTCCTCCCCCTATTTATAGCAAAATAGGGGAGGAGCTTGCCACCCAGCTCACCCAGGCGAGCCAGGTTGCTTCCTCCAGAAGCAACCGCCTTCTGGAGGAAGAATCTGGAAGGCCCAAGTGGGCCTGGTTGCTATTTGCACCCCTTTTTTTACTAAATTCACCCCCTATTACTTTTTTTGGTGATTCTTTTTCCGTAACGTTACAAAACTTTACGAATTTCGTAACGATACTTATTTTCTTTCCGTAAGGTTACGGAACCTTATGGATCATGTAATTACTCTTTTTTAGCTTTCGAAAAGTTACGAAAACTCATGGATTGCGTAACAATACTTCCTTTTGATTTCCGTCACATTACGGAATTTCACGGATTGCGTAACAACGCTTCCTTTTGATTTCCGGCACGTCTCGGGACTTCACATATAGTGCAACAAAGGGTGCCAAGTACTTTGAAGCGGTCAATTAAAGGTTGCATGCCATTAAGCAATACTCCCCGGACGTAATTAGGGTATGACAGTTGCCCCTCTTTACTTACCTTTTATCGGAGATAAGAGGAAAGCAAAGATAAAACACTGATTTCGTCCTCTTCGCCCTTTCCGTGATTATTCTATGACAACTCCCGTCTCTCCTTCTTCTTTTTTCTGCCCAACACAAAACAAACACAAACAACAAAAACACCAATAACATAATATACATATATACTTATGTTTAGCGAAGGAACCGATCAGGAAAATAACAAAAACCACATTTCCCAGTCACTGGAGGCACCGCACTTAATGGTGGAGGACACATGAATAGCGCTAGGCAATCAATTCGCGAGGCTCCAGACTCGATGGTGGAGGACACATGAACAACATTAGGCAATCAATTAATGGGTCTCTGAAAGATTTGAGGGTGGAGGATAGGTGAACAGCGCTAGGCAATCAATTTGCGGGGCTCCAGCCTCGATGGTGGAGGACACATGAATGACAATCAATTCATGGGGCTCCGAATAAGATTTGAGGGTGGAGGATAGGTGAATAGCGCTAGGTAATCAATTCGCGGAACTCCAGACTCGATGGTGGAGGATGCATGAATGACAATCAATTCATGGGGCTTCGAATAAGATTTGAGGGTGGAGGATAGGAAAACAGCGCTAGGAAATCAATTCGCGGGGCTCCAGACTCGTTGGTGGAGGATGCATGAATGACAATCAATTCATGGGGCTCCAAATAAGATTTGAGGGTGGAGGATAGGCGAACAGCGCTAGGCAATAAATTCGCGGGGCTCTAGACTCGTTGGTGGAGGATGCATGAATGACAATCAATTCATAGGGCTCCGAATAAGATTGGAGGGTGGAGGATAGGCGTACAACGCTTGGCAATGAATTCGCGGGGCTCCAGACTCGTTGGTGGAGGATGCATGAATGACAATCAATTCATGGGGCTCCGAATAAGATTTGAGGGTGGAGGATAGGCGAACAGCGCTAGGCAATCAATTCGTGGGGCTCCAGCCTCGATGGTGGAGGATGCATGAATGACAATCAATTCATGGGGCTCCGAATAAGATTTGAGGGTGGAGGATAGTCGAATAGCGCTAGGCAATCAATTCGCGGGGTTCCAGACTCGTTGGTGGAGGATGCATGAATGACAATCAATTCATGGGGCTCCAAACTTGTTGGTGGAGGATGCATGAATGACAATCAATTCATGGGGCTCCGGATAAGATTTGTTGGCAGGACCGAATGGTCCACCGTTTTTTTTTCTACCTAAAAAGGGTAATCATGCTTTTTGCAAAGAATAATAAATCATTCGCGAGAGCACTATATCTTAGAGAAACAATATACCCATACCAAAGGTAATTTTCCTTGTAACCGAAAATGAAGGGCAGGATGTCAACATTTAGCTTTTAAATGAACATTCAGGGGAAACATCGGGTTTAGCTGAAATTGGGAATAAATCACTCATAGTGTATAAAAACTCACACAGACAAGTGTTTTACCCTAATCCTAAACCATAACTGCACCATGAATTTATTTTGCACACGATTTCCTATCGAATCAAAAGATTACATGCACGATCACGGATCAATAGGATTTTCTCGAGGGTAGTGTTTCTGGAGAGGAAACTGGGATATCACCAGTTGAGAATGACTTTGAATGGCAATCCCAAAGGAAGAACCACCTTAAAATGGGTTTTCCTTTGCCGACAGCCATTTACCTTGCCGAAAATTTATCTGGTCTGAAGATCCTCTGTTCTCTTTCTTTCATTGATCGGGAATTGCTCAATTTTCCTCCGATCTTTTCCTTTTTACTTCCTTCCGATCTTTTGATCAGGAATCCTTCTTTTCCTTTCTTTTCATTTTTTCCTTTTCTTTCTTTTCATTTCGTGCTTTTCTTTCTTTTCATTTCTCCCTCTCCGTTTCTTTCTTTGGGAAATCGGGTTTTAGCATTCGTTATTTGCTCTCCGTTGAGGAGATTCTGTGTCCTTCTCTTCGGGGGAAAGGGTGAGGATTCACTTCACAGACCAAGGTTCAAAGTAGCTTAAGGTTGTGTCTCAACATGGTCTTTTCATCGCGTAAGCCCGATTTTGATATTTGGGGCAAAACAAATTCGCGTGTCGAGGTGTCGGTCTCGGGTTGAATTTCCATATTATTTCCACGAGGCACGCGTAACATTGATGATTTGGGAACCACGTGCAAAATTAGTCATGGCTACAGCTAGGTGGGTACTCAAGCATCCAGTTTATGGCATTGTGATACTAAGGCTTGGGATTTACACAAGTAGACCGAATATTTCCAAATTATGTTCTTTCATCAGTTCAATGAATCCATCCATTCTTATCTCGGTTATTCTGGAAAATAAACTCTTAGTGTTAGTCCCTTGTTTCCAAAAGATATGTTTGCTCTCTATGAATGATTTATGCTTCCTATGATCATAACATGCCGACCTTCGAGGTCTTTCTTTCTCTTTTCTTTTTGTTTCATTTTTTATGTTCGCAAAAACTATACATCCATCGTTACCTATGAGAAAAGCTTTTCCTTTGTACACCCACATTCCTATACACGACAAACTTTTTTTGTACACACGTGCATTAAAAAATCTTTCTCTTTATATCAACATGGTCTATAACCTCTATTCCTTTTCAAAGATTTCTTTTTCCCTTTTTCAACATACACTCGTTGTTTATACAAAAACTTTCTTTATATACACTCATTGTTCACACACAAGAATTTCTTTTCACACAAAATCTTTTCATATACTTTTTATATACAAAAACTCTTTTCTTTTCTTTATATACAGATATGACATTTGTTCACAACGCCCCATTCTTTTTCTATTTTTGGTGTTATCATGATGTTTGTTCGTTTTAGGACGACGTTCCTAAATGAAAACTCTACACGGTTTCGGAATTTGAACAAACATTATCGACAATAACGAAGTAATCACTAACGCAATAGTCCAAACAAAATATATGCACAAAACAAATGACAATCACAACAACAAAAAACAAACGTTAGTCCCTCAAGTCATAGAAATAAAATAACATGTAAATGATAAATGATGAAACATAAAAAGAACATGAATCTGGGGATTCCATGGTCATGTGGCTCCGCATGCCACCGGACTCTTGGGTCACGGTAACAAAAAGTGGGGTGGTAGACAAAAGCAGGGCTTTTGCTCCTATGTATCCTCAATTTGTGATGATGAACTTAGACCTATGTAGTTCTTGATAACTATGAGACTAAAAATAGTCTCGGTGTTTTCTTCACTAAAATGCGAACATGCTTTAGTAAAGAGACAAAACTTTCAACTGATCAGAGCAACATATGCTTTTTTTTTTTTGAAAAATGATGTGTCTATCGGGGAAGGAGAGTATGCTGATGAAATTTTCTCATAACCATAAATGAGATTTTAGCATTTCGTTTCTAAACGACCATTTAGAGGAAACACTGGGTCCAACAAAGATAGGAGAAAATCGCTCAAAGTGTATCAATCTCACACAGGTAAGTGTTTTATCCTAATTCCGAACCACAGATATGACTTAATTTTGCAAATCATTTCCTATCAAATCAAAGATTACATGCGTGATCATGGATCAATAGGACTTATTTTGGGAATGGTTTTTAGGTGGGGAATTTGGCTTTGAGTGTTTTTGACTTTTCCTCTTCTGTTTTTGTTTAGTGCGTGGCGAGAAAGTCGCTAGCGCACAGGATTTTGTCGGCAATCAAAGGGAGATGACCACTTTAGGTTGTGGTTTCCTTTTTCTTGTTTACTTGGTGACAATTCTGTATTGTTCAGATATTGTCTGGTCCAAAGACCTTTCTGGATGTTTCTTCTATTTTCTTCCGATCCTTGATCGGGAATTTTCTTTCCTTTTTTTGCTTTCTCCCACTCTTTGATTGGGAATTTTTCTTTTCTTTTTCTTTTTTTTTTGTTGTTTTCCGAGGGCAAGGATTGACATTCTCACTCTGGGTCAAGGTTTATGATAAGTTGGGATTTTGTCAGGGTTTGGCTAGCAGTTCGGGAATAAAGGGGATGCCCTACATTATTTCCATGATACACATGCAACAATGATGATTAGGAAATTTTATGCAAAACTGGTCATGCATGCACCCATGTGGACACTCAAGCATCAAGTTTTTATGGTCATGTGACACTAGGGCTCAGGATTCATTTTCCCTATTTTAAGTCAAACTAGTGTTTCCAAAATATGTTCTTTTATCAAATCATGCATTCATCCGAGTCCATTTTGGGCGCTCGAAAAATTTTCACAACGTTCACTCTTCAGGTGTATACACATTTTTTTTCAAAAACTAGTTAAGATCAGTAAAATCTTTCAAAGAAAAGTTGGAAATTATCTCTTTTCACAAGTATGTTGTTTTTTAGCTTCTCAACTTTTTATTTTTTTTATTATTTTTTTTTCTATATTTTTTTTCTTCCTTCTTTTTCTTTTCTTGCTCGCTCTTTTTTTTTTCATGAGGTATTTTGCTACCTAAACATACGTATATTTTTGTGAGGTATTTTGCCATATACATGTGTGTCCAAGGTATCTTGCTACCTAAACATACATATATATGTTTTGTGAGATATTTTTGCTATATACATGCATATCCAAGGTATCTTGCTACCTAAACATACATATATATATTTTGTGAAGTTTTTTTGCTACATACATGCATATCCAAGGTATCTTTCTACCTAAACATACATACATATATATATATATATATATATATATATATATATATATATATATATATATATATATATATATATATATATATATATATCGAGCTTGTGCTTGTTTTATTTAAATTCCTAGGATCATCAGCAACTAGGTGTGTCCTGCTATGACTTGAGAAACAAAAGTGATCAAATAACAAACAGAGATTTAAAAGGTACTAGGTTGCCTCCTAGTAGCGCTTCTTTAACGTCTTGAGCTGGACGCGTGATGGCTTGTCGGTCACGGACCTAGTACTTTGCTTACCTTCGGCTTTGGACTTGGTCGCCTATTGGTCGGCCATGGGTCGTAAGCAACGCTCTAACCTTTTTGTTGATGAGCTGAGGTGAACTCCAGAGGTGATGGCAGTGCGTCTGTTGCCTGCTGCCGGCCATCCCCAGGCTGCTGTGGTGTTTCGCCCTGCGCCTGCCTGGGGACGCAGTACTTCTTGATGAAAGCTCGATTAGTAGAGGGCCTGATGACCTTGCTGGGGGCGACAGGCACTCCGTAGAACTGACAGAGACCCGTAATTAGAGCTTGGCAACTCCAAGACCCTGTTGGACTTCTTCTGGTCAACTGGGTGTCTTGCGGGCGCGATCCCTGCAAACAATAGATGAAATCAAAAATCAGTTGAGCGATGTGCATACTTACCTATGTCATGATGATGTGACCTTGCTGGGGGGAACATGCACCCTGTAGGACTATAGAGGCCCGTAACCAAAGCTGGAAACCCCAAGGCCCTGTTGGACTTCTCCGGGTCCACTGGGTGTCTTTGTGGGTGCGATTCCTATGTCACGATGGCATGACCTCGCTAGGGGGACGGGCACCCTGTAGGACTGACAGAGGCCCATAACCAGAGCTGGAAACCCCAGGGCCCTGTTGGACTTCTTCGGGTCCACTGGGCGTCTTGTGGGCACGATCCCTGTAAACAATAGATGACATCAGAAATCAATTGAGCCATGTGCATACTTACCTATGTCATGACGGCACAGACCAACTGATACATCTGCAGGGGGAGATTGGCATTGTGGTCGTTGGGCAGAATGTTGCTAAATAGCAACGTCATCCATATCCATGTAAGAGTGGTCATGTTGGTGCGCATGATCCGCACTCGTCTTTTTGCAGTGGCACGAGTGAAATATTTCCCCGGTATGCATAGTAGATGCGTGATAGCCTCCCTCTCTGGATGTGCTCACATAGTTGGTCGCCCTCCAATATCAGGGGGTGGCCCAGGAACTGATAAAAGGAAACTATTGGCCCCTTAACCGAGAGCGCAAGTCTCGGTTAAGCATCTGAGGGCAAAGGACCTTATATTCTCTTAAGGTGTGGATATGGAGCACACTGAAAATGAGGACGCGTAGCCCACTAAAGGCGAGGGCGTGCAACCCTCTACAGGCGAGGATGTGCAGTCCTCTAATGGCGAGGACATATAGTCCTCTAAAGGTGATAGGTACTAGTACCCAAGGGTCCACCTTTATGAGAAAGCAAGACATCGACTCATCGAGAGGGCCGGTCATCCAAAAAGATTGGACACGAGATGTAGGAAATCTATGCAGTTAACATGATTTTTAGGGATGCAGACGCATGCAACCATTGTCGTGAAATTTGGTAATGCTGACCTCATATGAAACAATGCAATGCAATGGAAAGTTGTACAATGTTCATGACATTCTTTCCCTATTTTGTGATTTTGATTTTGATTTAATTTTTTTGGAAAACACAGATTGACTGTCCTTTTGAAAAAGGTGATAATTTATGCAACCTTATCCTATCTTTTCCAAATCCCTCTGGAAACTCCCTCAGAGTGTATGTTCTGTTTGATTTAGTCACTTGACCATTTTGGAGTGACGGCAATGGAGCCGCTCGACGTTTAATCAATCTATGGAAATTCCAGGGTTTCTCTCCCCCCCTTTTTTTTTCTTGTTTAAAAACATCGACGGGTGAGAACTTTTGATCTGCCCCTATGTTCACTTGAGGCTCATGCACGATGCCCCTCATTGCTTCAGTGTAAGGCTTTGAGGTACCAATTGTTGTCTTTCGTCATGACCTTGTAGCTGGGAACCTATTGGGTGAGAACTTCTAATCTGCCCCTAGGTTCGCTTGAGGTTTATGCATGGTGCCTTTCATTGCCCCAGTGTAGGGCTTAGAGGTACCAATTGTTGTCTTGTTTTCACAACCTCGTAGTGAGGAAGAATGAAAGAAGCAGTTGATTCTTACAAAAAGAATTTTCCAAGGACGAGAAATAGTTGAAGGATTTTTCAGTTGATGGATTAAGTCAAATGACTCCTATGTAGAAGCAAGATGTTTTGATGTCTTGATGATGCTAAAGGATCAATTGCTTCTAAGTTTTATTCAAGACAAGAATCCCAGAAAATCAAGATATATGATCAAGTTGATCTCTAGAATCTTTAGGAAGAAGTTTCCAAATTGAAAAACAAAAGGTTTGACCAAAGAATTCTATCATTTCAAATTGAGATTTGCTCTCTGGTAATCGATTACCAGCAGTTGAAAATGTTTATAACAGTCACTAGAAATTCGAATTCAAAATTTATAACGTGTAATTGATTACACATGGATGGTAATTGATTACCAGTAGTTTATTGAACGTTTTAATTCAAATTTTTAAAACCTGTAATCGATTACACAAGTCTTGTAATTGATTACCAGAGGGGATTTTCAGAATATAATTTCCAAGAGTCACATCTATTCGAATGGTTTATGAATGGTCATCAAAGGTCTATTTATATGTGACTTGGAAACACGAATTGAAAGAGAGTTTTCATTGCCCAAAAAGTTTTATCCTCTCAAAAGATTAAGAGTTTTTCTGAACTGAAATGTCTTATCCTCTCAAAAAGATTCCTTGGTCAACCACTTGCATATTTAATAAGGAATTTTGATTGATCTTCATTGTACAATTTATCTTTTTTAAGAGAGATCTCTTCTTCTCTTCTTCTTATTTCAGAAAAGGGATTAAGAGACCGTGGGTCTCTTGTTGTAGAGGATTCCTGAACACAAGGGAAGGGTTGTCCCTGTGTGGTTCAAACTTTGTAAAATGAGTCTTACAAAGAGAGTGGAAAATCTCAAGTGGGTTGCTTGAGGACTGGACGTAGGCACGGGAAGTGGTTGAACCAGTATAAATCAAGTTTGCATTCCTCTCTTCCCTTAAACTTCTTTTATTTTTTGCTATTTATCTTTTGCTTTAAAGAAGTTTATTTTGAATTGTCTTTTGAGTAATTCATGTTAAGGGTGCATTGTTAATCCGAAAAGAGAGAGTGGAAGTTTAATTAGGGAATAGTCTTTGTATCTTAATTCAACCCCCCCTTTTTCTTAAGGTAACTGAGGCCATTTGTCCAACATCCTATTCTTGATAACTCACTTCTCTCTAAAGAGACAAACTTCCCGGAATGATAAAATGAGGTCACATGAACGTCTTGAAAAGACAATCAATCAAATGCTTTTTTTTTTTCTTTTTGAACTCTTTTTTTAGTTTTATTTTGAAACTTATTTGTTTTGAACTTTACTCGTTGTTTTACGGCACCCCCACCAACGTGCAAGACAAGTAATCTCTGATTGAACGGTCTTGGAAGTCCAAACTCAGGAGCACAGGTCGCTTGAGCAAACAGACCAATGGCTTGCACCCACATTCCAGTGAAAGTTGAATAAGCAAAGATGCGTTTGTGAGAGAATGAGGGACAAAGATATCAACTTTATCCATTTCATTTAACATTGTAACTGTGGTTTACAATAATGGTACAAACTTGAAAATCCTGATGAGTCATTGGAGACATCTAACAACAGCTTTCAAAATTGCCCCATGTGTGGCATCTCTTGTCAATGTCAAGATTTACATGCGATTTTACTCAAATTTCAGCCAGCCCACATCAATTAGACATTGCACCTTACGCTTCAGAGCCCTACAATGCTCAATGGAACGCCCCGGGGCTTCTCCATGACAAGCACACGTTGCGTTCGAGTTGTATTCTCGGAGAAATGGAGGTTGATGAACCTTGGCTAGGGTTATGGCTACCATTGAATTATCAAGTAGATATGGGAGCAAGTCAGCATAGGACACTGGAATTGGGGTGAATTCTACAGGCTTTCTCGCTGCAAAATTCATTTCTTGGTTGGTGTTTTTGGTTTGTGCTAAAGGCGGTGTTCGTCATTGGAAGTGCGGTAGACAGACTTTGTGGTTGATTTAGGGATTGCCTTTATGGATAACTGGGCGGTGGGTAAGGAGAAGGTTTGTTATTGGCTGAGTAATGACATTGTTGGGTTGGTGGGAAACTTGGCTGTATAGGAATGGCAGTCACAGCACGGCTTCTCCCTCTATGCAAATATAGAGAAGTGTACCTTTTGTGTAGATAATATAGTTTTCTTAGGTTTTGTAGTTGGTAGAAATGGGGTCCAAGTGGACCCTGAGAAAATCAAGGCCATCCAAGAATGGCCCACCCCAAAAAGTGTGGGAGATATTAGGAGCTTCCATGGGTTAGCAAGCTTCTATAGAAGGTTCGTTCCTAATTTCTCTACAATTGCATCACCTCTCAATGAGCTGGTGAAGAAGAATGTGGCATTTACCTGGGGTGAAAAACAAGAGCAAGCCTTTGCTTTGCTCAAAGAAAAGCTTACTAAGGCACCTGTTCTAGCTCTTCCTGACTTTTCTAAAACTTTTGAGCTAGAATGTGATGCCTCGGGAGTGGGAGTTGGAGCTGTATTGTTACAAGGTGGGCACCCTATTGCTTATTTTAGTGAAAAACTACATAGTGCCACCCTCAACTACCCCACCTATGATAAAGAGCTTTATGCCTTAATAAGAGCCCTCCAAACTTGGGAACATTACCTTGTTTCCAAGGAATTTGTCATTCATAGTGATCATCAATCACTTAAGTACATTAGAGGGCAAAGCAAGTTAAACAAGAGGCATGCAAAATGGGTAGAGTACCTAGAGCAATTTCCATATGTTATCAAATACAAAAAGGGAAAAACAAATGTGGTAGCTGATGCCCTCTCTAGGAGACACACATTGTTTTGCTCCCTAGGAGCTCAAATTTTAGGATTTGATAATATTAGGGACTTGTATGCTTTAGATGAACATTTCTCTCCCATTTATGAGAGTTGTGGGAAAAAGGCCCAAGATGGATTCTATTTGGCTGAGGGGTATTTGTTCAAAGAGGGAAAGCTTTGCATACCCCAAGGATCCATTAGGAAATTACTTGTGAAAGAGAGCCATGAGGGTGGGCTCATGGGCCACTTTGGGATAGACAAGACCCTTGTCTTACTCAAAGAAAAGTTTTATTGGCCCCATATGAAGAAAGATGTCCATAAGCATTGCACTAGGTGTGTGGCTTGTTTACAAGCCAAGTCTAGGGTGATGCCTCATGGGCTATACACACCCTTACCCATCCCATCTGCACCTTGGGTAGACATTAGTATGGACTTTGTCCTTGGGCTTCCTAGAACCCAAAGAGGTGTAGACTCTATCTTTGTGGTGGTGGATAGGTTTAGCAAGATGGCACACTTTATACCATGCCACAAGGTGGATGATGCTTCCCACATTTCAAAACTCTTTTTCAGGGAAGTTGTGAGACTCCATGGTTTGCCTAGGACCATTGTGTCAGATAGAGATGCTAAGTTCCTTAGCCACTTCTGGAAAACCTTATGGGCTAAGTTAGGAACTAAACTTCTTTTCTCTACCACTTGTCATCCACAAACTGATGGGCAAACAGAGGTAGTGAATAGGTCTTTATCCACCCTTTTAAGGGCTCTTCTGAAAGGCAACCATAAGTCTTGGGATGAGTATCTTCCTCATGTAGAATTTGCCTACAACAGGGGGGTTCATAGAACCACCAAGCAGTCCCCTTTTGAGGTTGTCTATGGGTTTAATCCCCTAACACCGTTAGACCTCATTCCCCTCCCACTGGACACTTCTTTTATACATAAAGAAGGGGAATCTAGGTCAGAATTTGTAAAGAAGATGCATGAGAGGGTTAAGAACCAAATAGAGAACCAAACAAAGGTGTATTCAACTAAAGGCAATAGAGGAAGAAAAGAGCTAGTTCTTAATGAGGGTGACTGGGTTTGGCTCCATCTTAGGAAGGATAGATTCCCTACTAAAAGGAAATCCAAGCTTAGCCCTAGAGGGGATGGACCTTTTCAGGTTTTGGAGAGGATCAATAACAATGCCTATAGGTTGGACCTCCCAGAAGAGTATGGAGCCAGCACCACTTTTAACATTTCTGATTTAACTCCTTTTGCAGGTGGAGCTGATATTGAGGAGGAGGAACTAACAGATTTGAGGTCAAATCCTCTTCAAGGGGAAGGGGATGATGCAATCCTCCCTAGGAAGGGACCAATCACTAGAACCATGAGCAAGAGGCTCCAAGAAGATTGGGCTAGAGCTGCTGAAGAAGGCCCTAGGGTTCTCATGAACCTTAGGGTAGATTTCTGAGCCCATGGGCCAAGGTTGGGTCCAATTATCTTTGTACATATTAGACTAGGATGTCATTATATTTGGTCCTTGTATATAGGGCTCCATATTGTAGGTAGGGTACCCTAGAAATATAGGATTTTTCAGCCCTTGTATTTTTGGGCACCTAGACTAGTTTTTGTATTAGGGGTAGTTTTGTAATTTCACATGCACTAAGTGGATATTTGATGTGTGTGGTTGGAAATAAATTTAATTGAATTGGTAGAAGCCCAATCCAATTAAATTTTAGAGGGGGAGGTGAGCATTTGCTTACTACACCCCATTGCCACATCATATAGTCACACTTTGTGCATGTCCTTCATGCTTTTCATGCCTCATGACACCTAAGCACACTTAGTGGAGAATCTTGTAATTGATCTTGGATTAGTGGGCTGAACCATAACTAAAATTCACTAATCATAATTAGTGAAATTTTGGCTCCAAAGTTTGGCTCCACAAATTCAATTTCAAATTCAAGTGAAATTTGAATTTCCCTCCAATTTTGTGTGACACTTAGGCTATAAATAGAGGTCATGTGTGTGTATTTTTTTCAACTTTGATCATTTGAATATTAACTTCAGATTTCAGAGCTCCTTTTGAGCACAAAATTTCGTGCTCTTCTCTCCCTCTCCCTTCATTCATCTCCTTCTGAAATTCTGATACTGGGGACAGATGTCGTACAGGATGTCACGACATCACGCTTCTGAACATGCAGATTGTATGTGTCCGTATGAACAGATTTAAACAAGTAAATAACACAAGAGAATTGTTAACCCAGTTCGGTGAAACCTCACCTACATCTGGGGGCTACCAAGCCAGGGAGGAAATCCACTCTCAATAGTGTTAGTTCAAGGTCTAACAGCCCCTGTTTACAACCTTCTCACCTAACCACTACCCGTGCGATCTCTACCTAAGACCCAATCTTAGATATGAGAACCTCCGCTCACTCCCTCTCACTCACACTCCCGTGTTTACAATTAAATCAAAGACACACCAGAGATCAACTCTGAACAAAAGGGATCAACCCTACACACTAGAGATCAACTCTACACACTAGAGATCAACTCTACACACTAGAGATCAACTCTACACACATAGGTCCAACACTTGATGTTAGGATAACACCAAGGTGGCTCACAAAAGACTCAAGTCCCAATACTCACAAAATAACTCTTCAATCCCGGACTTGGTACAGAACTCGTGCAGCCTCCATGATTATATAGCAATTTGCGTTTCTGGGCTGCAACGGCTTGTGCTGGAGGAGATCTATCTTCTTCTGAAAAAATCTGCAGTTAAAGAACTAAAAGATAACTTTTGATCTTTTAGTTTGAATCTTTAATCTTTAATCTTTAATCCCTGAACGAACTCTTCTACTTTGAAATTCGAACTTTAATTATCTTTTAATTCGTTCCAGAAGATAGATCATCTAATCTCTTGCTAACTGCACAATAATCTGTTAAAGATATAACAGATTTATATGTCCAGTATTATCGGGCCGGATGTCAGGACATCGTGTCCGACATCGTGGATCCTGCAGCTTCACTTCTGCACTTGACTTTTATCTTGCATTGTACAGCAACTCCAGTATTCTCGGGCTGGATGTCAGGACATCGTGTCCGACATCGTGGATCCTGCAGCTTCACTTCTGCACTTGACTTTTATCTTGCATTGTACAGCAACTCCAGTATTCTTGGGCAGGATGTCAGGACATTGTATCCGACATCGTGAATCCTGCAACTTCAATTCTTCATTTGACATTTTATCTTGTCTTGTGCATTGTGCAGCCCGATCTTATTCCTTGACATAACGTTGGACATCATGTGCAGCAACTCCAGCTTTCCTTCATTGTCTAAGTGCTTATGTTTTAACAAAATCTTAGCCAATCTTTTAAAGCTCAGTAGAGCTAAACACTAACACCTTCTTCCTCCAAGCTCTTATCCATGGCCTCCTATGGTGGTGAGCTTCTTCTAGACTCATCTTCTCCTTGAAGTGGCGTCTCCTCTCTCTCTTCCTTCTCCATTCCGCTGCCATTTATCTTCCAAGAAGCAAAGGAATCCATTGATGAAGAAGATCCTAGGCCTACAAGCTCCAATGGAGCTTGCATCACCCTCTTCATCTGCCCTAGTTATTTTTTGGCATTTATCAAAGCATGATGATCAGATTTGCCTCTTTTTAGACCCACTTTGATCCTTTTGTCGGTGAAGACCATATCATGAAAGCTTGAAGGTGTGTAGCCCACCCTCTTTTCATAGTAGAATACTGGTAATGTGTCTACTATCATTGTCATCATTTTTTCTCCGTCATTGAGGTGCCACTTGAGCTGCCAGGTCTCTCCACCTTTAGGCGTATTCTTTTGAAAGATCCGTGCCCCCTTTTTGCACATGTTCTGTAGTTGCATCCTATCCGAAGACATTATACTGACACTGCCTAATGAAGGCAACCACTAGGTCCTTCCAAGAATGGACTCGGGAAGGTTCCAAGTTAGTGTACTAGGTAACAGGTACCCCAGTAAGACTTTCTTGGAAGGAATGTATCAGCAATTCCTCATCTTTTGCGTATGCCCCCATCTTCCGATAATACATCTTTAGATGGTTCTTGGGGCAAGTAGTCCCCTTGTCTTGTCAAAGTCCAGCACCTTGAACTTGGGAGGGTGATGATATTAGGTACTAGGAACAACTCTTCTAGGTTAGCAAAGGCATAATCTTCACCTCCTTCAATGGCCCTGAGCCTTTCCTCTAGATGATCCAACTTTCCCATTTCAGCCATAGCATGAGGGTTTTTACTTATTGTGGAATGCAAGAGGTGTAGTTGGGGATGATACTGAGGGCCCTCCAAAGGGTTTTGTAGGGGTATACCACCAACAGCTTGCCCTTCAGTGGCATATCCGAGGCAAGGCTCGAAGTCGGCTAGATTATGGTGGGGAATTTCATGTGTCTCCCCCACGGTTTAAGAGACATGTGCATGATCAGTTTGGGGTTGTTGGCTCTCAATGGGTATAGGAGTGGAGTTATTGACATTCTTATTGGGAGTGTACACCACATTGGGTGGCGTATAGTTGAGAGGCAAGCCATATGGCGGGAAGGCGTGCTCGTTTTGAATTTTCACATCATGGGGGCTGCCCGTACTTCCCAAATCTTTGCCTACCATAGCTGAGGTTGGATGATTCATTTGGTTGAGGCCAGATGGGGGCACCGGGTTCACCTTAGCAACAGTGCTGGTAGCGGCAACTGCAACTGCACTGGCTTCCATTATCTTCTTCATGATCATCGTGGCCTCCATCATCGTGGCCATTTGCTCTTTCATGGCCTCCATGTCGGCCTTCATCTTCTCTTGTACCTTCTCTACTTCACCCATTACTCTAGCTCTAGCACAGGTTCGGTGAGGGCACCGTAAAGCATGTTTTTTTTATAACAATGATTAAGTTCATTTTATTTTATTTTATTTTTCAAGGAAAGAATGTAATGACCAATGCAACCAATGAAAAGCATGGATGTATGCGAATGATGCATAGTTGAAGTATTGCGAATTTTTACGCAGGACATGGGGTTGAATCAATTTAGATTTTCAACATGGTCCATGACATCTTTGTCAAGGTGAAGCTGGAAGTAACAAGGATATCAACAATGCTAAACGTGTTTGGCAGTAGACGAAGCAATGATATAACACGATCCATCTTTTGCCCCAATTTTGCAAGATGGTTACTTCCTTACTTCAACTTGACTCGATGAACCTTTTCGTAAAAGCACGAGCTTGGTTCAACCCCATAACCCAGGGAATGGCAATTTTGATCGCCAATACTTCAACAACATTTCATAGGGATGAAAGACTCGGGAATACGCATGCTATGTATGGAAAATGTAATTATGAAATTGAGATGCCCGAAGAGACATCCTTTCTTAGTTAACCATGCATTAGGTACCATGCTCAATCATTTTGTTTTGTTGTTTGTGTTTTTTTATTTATTTTAGAAATGGGTTTATGATCCCAACATGGTTGGCTCATGGTACCTAACACATGCAACTAAGAATGCAGCGTGAATTTTCGCGCTTTCTTTTTTGTTTTTGTCTTGCAGGGGAAAACGCAAGGGTCACGCATGAGCAAACATGAAAACAATTAGTATGCAATTTGTAGATCAAAAAAGTTTGTTGAATGCATATGCATGATGATGCAATGACTCATGCAAAATGTGATGCTGGAATATGATAACGGACAAATGTAGGAACGATATGTTCATTATGATGCCATGAAGAGATGCTTATGCGATGCATGATATGAATGCATTTAAAGACACGAGAGCCCGGAAAATCATCTCTCCTTACTTGCGCATTTGGGGGCGCAGTGCCCCATGTGTGCAGTTAAGAAGACGATATGGATCTTCCGACTTCCCACGACAAAAGAAGAGACCCATATACAACGCATGTGTGACGGCATGATGCAGATGCGCAAAAGCGCAACAGGGGGATTTACACAGCATGACAATATCCTCAAATAATCATACAACAAAGGCGTACATGACCTTTAGGTTATATGCATGACAGTGTTTAAAAGGCACGCAACGTGTTCGCTTCGTGCCCCTATTTTAGGGACCTATAGGATAATATCTAGGGGTCTCCAATAACTACTCCCAACGATCCATATCTCACATGGCTGTTTTCTAGAGGTATCATCACTCAAGATAATAATATTGTGGTGGTATGGAATACCAGCGACAACACATTATAAAGAGAGAAAGCTCTAGACGAGGTTTCACTATTATCAAGCAAGTCGGAGACCTAGCATGACCATAGATTCACCTCCACTCCTTAAATTCCCATGGACTCGGGTATAGGGCCCCTTTTTTACTCAAACCCGTGGGTGCTTAGAATGCGGTGTAAAAATGTGGAAAAGACAACATTTATTATATTTACACAGTTAAAAATGCACACACAAAGTTTCATAATTCCACAATTTCCTAAAATAGGCCTAACTCACAAAAATAGTCCCCAGTGGAGTCACCAACTGTCGCAACATGCCCTTTTGCGGGCGAGCGAGGCGAGGCTCACGGGTGCGTTTTCCAAAGGAGGAAAACGTGCGGAGTCGCCACCAACGTTTATTTGTGGAAAACGTCGGAAAAACCGAAGGAAACCGGTCATAAAGAATATTCCAAGTTCGGGAGTTGTATTTACGTTTGAGGAAGGTATTAGAACCTCTCACGTTTGTCTCAAAGTACAACAACCTTATTTTTAGAATTGTGTGAAATTGTGTTACCTTAACTTTATTTCTTTTTTTATTTTTGAGGTCGACAAAAGCCGAGCTCTTGCTTCTACGCACCCTCCATTGAAGAGGAAATCAGACCTACGTAGTTCTTTTTAAAGGGGGAATCAAGCGATTCTTTTTACTTGGAAGGTGGTCCTTTTAAGGCGTTGGACCTTAAAATGATCCATTTTTACTTGGTGAGAAAAACTGAGGTATCGAACCTTAAAATCCTTTTTAGGGATTTTTTTGCGGACGAGCTTGACTTTGCGAGTTGATTTTAGCCTTAGTTTCATTTTAGTTATTAGTCAATTCAATTAAGAAAGAGAAATCCCAAAGAGAAACGTCCGATTGATTTTTCCGCTTTATTTTACTAAATGGTATTTTTTTATTATTATATTATTATTTTACCTCTTTTTTGATTTCCAACGTGGTTACGGCACGACCGAACGGTCGGATTTCATTTTAACAGAAATTAGCGGATATTACAAATCAAATGATCGGTGGAAATTTATTTTATTTTTTGATTAGACGTGAAATGACTTAAATAAATGACTAAAGCACGTCAAAAGGGGGTACGGAAAATAAATGAAACGAGAATAAAAGTACACGAAACAAATGGGGACCACCATAGGTACATAGAATGAATTGAAAAAGCTCGATTTGGGGTACTTACCGGTTGAAGACCGAAGAACAATGAAGAACGAACGATGAATGTCGAAGAACGGTTGAAAATCTTCGCGTAATTACCCACAGAAAGGTTACGGAAATGCCTGGGCTTGGATTTTCTTCACGGAAACAATTTTCCTCAGCAATTTCAAGTGAATACGAAGTGCCAAGAAGGCTGAACCCTTTTCTTCTTCACTCCTCCCCCTATTTATAGCAAAATAGAGGAGGAGCTTGCCACCCAGCTCGCCCAGGCGAGCCAGGTTGCTTCCTCTAGAAGCAACCGCCTTCTGGAGGAAGAATCTGGAAGGCCCAAGTGGGCCTGGTTGCTATTTGCACCCCTTTTTTACTAAATACACCCCCCTTTTACTTTTTTTGGTGATTCTTTTTCCGTAACGTTACGAAACTTTACGAATTTTGAAACGATACTTATTTTCTTTCCGTAAGGTTACGGAACCTTACGGATCATTTAATTACTCTTTTTTAGCTTTCGAAAAAGTTACGGAAACTCACGGATTGCGTAACAATACTTCCTTTTGATTTTCGTCACGTTACGGAATTTCACGGATTGTGTAACAACGCTTCCTTTTGATTTCCGGCATGTCTCAGAACTTCATATATTGTGCAACAAAGGGTGCCAAGTACTTTGAAGTGGTCAATTAAAGGTTGCATGCCATCAAGCAATAGTCCCCGGACGAAATTAGGGTATGACACTCACCATTAGATGATATAGTCCATTTGCCTCCTCCAACTTGGACTCACCAAATTCAGTCCTTTATTGTCAAGATACCTCCTCATTGGCCGACACTTATCACTCAGCAATCGGTTCGACCCCCCATTGAGGTGACTCCTTCACAAGCTTGGCGCAGTATGAAGAAGAACAAAGATCAAAAGAGCTCTCAAGGTAGTATCTCTCCACAAATATTTAACAAACAAAGCAGCAACCCTTCGCAAGAAGTGGAACCTCCTAAGGTTCAGTTCGAAAAGAAAGTGCACCTGTGGATGCCTATTACAAGACTATTGTCAGTGCATCCTGCAAATATCCAACTCTCTGATAATGATCACTCATCCCTTGGCAAGTTACATGAACAAATGTACTTGCAAGATCAAGACACAATATATCCTCCTATTGGATCAAGTGGCCTCGGAATAATTAAGAAGGGGGGTTGAATTAATTATCACTGAAACTTTACTAATTAAAAATCTACCCTTCTTAGGCTTTTACAATAATGTTAAGAAAGTGAATAACAGAAATGGAAACTTAACCAAAAGTAAAAGCGATAATTAAAATGCACAACCGAAATTAAAGAGTGTAGGGAAGAAGAAGACAAACACAGGAATTTATACTAGTTGGGCAACAACCCGTGCCTACATCCAGTCCCCAAGCGACCTGCGGTCCTTGAGATTTCTTTTCAACCTTGTAAAGTCCTTTACAAGCAAAGATCCACAAGGGATGTACCCTCCCTTGTTCTCTTTAAACAACCTAGTGGATGTACCCTCCACTGGAACTGATCCACAAGAGATGTACCCTCTCTTGTTCTCAGTCACAACAACCCAAGTAGATGTACCCTCTACTTGTACCACAAAGGACGTACCCTCCAATGTGTTAAGACAAAGTTCTCAGGTGGTTAGTCCTTCGAAACTTTGTGAAGGGGGAAACAAAAGAATTCTCAGGCGGTTAGTTATTTGAAATCTTTTGTTTATGGGAAAGGGAAGAATCAAAACAATTCTCAGACTGTGTCATCTTGAATTCTTTGACAAGGGAGAAGGGAGACACAAAAGAATTCAGGCGGTTAGTCCTTTGTTCTTTTGGAAAAGGGGGAAGAGAGACACAAAAAGAATTCAGGCGGTTAGTCCTTGGCGAATTCTTTTTGGCAAAGGGAGAAGAGAAAGAAAAAGATGAATAACACACTTTTGTTTTCAAGGTTTGGAAAAACCATAAAACTTTTGAAAGCTTTTTGCAAAGGAAGAAGAAGAAGAAGAAGAAGTTCAAAGAGATTCAATGGTTGTAAAAGAATATGTGAAAAATTGTTTGTAAAGGTTGTAAGTGTTGTAAGGTTTTTTTTTTTTTAAAATGCAAATCATGGTCTTGCTTTTATAGACTCTTTAACTCTGGTCAAGAAAACCATTAAAAGAGTTATAACCTTTAGAAAAATCTGAAAACCATTGGAAGAGTTACATCTTTTGATTTTTGTTCAAAACTTGTCACTGGTAATCGATTAACAAATCCTTGTAATCGATTACACAAAGCATTTTTCTGAAAGGATGTGACTCTTCACAATTGAATTTGAATTTCAACGTTCAAACACATTGGTAATTGATTACCAATATCTTGTAATTGATTACACCATTTTGAAATTAATTGGAACATTGTAAATTCAGTTGAAAGCTTTAGAAAACATACTTCGCCACTGGTAATCGATTACCTAAGAGTAAAAACTCTGGTAACTTAGAAAATTTTAAGAAAAACTCTTTTGAAAAACAAAACTGTGCTATGTTGGTTTTTTCTGAAAAATCTTTTCAATACTTCCCTTGTGAAGTCTTCTTGATTTCTTCTCTTGAAACTTGAATTCATCTTTTCTTGAATCTTGAAATCAAACTTCTCTTTATTCTTGAATTGTTGACTCAATCTTGAAATCATTAAATTATCTTTTGTCATCATCTCTTGTTATCTTCATGAAAACTTGAATTAATCTTGATTCAACATCATGAAGCTTGCTTCTACAATCTCCCCTTTTTGATGATGACAAACCTGAAATCAAGAAACACATACGCATTCTTTTTCCTAGTCGATCACTCACTTTATTCTCCATATTCTCCCCCTTTGTTTTTGAGTTTATGCTTACTTGAAATTAAGTTAATTACTTATGTGAGTTCTTGATTTGATTCCTATTTCTCTCCCGCTTTGGCATCAACAAAAAGCCAAAGTGCGCAACAAATATAAAACATACATACATTACTAATCATTCACAAGACATTCATTGAAAAAATCTAAACCAATCATGAAGCAAGAAACATGAATAGATCAAATATATAAAAACCACATAGTCATATAACATAATTCATAATTGTTCAATCATACTATGCAAATAAAAGAAATACTAAATTGTTCAAATGTCATAATAATATAGCCAAATACACGGCTAGAAATCAAAGTACTAATAATATTAAACATAATAGAAAACTAAGATGATGGTGGCGGTGGTGGTGGTAGATCAAAGCTTGTACGAATGTAAGAAACATCTTCTTCAACCTTGATGATCCTTGACTCCATCTCATTGAATCACATGTCCACTTGTAACTCCAAAGTATCAAACCTTTCACCAACAAAGGTTTGAAGACCATAGAACATGTCCAAAATCTTTTGAAGAAGAGAGGAATCTTCTCCACCATGTAAATGTTCTTCTTCATCAATGGGTTGAGCACCCTTTTTGATGGAAGCTTGCTTGTGGAGCTTCTATGGAGGCTGGATCTTTGAGCTTCAATGAGGTCCTTTAATGGTGATTTTCCACCATGGAGATGCAGCGGAAGACAAAGAAGAAGAGGTAAAAGGCGGCGCCATCCACTGGGGAATAAGCCATGGAAGAAGGAGCTTCACCACCAAGATGAGCCTTGGATAAGAAGCTTGGAGAGGATGCTTCAATGGAGGAAAAGAAAGAGGGAGAGAAAGAGAGAGGGGGGAGCACGAAATTGAAGGAAGAAAAAGGGAGAGAAGTTGAACTTTGACTTGTGTCTCACAAGACTGCCATTCATCAAAGTTACAACAAGTGTTACACATGCTTCTATTTATAGACTAGGTAGCTTCCTTTAGAAACTTTCTTGAGAAAACTTTCTTGAGAAGCTAGAGCTTAGCTACACACACCCCTCTCATAACTAAGCTCACCTCCTTGAGAAGCTTCCTTAAGAAGATTCCTAAAGAATCTAGAGCTTAGCTACACATACCTCTCTTATAGCTAAGCTCACCTCCTTTGATACGAGAAGCTAGAGCTTAGCTACGCATCCCCTATAATAGCTAAGCTCACCCCCATGACAAAAAACATGAAAATACAAAAAAAAGTCCTTACTACAAAGACTACTCAAAATGCCCCAAAATACAAGGCTAAAACCCTATACTACTAGAATGGCCAAAATACAAGGCCCAAACGAAGGAAAAACCTATTCTAATATTTACAAAGATAAGCGGGCTCATACTTAGCCCATGGGCTCGAAATCTACCCTAAGGCTCATGAGAACCCTAGGACCTTCCCTTGGATCTCTAGCCCAATCTACTTGGAGTCTTCTACCCAATGCCCTTGCGGGATAGGATTGCATCACTTTTTCACCCAAGAGCCATCATGCTCTTTACGGTAACCAAAGGATGCGATCACAACAGCTCCTATTAGAAAAGATCTCTTGATTGGAACATAAGGTTCAAAATCAAGAGGAATGTTGAAGTGTTGAAGGAAGAAAGTGACTAGGTGTGGATATGGAAATGGAGCATTTAATCGCAATGCCTTATGCATGCGATATCAGACTAAGTGTGCCCAACCAATTTGTCGGCCTTTATGAAAAGCCCACATAACAATAAGATCTTCTTCAGAAACCTGTGCAAGGTTTGAAGATCTTGGAAGCAAGATACGCACAATGAGATAATGAAGGATGCGGCTCTCAAAAGCCAATGAACCGGCAAGAAGCCTTTCGATCATATCCGCTTGGTTGGTGCAAACCAACTGACGGGCATCATGCACAGAGAAATCATATTTCCAATCATCAATCAGTGTACCTTCAAATGGTACAACTTCACTTGATAATTGGGTCAAGTCATAGAATAGGGATTGGTCAATGACCATTTTAATCCCATAAACTTTAGAAATTAAAGTGCCTTCTTGGATTTCTAGGTTTGAATAAAAGGCTTTAACTAAATCAGAGTAAACATGCAATTTTAAAGACATGAAAGTAATAAGATTGGAGTTTTCAAATGCCTGAATACATTCAAAAATCTCATTTGAAAAGAAATCCATATCAATGAATTTTGGATCAATAATGGAACGAGAAGAGAAAAGATTTGTGTACCGTATCCGTTGTTCTTCGGATGAGAACAATGAGGAAGAGGAAATGGAGGAAGGAATTTGTATTTCTTGAGTCTCGAAATGTCGTTGGCTTCGACTCGAAGAACTCTTTCTCTTCTTTGATGGTTCCTCCATTTGAAGGGATTATTTGAAATTTCAATCGGTTCAAATGAAAGAGAATGAAAAAAGATGAAGTTTGGGCTTTGTGGGGAGTGATTTGGACAAGAATTGAGTGAGATATGGCAGAAATAAGGATTGGGAACAAGGGTTTCGCGAGAGAATGAGGGGTTGCAGTTTTCAGATTTTGAAATCTGAATATATAGGAGCAGGGATGTGTTGTAATCGATTATAGTATTTGGTAATCGATTACATCCTTCATAACTGCTTGTAATCGATTACACTATTGTTGTAATCGATTACCAGAGAGCATTTCAGCCAAAAACTAAATGCTGAATGATTTTTTAAGGGAAAAGAGATTTGAATGGATATCAAAATATATATATTTTAAAAAGAATATATAACATTGAATTTTTAAAAATACTTTATGAAAGAACTTGAATCAAGTATCAAGTAATTCACATATCACATTCAAAATCATGTATAATCATAAAAAATCATGTAGACATTTAATTTTATCAAAATAATTAATGACATAATCAAGATATTTAAAAAAAAAAACTTCATGCTTTGAAAAAGAAAAATAATTCAATCAAGAACATATAAACACATACTCACAATTTCAATCAATCAAGACAAACAAATAAAATTTTGTTAGTCATCATAATCAAATTAATTGAAAGGAAAATTTCAACCAAGATAAACTTTCAAAAGAGAAAGGTTTTGATGTTACCTTTCTCATGATTAAAGGTATCTAGATCTTCAAAGATGAAAGTCATACTTTTTGCTTTTTGCTTAATCTTCTTAAGAAATGTTCTCATCACTCTCATAATCCTTGGTTAGAAGGTTGATCTCCTTTTCTGAACCATCAGATGAATCATTGTCATCCCATGCAATGTAGGTCTTCTAGGTTCTTCTTTCATCATACCTTTTCTTATCACTTTTATGAGGCCATTCTTCATTTGAAGGACAATTAGCTTTGATGTGACCAAGTTGGTTGCATTTGTAGCATCTAAGAACTTGAGAGTCTTCTTGTGATCTTCTTCCATTGTTAAAGTTCTGACGCCTCTCGATTCTTCTTTTCTTGACAAATTTTTGAAACTTCTTCACAAAGAGTGAGAAGTCTTCTTCATCATCTGAATCTTCTTCTTCATTTTCTTCTTGCATTGATGATGAGGCTTTAAGTGCTATACTTCTTTTCTTTTGGTCGGTTTCTTCATTTTGATAAAGACGTTGGAGTTCCATTTCATGTTCCTGCAATTTTCCAAACAAAGTAGCAAGAGACATAGAAGAAAGATCTTTACATTCAGAAATAGGAGTTACCTTGGGCTGCCATTCCTACTTAAGCATCTTAAAACTTTATTAATTAGATCTTCATTAGGGAAGATTTTTCCTAAAGAAGCAAGATGGTTGACTATATGTGTGAATCTTTTATGCATGCTATGGATGTTTTCATTAGGGTTCATCCTAAATAATTCATATTCATGTGTAAGGGTATTGACTCTAGATCTTTTTACATCAATGGTTCCTTCATGTGTAAGTTGGAGAGTATCCCACATCTCCTTGGCATTTGTGCAGTTTGACAATCGAAAATGCTCATCTATTCATAGGTCTGAAGTAATAATGTTTTTGGCTTTAAGATCATACTGGATTCTCCTTCTATCTTCTTCAGTCCACTTATCTCTAGGTTTTTGTGTTGTGGTACTAGTGCTTGCATCTACTACAGTGGGTATGTATGGTCCTATTTCTATTGCTTCCCAAATGTTTAAATATATGGATTCAATGAAAATCTGCATACGGTTTTTCCAATAGTGGTAACCCTCACCATTGAAGATAGGTGGTCTATGGATGGAATTTCCTTCAGGAAACAAAGAGTTTGAAGAGGCCATGAATCTTGAAGTGATTATACTTTCTACAAGATACCTGCTCTGATACCACTTGTTGGATTAAGTGGCCTCGAAATAATTAAGAAGGGGGGGGGGTTGAATTAATTATTACTGAAACTTTACTAATTAAAAATATACCCTTCTTAGGCTTTTACTATAATGTTAAGAAAGTGAATAATAGAAATGGAAACTTAACCAAAAATAAAAGCGATAATTAAAATGCACAGCGGAAATTAAAGAGTGTAGGGAAGAAGAAGAAGAGAAACATAAGAATTTATACTGGTTCGGCAACAACCCGTGCCTACATCCAGTCCCCAAGTGACCTACGGTCCTTGAGATTTCTTTTCAACCTTGTAAAGTCCTTTACAAGCAAAGATCCACAAGGAATGTACCCTCCCTTGTTCTCTTTGAACAACCTAGTGGATATACCCTCCATTAGAACTGATCCACAAGAGATGTACCCTCTCTTGTTCTCAGTCACAACAACTCAAGTAGATGTACCCTCTACTTGTACCACAAAGGATGTACCCTCCAATGTGTTAAGACAAAGTTCTCAGGAAGTTAGTCCTTCAAAACTTTGTGAAGCGGGAAACAAAAGAATTCTCAGGCGGTTAGTCCTTTGAAATCTTTTGTTTATGGGAAAGGGAAGAATCAAAAGAATTCTCAGACTGCGTCGTTTTGAATTCTTTGACAAGGGAGAAGGGAGACACAAAAGAATTCAGGCGGTTAGTCCTTTGTTCTTTTGGAAAAGGGAGAAGAGAGACACAAAAAGAATTTAGGCGGTTAGTCCTTGGCGAATTCTTTTTGGCAAAGGGAGAAGAGAAAGAAAAAGATGAATAGCACACTTTTGTTTTCAAGGTTTGGAAAAACCAAAAAACTTTTGAAAGCTTTTTGCAAAGGAAGAAGAAGAAGAAGAAGAAGAAGAAGTTCAAAGAGATTCAAAGGTTGTAAAAGAATATGTGAAAAATTATTTGTAAAGGTTGTAAGTGTTGTAAGTTGTTTTTTTAAATGCAAATCAAGGTCTTGCTTTTATAGACTCCTCAAGTCTGGTAAAGAAAACCATTAGAAGAGTTATAACCTTTAGAAAAATCTGAAAACCATTGGAAGAGTTACATCTTTTGATTTTTGTTCAAAACTTGTCACTGGTAATCGATTACCAAATCCTTGTAACCGATTACACAAAGCATTTTTCTGAAAGGATGTGACTCTTCACAATTGAATTTGAATTTCAACGTTCAAACACACTGGTAATCGATTACCAATATCTTGTAATCGATTACACCATTTTGAAATTAATTGGAGCATTGTAAATTCAGTTGAAAGCTTTTGAAAACAAACTTTGCCACTGGTAATCGATTACAGGAAATTGGTAATCGATTACCAGAGAGTAAAAACTCTGGTAACTTAGAAAATTTTGAGAAAAACTCTTTTGAAAAACAAAACTGTGCTTGTTGGATCGAGTGGCCTCAGAATAATTAAGAAGGGGGGGGGGTTGAATTAATTATTCCTAAACCTTTACTAATTAAAAATTACTCTTTTAAGGCTTTTACTAAATTGTTATGAGAAAGAGGAGTAGAAGAGAAACTTAACAGAAAGTAAAAGCGGAAATTAAATGCACAACGGAAAGTAAAAGAGTAGGGAAGAAGGAAACGAACACACAAGGATTTTTATACTGGTTCAGCACAAACCCGTGCCTACCTCCAGTCCCCAAGCAACCTGCGGTCCTTGGGATTTCTTTCAACCTTGTAAAAAAAACCTTTTACAAGCAAAGATCCATAAGGGATGTACCCTCCCTTGTTCTCTTTGAACCTAGTGGATGTACCCTTCACTAGAGCTGATCCACAAGAGATGTACCCTCTCTTGTTCTCAGTCAAACCCAAGTAGATGTACCCTCTACTTGTGCCACAAAGGAAGTACCCTCCAATGTGTTAAGACAAAGATCTCAGGCTGTTACACCTTTGATACTTTGTGAATGGGGATACAAAAGAATTCTCAGGCGGTTAAACCTTTGAATGCTTTTGTATTAGGGAATGGGAAGAATCAAAAGAATTCTCAGACTGTGTCATTTTGAATTCTTTGACAAGGGAGAAGGGAGACACAAAAGAATTCAGGCGGTTAGTCCTTCCTTCTTTTGGAAAAGGGAGAAGAGAGACACAAAAAGAATTCAGGCGATTAGTCCTTGGTGAATTCTTTTTGGCATAGGGAGAAGAGAATGAAAAGGATGAATAGCACAAGTTTTCAAGGTTTAGAAAACCAGAAAACTTCAGAAAACTTTTGGTACAAAGAAGAAGAAGAAGTTCAAAGAGATTCAAGGCTTGTAAAGGATTGTAAGAGATTGTTAGAAAGACTTGGAATAATTGATTCAAAATGCAAAACAAAGCCTTGCTTTTATAGACTCTTTATGTCTGGTCAAGAAAGCCATTCAGAAGAGTTATATCTTTTAGAAAAACTTAAAACCCATTTGAAAGAGTCAAAACCTTTTTGAAGAGTTACATCTTTAGATTTTTCAGAAACAAACACTGGTAATCGATTACCAAATATGTGTAATCGATTACACAAATATTTTGAATGAAACAATGCGACTCTTCACATTTAAATTTGAATTTCAACGTTCGAGGGCACTGGTAATCGATTACCAAAACATTGTAATCGATTACAGCCTTTTGAAAATATTTGGAACATTGTAAATTCAGTTTGAAAATATTTTCAAACTCATTTTGCTACTGGTAATCGATTACATCAATATGGTAATCGATTACCAGAGAGTAAAAACTCTTTGGTAAAGGTTTTGTCGAAAACTCATGTGCTATTCAAAGTTTTGAAAAAAATTTTTAATGCTTATCTTGATTGAGTCTTTTCTTCATTCTTGAATCTTGAGTCTTGAATCTTGATCTTGATTCTTGAGATCTTGAATCTCTTGAGTCTTGAATCTTGATCTTGATTCTCGAGATCTTGAATCTTGATTCTTGTTTGTAGGCTTTCTTCTTGAGTCTTGAATTCTTCTTGATTCTTGAACTCTTTGACTTGTTCTAGATTTTCTTGAGATGGATGTTCTTTGATTCTCTTGAGCTTTTTGTTCATCACTTTTGTCATCATCTTTTGTTGTCATCATTGTTATCATCAATACACCTTTAAATCATTGTTGATTCATCATGAAGCTTTGCTTCCATAGTGCTATGTTGGTTTTTTTTGAAAAATCTTTTCAATACTTCCCTTGTGAAGTCTTCTTGATTTCTTCTCTTGAAACTTGAATTCATCTATTCTTGAATCTTGAAATCAAACTTCTCTTGATTCATGAATTGTTGACTCAATCTTGAAATCATTAACTTATCTTTTGTCATCATCTCTTGTTATCATCAAAACAACTTGAATCAATCTTGATTCAACATCATGAAGCTTGCTTCTACACCTCCTTATCTACATATATCTAGGGCAACTGACATCAAGATGATTGTGGATAGGGTCTACCCTTGTGTACAAGTATGGGATGCTGCCGAGAAGAAGGGATTTGAGCTTTATTACAAGGCAAATATGGCTTCAAGGAAAATGAAGGTAGAGATTATGAATCATCCTCGCAATTGGTGATCACTATTTCAAGGGAAGTAGCTGATCTAAAGTCTTGGTGCTCATGGTGCAAGGACCTTCTGGAGTTAGATAGTGTGGATGGATTCCCAAAAAGCCTCCACCTTTGGCAATGATGGAAGTGATATTGTTGTGCCACGCAATGTTTTTCAAGCGTTACAACCTACCAGGAAGTATCTCTTTGATGACGCTTGCGTCTACTTCACAAAAGATGTTGACAACTACTCCTTCATCCAACGTCTTCTTCAGCTTCCCTTCATTCCATATCAGGGAACCTACAACTTGAAGAAGATGACAAAAGCTCAAATGATAGCCCATGTGACTAAGATCCATGAGGTTCAACAAAAGAGGAGAGTTGATGTCGTTACTGTTGAGATTGTTGCAAAAGAAGTTGCCACCACTGTTCAAGCTGAAGCATTTGGTAAAGTTATGGACGACACTGTTGTGTGTGGGGTCCTCATTGACCTTACAAACACTAGTGATATGGACAAGACTAGTGAAGCATCCAATGTGGCTATAGCAGATGGAGTTGAACCACTAATTCTAGCTCCTGTGTCCAAGCAGTCAACAAATTCAAATGAAGCAATTTCTCAAGATAAAGGTGACCATGATGTTGTAATTGTCTACTCAACAAATTCTGGTCCTACCCCTCTCAATTATGCACAACCCACCATCATCACTCGTGATCAGGTTCAATATATGATACGACAAGCCATGGAGTCCTTTGTTGAACGTCAACGTCAAGAGAATGGGCAGTTCTTCCTGTCTATGCAAAATGCCATTACAATGCAGTTTTCCAACCTTGGTGTCGTCCTTTTACAAAACATCCAACAAGCTCAGTTGTCAATGCTTGGAGCTATTGTTGCACCGGTATTTCAACCTGCCTCTCTTGAACCTTCACCATAACCTTTAGCTCTAGTACCACCACCACCTTCCCAAACTCTACCTCATTGCCCTCTTAAGACTAACAATGATGTTTTTCAATTTTTCTATCTTTGAACCCATTTTTTATTATTATGACAAAATGGGGGAAATAGGAATTTTGATTGTAATGAAAAGCGTTATATATATATATATATATATATATATATATATATATATATATATATATATATATATATATATAAGAGTAGTCTTCAAGTATTCACTCACTCACACACACACATATTCTCTTTTACCTATTACATTCCGCTGCTATATTTTTTTATATATACATGTCATTTTCTTGCCATGTTTGAACTCAGAGGGAGTTTAACTGCAATTCATTCTTTCTTATAACTTTGTTCTTTTAATCAAAATTCATATTTTTTGTCATCACACAAAAGGGGGGAGATTTTTAGGTTTTGACAACCATGCATATCATCCATCCTAGGTTTTGAAGTATAACACAAGTATAAATTATTAATGGACATAACTATTATGTTAAATGAATATTGTCCACAACTATAGAGAGTATGCTCTGTTTTAACCTAGCATTCAACATGCCATATTTAGTGAGCATCCACTCTTGTGCACAATAGCATAACACATTGTCATAAGGTAAATTCATGCGTCCAGTCTCAAGGATTGAGTATCACTAAAAAAGAAGTACGCATGTACTATTTTATTCAAATTTCATTTGTATCTATTACGTTTGAATAACTATTATTTGAATTCAAGAAAATGACAACATAGAAGAGACTAGAAGACTTCGAGGAATAACCCCTAGAAGGTCCCTTTCACAAAGGTCAAAAAGCACATGGCACTATCAGTACTTCATATAAATCCTCACCATTCAGATCTTGACACATCGACCAATTCCTTTATTTGAAACAACCGTACTTTCAAGATAATAACACAAATCCCGCAATGGATATTTCACTGAAGTCTATAAAAGGATGTCTCTGTCAATGAATCAAAAGACAAAAGAACAAGAAAAAGAAAGCACAAGAGCACAAGAGGCAAAACTCTAATATAAACACTACACATTATACAATGCTATTATTCTTTAAATAGCAAAGTAGTTTGTATTTTTGCATAATTATATATTCACTCTCTGAGTGTTAAGAATACATGTATGCAATCAAACATTTTTTTTGTGAAAGCCAAGAGTGGCTTAGTGTTAAAAAATACTTTGGTTTTTAGATTCAAGGGGAGTCTAAGGAGATACCAGAAGTGTTGTTAAGAATACTTGTAAAGCCAGGATTGGCCGGTTAAAATTATTGTTTGTAATCAGTTATTGATTAGTGAAACCCTTTACTAGTGAAAAAAAGAGAACATGACGTAGCTTAGGTTGAGTGAACCAGTATTAACTAAGTGTTTCTACTTCTCTCCATATTATTTTATCAAGTGTTCTTATTACTTTTTCTAACATCACTTTACACCAAATGCTTATTTGAAAAACTATTTTAAGAAACTCTTATTTGTCACTAGATGACCACTCTGTCCTTTTTGGTTTATTTATTCTCAAAGGAAGGCCATTGCTTGTCTTTGTATTGTCCATATCATCCCTGTTATTGTGAAATTTTTTTATCTTTGATATACACATTATTCAAACCCCCTAGTGTGTTTCTTATAGTTTCAAATACAATAGTCGATCAAATTCCGTGGCAACATAACTTTGGTACTTGATTGAGCAATTTTAGTTTAGTATTTTTGTATTCTTCTTAGCTTACTTGACTTCTCTTTGACTCTTATTTTCTCACCTTAAATCATTTTTTGTCTTAGGAAAATAATTGGGCTTAATTGATAATTGTTTCTTATTTTTGGATTTTGTGCTTAGTTGACCTATCTGCCTTGTGTAGGACCTATAAGATGCTATAGAACTCCAAATAGAGCATATGAGTAGTCCCTAGAAAGCTAAGGAAAAGAGATAAAAAATTTTAAGAAATAAGCTTGGGTCAATTCTACCATTTTGAGGGTCATTTTAGGTTGGAAGTCAAAGCCTCTGCACTTGGATTTTGGGCTATGAAACTAAGGAGATTAGTTGGGCTTAATCAAGGCCCATCCTTTCCTTGTGAGTAGTTACAATATATATTAGTCTGCTTAGTGTAGTTAGTTAGTTAGTTGGAATCATTTTTGTACAAAAACAAAATTTAGAAACTTCTAGTGCAAGTTTTGAGATCAAACTCTTTTATCTCTTTTTCTCTCAATTGTTCTTCATCTTTCTCCCTCTCTTCAACTTTGTTCTTCTCTCTTCTTGCTCAATTTTTGTTGTTCTTCCGCTTGTGATGACTTTGGAAGGGTAAACAACCAATCAATCGAAGGATCCAGTCCAAGTAATGAGGAATTTGAGTTCTGGTTAAGTATTTTGAAATTTGTGTGAATGTTCATCATCTTCTCCAATTCTAATTTTGATTTTCACGATTCTGAATGCGTTTAGGGTTGGAAACAAATTAGGTTATTGATTAATTTCCTAACTTGAATCTAATCATAGATTGATTGGATGATATTTCAATCTGATTTGTCATCTTAATGAACTTAGGGATTAATTCGATTGGATCACCGCTAATGACATTAACTAAACTTTCTCAATATGATCATCATTTGGATTCATGCTCTTAATTTTTTCATATTTTGCTTCAAAACTCTATTTATGTGAAAACTCTGCATTTTTGTTTCTATGTTGTTGCATTCCTTCAATTGTCTGCAAACTGTTTGTTGTAATCCCTGTTGTTCACATCCTGGTACTACTTATTTTTGTGGATGTGAAATCTAACCGGCAAGTGCACCGGGTCATCAAGTAAATAATTAAAACGGAATGAACCGAGTATCGAACTCAGGGAACTCGTTTTACTTGGAAAAGTGTCATTCAAAATCCAAGTGTTTGTAAAAGAATTAAGTGTCATGAATTGAAAACAAAGGTATTTTCTATTCTAATCAAAGAAACAGTAAACATAAGCAATTGAGTGTGAAAACAAATAAGTAAAAGCATTGGGACCTTCTACAGAGATACTTGATGCAATTAGAGTTTTTCTCTATTTAAAATTGTTTCTGTGTTCTATACTGAGGACAAAAATACCAAACACCGATGTCTCGTGAGTTTGGACTAATTTAAACTAAACTTCGTTCGCAAATGTCTCTTGTTGAACTTAGCTTAATTTAAACAGCATTATAGTCACAACATAATAAAAACCAAAACCCTGCACTCTATTCCTAGAAAAGCAGTTGTCTAGCCCTACTCTATCAAGTTCTAAGGAAACAATACATTTTCCAATGCTAAAGTTCCTAACAGCACACACCAATGGGTGATCAAACCACAAGCATGCATACAATAAGCGTAGATAGAAACATTGAACACATGAAAATAACTTCAAATAGATAATAATAATAATATTTACATCAAGTATTCAGCAGAGATTCCCAACAAAGGATTTTAGCCGTCCATTACAAAGGAGTAGCTTTCACAAATAGGAGAAGGGTTTTAGACAAAACACCAGATTACAAAGCAATGGGGATTCCTCCTCCCCCTCTAAAAACCTAGGACTTACTCTTTAACCTAGAATCCACCTAAAAGTTAGGGCCATTGCTTCCTTGCTTAGCTTTTCCTCTGTTCTCTGCACATAATTCGCAGTCTATTCAAACCTTTGTTGGATTTCCCCTGCAGTTACTTTTTGGTACTTTTTGGTTCAATTTTTCTTTATACAAATATGTTCAAGGGAAATTCGATTCGCCAGAAAGCGCACTGGATCGTCAAGTATTTAAAATTAAAACGGATGAATCCGAGTATCGAACTCAGGGAACTAGTATTAGATGGGGTTAAATTCAGAAATAAGGCATTGTTGAAAGAAACATTGATAATTGATGGTTTAGAACAAAATTAAACTAAGTCTAGGCTAAAAATAGTAAAAATGCAAGTAAGTAAGACTGACAATAGTAGGTGTCATACCCTAATTTCGTCCGGGGACCTTTGCTTGATGACATGCGACCTTTCTTTGGTCCTTGTGAGGTGCTTGGAATCCATCATTAGGCAATTTGTGAAATTCCAGGACATGCCGAAAAACCAAAAAATATTGATGCACAATCCGTAAGTTTCCGAGACACACCGGAAATCAAAGGGAAGCATCGTTGCATAATTAAGTGAGGTTCCGTAACATTCCGTAAGTCAAAAAGGGGATGATTATGTAATCCGCAAGGTTCCGTAACATTACGGAAAGAAAACAAGTATCGTTACGAAATTCGTAAGTTTCCGTAACTTTACGAAAAAAAGAATCACCAAAAAAAAGCAGAGGGGGGTGTACGAAATTCGTTTTGTTTACTTTTTATACCCCCTCTTGACGTGCTTAAGCCATTTTACTTAAGTCATTCTTCGCTTAACTTAAAAATAAAATCAATTTCCACCGAATGTTTGAATTGTATTATCCGTTAACTTCGGTTAAAATGAATTCCGACCGTTCGGTCGTGCCGTAACCACGTTGGAAATCAAAAAGAGGTAAAAAATAATATAATAATAAAAAAACATCTTTTAGCCAAATAAAGCGAAAAATCAATCGAACGTTTTCTCTTTGGGATTTCTCATTCTTAATCGAATTGATTAATAACTAAAGTGAAACTAAGGCTAAAATCAACTCGCCTAGTCAAGCTCGTCCACAAAAATAGGCTTTTGAAGTTTGTCATTTCAATTTCTCACTAAGTAAAATGGGTCATTTTTTAGGTCCAACGCCTTAAAATGATCACCTCTTAAGCAAAAAGAGAATCACTTGATAAGAAAGAACTACGTAGGTCTGATTTCCTCATCGCAAATTGAGGAATACGTAGGAGCAAAGGGAAACACCCTTGTCGACCACAAAAAGAGAAAAATATAAAAAGGGTATAAAGGATATAGAGACATAAAAAGGGAACATAAAAAAAATCAAAGTCATGTTTGCACATTCGATTAAAGGCTGTCGTCCCCTGGGACGGACGTGTGGGGTGCTAATACCTTCCCCGTGCGTAAATACAACTCCCGAACCTTTCACTTAAAAGTTTGTAGATCGCGTCTTTCCCGGTTTTTCTGACGTTTTCCTCAAATAAATGTTGGTGGCGACTCCGCGCGTATTCCTTTCGTGGAACACGCATCCCGCGAGTCACGCGTCGCCCTCCCGCCGAAGGGTAGGTTGCGACAATTGGCGACTCCACTGGGGACTATTTTTTAGAGAGTTAGGCCATTTAATCTTGTGCAATGTTTTATCATGACTTTCTCCTTTGTTGGTTTCCCTTTATTTGTCTTATGTTCTTGTGTATACAAACTATTTGTTGCTTTTAGTGTGTTTTAGAATGTATGCATGAGGTAAATATTTATTCATTTGATGCACACAAACACTAACACTATTTGCACACACTGTGAGTGAAAAAGGGCCCTATACCCGGGTTCATGGGAACATAAGGAGTGGAGGTGAATCTGTGATCATGCTAGGTCTCCGACTTGCTTGATTACAGTGAACCCTCATCTAGAGCTTTTCTCTTTGAAAACTTATTGTTGCTAGTAGTCCCTACTGCTGCAATATGTTCTTCGAAGGGGATGATACCTCTAGAAACCATCAAGAGAGATATTACTACCTTGGGGATTATTGCTAAAAGCCTAGTTAGTTCTCTCCCTTATAGGTCCCTTAAATAGGGGCACGGAGCAAACACGCTGCGTGCCATTTTTCACACTGCCATGCATAAGTATCATATACCCGTTTGCTTATGTTCAGTGAATATTATCATACTATGTACATCCCCGTATTGTACCTTTCGCATGTGCATCATGTGCGGGTTCCGTCTTAATCCCCTCTCTTGGGCAAACCAACGGAGGGTCCGTGTCACCTTCTTAAATACATACGTTGGGCACTTTGCTACCCCAAGACGTTGTATCTAAGAAGGAGACAATTTCCCGAGCTCCCGTATTCATAAATTGCATCCGTGTCATATGCATTCCTTCATGCATTCATCCATTCCACCCATGATAGATGTCGGAGTTTTGATTCACACTAGATTTTATTTCACTTTAGTAAAACATGGGATCAAGTCAAAAGCCTTCGCTTAAAAAGAGGTTTTATCAAGTCAAAATCAAGAGCTTAGAGGTCACCAGTTTACGAAAGTTGGGGCAATTAATGGGTCAACTTCAACGGCAAGCCTTCCGCAAAGCCTATGGTAAGCATTTGGGACCTAGCTAGGGTAGAAGTCTCCATGGAACCAATTGCCTCCCTCGCCTAGTATTATGATCAGCCGTTGAGGTGCTTCATCTTTGGGGACTTCCAGCTATCACCAATGGTGGAAGAATTTGAAGAGATCCTAGGATGTCCTCTAGGGGGAAGGAAACCATACCTCTTCTCAGGGTTCTACCCCTCATTGGCCAGAATTTCTAAAAAAGTCCAAATCTCGGCGCAGGAATTAGACCGCCAAAGGCAAGTCGAAAATGGGGTGGTCGGAATACCGAGAAAATATTTGGAGGTAAAAGCAAGAATCTTGGCAGATAAAGGCGAGTGGACCCCATTCATAGATATTCTCACACTGTTGATTTTCGACGGAGTCCTCTTTCCAAATGTGGATGGGTTGGTGGACCTGGCAGCGATCGACGTTTTTCTCGCCTATCATAACCACAAGGAAAGTCCGGTTGTCGCTATGCTAGCCGACCTATATGACACCTTCGACCGAAGATGTGAAGAAAGCAATGCAAGGATTGTTTGTTGTACTCCAGCTCTCTATGTGGGGCTGGTTTCACACCTTTTTCTCCAAGAAGGTAGGCCCGTCTATCCGCTACAAGGTTACCGCTCGTGCGTCGAAAAAGGAAAGGCGAATTGGGACCAACTCTTGGCTAGCATGGGGGGGCGTCTGTTAATTGGTTCCCTCGCTAGAAGGAAGGAAGAATCAAGATTCTATCTTCATGCGAAGGATGTCCAAATGTTCCCTTGATGGGAACAAGGGGTTGTATTAATTATAATCCCGTTCTCGCCATAAGACAGCTTGGCTACCCCATGAGAGGAGCGCCATTAGACGAAAGCATCACGCCTTTCATCGCACGGGGTTTTAGTGACCACAACGCGAGGGTATTCCAAGGAGTTCGCAAGGCATGGGATGCGGCGTGAAGAAAGGACAGAGAGCTTAGGGGAAGCAGTAATGGGATCATCGGCGGCTATCATAAATGGCTGAGAGTCCGAACACAAGGATTGGATTGGCTCCCAAATCTAAAGACTGTGAGGGACGATGAGGTTAAAGCTTCGGAAGAAAGTGATGAGGTACAAGCCCTAAAGGCAGAGCTTGAAAGAGCCCGAGTAGTCGAAGAGAAGTTCAAGTCCATAGCCATCAAAGTCTAAAAAGAGTATGATGAACTAAGGGACGTCAATATGGCCACCGCTGAAGCCTTGGAACGAGAAACCAAGAAGGCCCGAAAGGAAGAACACGTGCCAGCAAAGTTTTGAGGGCCTTTATAGGGCAGCAATAGTAAGCTCAAGCTCCGAAGAGGTGAAAGGAATCATCACGGGTCAAAGGCATGATCTTGAAGGACGAGCTAAAGGCTTACCTTAGGTCGAAAAGAAATTTGTCCCAACAGTTAAGCGAGACTGAAGGGAATATGTGGGCCGTCATCGATGAGTGCAAAGAGAAGCTAAATCTAGCGGCGACTCACGAGCAAAGGCTAGAGGATGAGTACGCCAAGATATCAGCAGAAAGCGAAGCAAGGGAGAGGGTAATTGATTCATGGCACCAAGAGGCAACAATGTGGACGGACCGATTTGCTCTTACTTTGAACAGGAGTCAAGAACTTCCCCGATTGCTAGCCAAGGCCAAAGCAATGGCGGACACCTACTCCGCCCCTAAGAAGATCCACGGACTTCTCAGCTATTGTCAACATATGATAGACCTAATGGACCATATGATTAGAAACCGCTAGGAAGTTTGTATTGTCGCTCAGATCTTGACTAGTTATAACTTTTTGAATAAAATGAGTTTATCCCACGTTTTTACTCCAAAAATCAGTGCGAATCAAGTCACTCCCGCATTTTATCTCTAGCATGCATTGTATGTTGGTCTCGTCCTTTGTCACGGGAAGCCGGAAGGTCCATATCACCTTCTTAATTGTACACATGGGGCACTGCGCCCCCAAATACGCAAGTAAGAAGAGATAATTTTCCGGGCTCTCGTGTCCGTAAAATGCATTCATATCATGCATCGCATAAGCATCTCTTCATAACATCATAATGGACATATCCTACATTTGTCCGTTATCATATTCCAGCCTCACATTTTGCATGAGTCATGGCATCATCATGCATATGCGTTCAACAAACTTTTTGATCTGCAAAATTGCATACCATTTGTTTTCATGTTTGCTCATCCTTGCGTTTTCCTCTACAAAACAAAAACAAAAAAGGGGGAAGCGTGAAACTTCACACTACATTCTTAGTTTCATGTGTTAGGCACCACGAGCCAACCATGTTGGGATCATAAACCCGTTTCACTTAAAAACAAAATAATTGAACATGGTACCTAATGCATGGTTAACTAGGAAATGGTGTTTCTTCGGGCATCTCAATTTCATAATTACATTTTCCGTGCATAAGCTTAAAGTATGCCCGAGTCATTCATCCCTATGAGATGTTGTTGAAGTATTGGCGATCAGAATTGCCATTCCTTGGATTATAGGGTTGAACCAAGCTCATGCTTTTACAAAAAGGTTCATCAAGTCAAGTTGAAATATGGAAGTAACCGTCTTGCAAAATTAGGGCAAAAGATGAATCGAGTCATATCACTGCTTCGTCTACTGCAAAACATATTTAGGATTATTGATGTCCTTGTTACTTCCAGTTTCACCTTGACAAAGATGTCATGGACCATGTTGAAAATCTAAATTGATTCAGCCCCATATCTTGCGTAAAAATTCGCAATACTTCAACTGTACATCATTCGCATGCATCCATGCTTTTCATTGGTTGTATTGCTCGTTGCATTCTTTCCTTGAAAAATAAAATAAAATGAACTTAATCATTGTTATCAAAAAGAAAGGGACACGCTTTACGACGCCCTTACCGAACTCGTGCTAGAGCTAGAGTAATGGGTGAAGTAGAGGAGATACAAGAGAAGATGAAGGTCGACATGGAGGCCATTAAAGAGAAAATGGCCACAATGATGGAGGCCATGGTGAGCGTGAAGAAGATAATGGAAGCCAATGCGGTTGCAATTGCCGCTACCAGCGTTGTTGCTAAGGTGAACCCGACGTCCCCATCCGGCCTCAAGCAAATGAATCATCCAACCTCAAATATGGTAGGCAAAGATTTAGGAAGTACGGGCGGCCCCCATGATGTGCAAATTCAAAACGAGCACGCCTTCCCGTCATATGGCTTGCCTCTCAACTATACGCCACCCAATGTGGCGTACACTCCCAATAAGAATGTCAATAACTCCACTCCTATACCCATTGAAAGCCAGCAACCCCAAACTGATCATGACATGTCGCTTAAACCGTGGAAGAGACCCATGAAATTCCCCATCACAATCTAGCCGACTTCGAGCCTTGGCTCGGATATACCACTGAAGGGCAAGCAGTTGGTGGTATACCCCTACAAAACCCTTTGGAGGGCCCTCAGTATCACCCACAACTGCACCTCTTGCATTCCACAGCGGTTAAAAACCCTCATGACTATGGCAGGAATGGGAAAGTTGGATCATCTAGAGGAAAGGCTCAGGGCCATTGAAGGAGGTGAAGATTATGCCTTTGCTAACCTAGAAGAGTTGTTCCTAATACCCAAACATGGTCATTCCCAAGTTCAAGGTGCCGGACTTTGGCAAGTACAAGGGGACTACTCGCTCCAAGAACCATCTAAAGATGTACTGTCGGAAGATGGGGGCATACGCAAAAGATGAGAAACTGCTGATACATTTTTCCTGAGAAAGTCTTACTAGGAAAACTGTCGCCTGGTATACTAACTTAGGAACCTTCTTGAGTCCATTCTTGGAAGGACCTAATGGTTGCCTTCGTTAGGCAGTGTCAGTACAATTCTGATATGGCTCCGGATAGGATGCAACTACAAAAAGTGTGCAAAAAGGGGGCACGAATCTTTCAAAGAATACGCCCAAAGATGGAGAGACTTGCCAACTCAAGTAGCACCCCCAAAAACAGAGAAAGAGATTATCACAATGATAGTAGACACGTGACCGGTGTTCTACTATGAAAAAAATGGTGGGTTACACACCTTCAAGTTTTACAGATTTGGTCTTCGCCAGCAAAAAGATCGAAGTGGATCCGAAAAGAGGCAAATTTGATCATCCTACTAGGACGACTGAGAAAACTGGGGCAAATGAAGAGGGTGAGAAAGAGGGAGAAACCCATGCTGTGATTGCCATTCCTATACGGCCAAGTTTCCCACCAACCCAACAATGTCATTACTCAGCCAATAACAAACCTCCTCCTTACCCACCACCCATTTATCCACAAAGGCCATCCCTAAATCAACCATAAAGTCTGTCTACCGCACTTCCAATGACGAAGACCACCTTTAGCACAAACAAAAAAAAAACACCAACAAAAAGGAATTTTGCAGCAAAAAGCCTGTAGGGTTCACCCCAAATTCTGTTGTCATATGCTAAACTTGATCCCATATCTACTTGATAATTCAATGGTAGCCATAACCCTAGCCAAGGTTCATCAACCTCCATTTCTCCGAGAATACAACTCGAACACAACGTGTGCTTGTCATGGAGAAGCCCCGGGGCGTTCCATTGAGCATTGTAGGGCTCTGAAGCGTAAGGTGCAAGGTCTAATTGATACGGGCTGGCTGAAATTTGAGGAGAATCGCTTGTTGAATCCTAACATTAACAAGCAACACCATACATGGGGCAATTCTGGAAGCTGTTGTTATGACTCATCAGGATTTTCAAGTTTATGCCATAAACCACAGTTACAATGTTAAATGATATAGATAAAATGGACATCCTCTCACGAACACATCTTTGCTTATTCAACTTCCACTGGAATGTGAGTGTAAGCCATTGGTTTGTTTGCTCAAGCAACCTGCGCTCCTGAGTGTTGACTTCCAAGACCGTTCAATCAGAGATTACTCATCTTGCACGTTGGTGGGGGTGCCGTAAAACAACGAGCAAAGTTCAAAACAAATAAGTTTCAAAATAAAAAATAAAAAAAAGGGCATTTGATTGACTGTGTTTTCAAGTAAAAATATAGACGTTCATGTGACCTCATTTTGTCTTTTTAGAGAGAAGTGAGTTATCAAGAATAGGATGTTGGACAAATGGCCTCAGTTACCTTGAGAAGAAGAGGGGATTGAATTAAGATACGAATATTATTCCCCAATTAAACTTTCACTCTCTCTTTTCGGATTAACAATGCACATAGGGACAACCCTTCCCTTGTGTTCAAGAATCCTCTACTACAAGAGACCCACGGTCTCTTAATCCCTTTTCAGAAATAAGAAGAAGAAATCTCTCTTAAAAGGGATAGATTGTACAATGAAGACCAATCAAAATTCATTATTGAATATGCAAGTGGTTGGCCAAGGAATCTTTTTGAGAGGATAAGACATTTCAGTTCAGAAAAACTCTTGATCTTTCGAGAGGATAAAACTGTTTGGGCAATGAAAACTCTCTTTAAAACATTTGAATGGCCGTTCATAAAACATTTGAATAGATATGTCTCTTGGAAATTATTTTCTGAAAATCCCCTCTGGAATCAATTACAAGACTGACGTAATCGATTACAGGTTTTAAAAATTTGAATAAAAACATTTTTAACTACTGGTAATCGATTACCAGAGAGCAAATCTCAAATTGAAATGATAGAATTCTTTGGTCAAACCTTTGTTTGTTTCAATTTGGAAACTTCTTCCTAAAGATTCTAAAGAGATCAAACTTGATCATATATCTTGATTTTCTTGGATAAAACTTAGAAGCACTTGATCCTTTAGCATCATCAAGACATCAAAACATCTTGCTTCTACATAGGAGTCATTTGACTTAATCCATCAACTGAAAGATCCTTCAATTATTTCTCGTCCTTGGAAAATTCTTTTTTGCTAGAATCAACTGCTTCTTTCATTCTTCCTCACTACGAGGTCGTGAAAACAAGACAACAATTGGTACCTCTAAGCCCTACACTGGGGCAACGAAAGGCACCATGCAAAAACTTCAAGCGAACCTAGGGGCAGATTAGAAGTTCTCACCCAATAGGTTCCCTCCTACAAGGTCATGACGAAAGGCAACGATTGATACCTCAAAGCCTTACACTGGGGCAATGAGAGGCACCGTGCATGAGCCTCAAGTGAACATAGGGGCCGATCAAAAGTTCTCACCCATCGATGTTTTTAACAAAAAAAAAAGGGGGACAAACCCTAGGATTTCAATGGATTGATCAAACATCAAACGACTCCATTGCCGTCACTCCAAAATGGTCAAGTGACTAAATCAAACAGAACACACACTCTGAGGGAGTTCCCGGAGAGATTTGCAAAAAAGATAGGATGAGGTTGCATGAATTATCACCTCTTTCAAAAGGACAGTCAATCTGTGTTTTCCAAAAAAGATTAAATCAAAATCAAAATCACAAAATAGGGAAAGAATGTCATGAACATTGTACAACTTTCCATTACATTGCATTGTTTCAAATGAAGTCCGCATTTACCAAATTTCGCGACAAAGGTTGCATGCATCTGCATCCCTAAAAATCATGTTAATTGCATAGATTTCCTACATCTAATGTCCAAATCTTGTGGATTTGGGATGACCGGCCCTTTCGATGAGTCGATCTCTTGCTTTCTCATAAGGGTGGACCTTGGGTACTAGTTACCCTCACCGTTGAGAGGACTACACGTCCTCGCCTTGAGAGGACTACGCGTCCTCACCATCAGAGGGCTGCACGCCCTCACCATCAGAGGACTACACGTCCTCGCCTTGAGAAGGCTACACGCCCTCATCTTGGGTACTAGTTACCCTCACCGTTGAGAGGACTACACGTCCTTGCCTTGAGAGGACTACACGTCCTCGCCTTGAGAGGACTACACGTCCTCACCATCAGAGGGCTGCACGCCCTCACCTCTAGAGAACTACATGTCCTCGCCTTGAGAGGGCTACACGCCCTCACCTTGGGTACTAGTTACCCTCACCGTTGAGAGGACTACACGTCCTCGCCTTGAGAGGACTACACGTCCTCACCATCAGAGGGCTGCACGCCCTCACCTCTAGAGGACTACATGTCCTCGCCTTGAGAGGGCTACACGCCCTCACCTTGGGTACTAGTTACCCTCACCGTTGAGAGGACTACACGTCCTCGCCTTGAGAGGACTACACGTCCTCACCATCAGAGGGTTGCACGCCCTCACCTCCAGAGGACTACATGTCCTCGCCTTGAGAGGGCTACACGTCCTCACCTTGGGTACTAGTTACCCTCACCGTCAGAGGGCTACACGCCCTCACCTTGAAAGGACTACACGTCCTCGCCAGCAGAGGGCTGCATGCCCTCACCTCCAGAGGACTACACCTCCTCGCCTTGAGAGGGCTGCACGCCCTCACCTTTAGAGGGCTACGTGTCCTCATTTTCAGTGTGCTCGACATCCACACCTTAAAAGAATTTAAGGTCCTCTGCCCTTAAATGCTTAACCGAGACTTGCACTTCCGGTTAAGGGGCCAGTAGTTTCCTTTTAACGGTTCCTGGGCCACCCCCTGATATTGGAGGAGGGCCAACTGTGCGAGCACAACCAGAGAGGGAGGCTATCACACAGCTACTATGTATACCGGGGCAAGATTTCACCTGTGCCGCTGCAAAGAGACGAGTGCGGATCATGCGCACCAACATGACCACTCTTACATAGATATAGATGATGTTGCTACTTAGCAACATTCTGCCCAGCGACCGCAATGCCAATCGCCCCCTGCAAAAGTATCAGTTGGTCTGTGTCGTCCCGACATGGGTAAGTATGCATATGGTTCAACTGATTTCTGATACCATCTATTGTTTGTAGGGATCGCACCCACAAGACACCCAGTGGACCCGGAAAAGTCCAACAGGGCCCTGGGGTTTCCAGCTCTGGTTACGGGCCTCTATCAGTCCTATAGGGTGCCCGTACCCCCCCGACAAGGTTATGTCATCATAGGTAAGTATGCACATCGCTCAACTGATTTCTGATTTCATCTATTGTTTGCAGGGATCGCGCCTGCAAGACACCCAGTGGACCCGAAGAAGTCCAACAAGGTCTTGGAGTTGTCAAGCTCTAATTACGGGTCTCTGTCAGTTCTACGGAGTACCTGTAACCTCCAGCAAGGGCATCAGGTCCCCTACTGATCGAGCTTTCATCAAGAAGTACTGCGTCCCCAGGCAGGCGCAGGGCGAAACACCACAGCAGCATTGGGATGGCCGGTAGCGGGCAATAGACACACCGCCACCACCTCTAAAGTTCACCTCAGCTCATCCATAAAAAGGTTAGAGTGTTGCCTACGACACATGGCCGACCAGTAGGCGACCAAGTCCAAAGCCAAAGGTAAGCAAAGTACTAGGTCCATGACCAACAAGTCATAAGGCGTCCAGCTAAAGACGTTAAAGAAGCGCTACTAGGAGGCAACCTAGTACCTTTTGAATCTATGCTTGTTATTTGATCACTTTTTATAGTAGGACGCACCTAGTTGCTCATGATCCTGGGGATTTAAATAAAACGAGCACAAGCTCGGAAGGTAGTCATACCTCACAAAATATATATATGTATGTTTAGGTAGAAAGATACCTTAGATATGCATGTATGTAAACAAAAACACACTTCACAAAATATATATATGTATGTTTAGGTAGCAAGATACCTTAGATATGCATGTATGTAGCAAAAAGATACCTCACAAAATATATATATGTATGTTTAGGTAGCAAGATACCTTAGATATGCATGTATGTAGCAAAAAGATACCTCACAAAATATATATATGTATGTTTAGGTAGCAAGATACCTTGGATATGCATGTATATAGCAAAAATACCTCACAAAATATACACATGTTTAGGTAGCAAAATACCTCATGAAAAAAAAAAGAAAAAAAAAACAAAAACAAACAAGAAAAAGAAATAAACAAATAAAAAAAAGGAAAAAAAGAGAAAAAAGAAAAATAAGTTGTCTAGCTGAAAAGCCAACATACTTTTGAAAAGAGATGACTTCCAACTCTTCTTTGAAAAAAAATTCGCTGATCATAGCTAGTTTTTGGAAAAAAAATGTGTGTACACCTGAAGGGTGAATGCTGTGAAATTTCCCCGGACGCCCGAAATGGACTAGGATGAATGCACAAATTGATAAAAGAACATATTTTGGAAACATTGGGTTGATTTAAAATAGAGGGAATAAATCCTGAGCCCTAGCATCACATGACCATAAAAATTTGACACTTGAGTGTCCACATAGGTGCATGCATGACCAGTTTTGCATAAAATTTCCAAATCATCATTTTTGCATTTGTGTCATGGAAATAATGTGGGGCATCCCTTTTATCCTTGAGCCAAACCAAACCCTGACATGTATCATGTCTAGCCATTCTACAAGCCTTGAGCCAAAATCCTAACTCACCATAAACCTTGACCCGGGGTGAGGATGTCAATCCTTACCCTCGGAAGCAAAAGAGAGAAAAATTTCCAATCAAAGAAAAAGAGAAGGAAAATTTCCAATCAAAGAGAAAGCAAAAAAAGAGGGAAGGAAAATTTCCAATCAAAAAAAAAAAAAAAGGAAGGAAAGGAAATTCCCAATCAAAGAGTGGGAGAAAGAAAAAAGAAAAGAAAGAAAATTCCCAACCAAAGAATGGGAGAAAGTAAAAAAGAAGGAAGCTCCTGGTCAAAGAAACCAGAAGAAATATGCAGAGAGGTCTTTGGACCAGACAATATCTGAACAGTACAGAATTGTCACCAAATGAACAAAAAGAAGGAAAGGAAACCACGACCTAAAATGGTCTTCTCCCTTTGATTACCAACCAAAATCCTGTGCGTCAGTGACTTGTTCGCCTCGCGCAAAACCAAAACAGAAAAGGAAAAGGCAAAAAAATAATCAAAAGCCGAAAAAATCCCCAAAAGAACCCATTCCCAAGGGAAGTCCTATTTGATCCATGATCACGCATGTAATTTTTGATTTGATAGGAAATAATTTGCAAAGTCAAGTCATGACATATCTATGGTTCGGAATTAGGATGAAACACTTACCTGTGCGAGATTGATACACTTTGAGTGGATTTCTTCTATTTTTGTCGAACCCAGTGTTTCCTCTAAATGGTCATTTAGAAACGAAATGCTAACATCCAAAATCTCATTTATGGTTATGGGAGATTTCATCAGCAGACTCTCCTTCCCCGGTAGACGCATTTTTTTTCACTCAAAAAAGCATATGCTGCTCTAAATCAGTTGGAATATTTGTCTCTTTGCTAAAGCATGTTTGCATTTTAGTGGAGAAAACACCGAGACTTTTTCAAGTCTCACAAGTTATCCAGAACTACGTAGGTCTGAGTTCCTCATTGGAGGATACGTAGGAGCAAGAGCCTCGCTTTTGTCGACCACACCGCCTTTTGTTGCCATGACCCAAGAGCTGGTAGCCCGCGGAGACACCTTACGGTTATCCGCACCTCGTCATTCAGTGACCCCAAGTGTGATTGACGAGCAGAGGCCAATGTGGTCATCTGCGCCCTTTCCGGAGATGTCAGCATTTTCCGATGGAGACTTTTCAAGTCTCACAAGTTATCCAGAACTACGTAGGTCTGAGTTCCTCATTAGAGGATACGTAGGAGCAAGAGCCTTGCTTTTGTCGGCCGCCCCATAATCTTTGTCATACTGACCCTGAGGTCACGTGACATGCACCTTTGTATCATCCAGAGGCGGCGGGCCCGATGATACGCGGAGATACCTTACGGTTATCCGCACCCTTTTGTCATCCAGAGGCGGCGGGCCCGATGACAAGTAGAGACAAAATTTGGTCATTCTGCACCCTTGTATCATCCAGAGGCGGCGGGCCCGATGATACGCGGAGATACCTTACGGTTATCCACACCCTTTTGTCATCTAGAGGCGGCGGGCCCGATGACAAGCAGAGACAAAATTTGGTCATTCTGCACCCTTGTATCATCCAGAGGCGGCGGGCCCGATGATACGCGGAGATACCTTACGGTTATCCGCACCCTTTTGTCATCCAGAGGCGGCGGGCCCGATGATACGCGGAAATACCCGAGTGGTTATCCGTATAAACATTCTTTTGCTATCTGTAAGACAGAACGCTTGATAGCATGCAGAGACTGACATAGTCTTCTGCACCTTTTGTTCCTCCGGGAACAACAAGTCATTTACATGCGGAAATTTCATGGTCACCCGCGACTCTCGTCAACCGAGAGGAGCGAAATTAGTGTCATACCCTAATTTTCGTCCGGGGACCTTTGCTTGATGACATGCGACCTTTCTTTGGTCCTTGTGAGGTGCTTGGCACCCATCATTAGGCAATTTGTGAAATTCCAGGACATGCCGAAAAACCAAAAAATATTGATGCACAATCCGTAAGTTTCCGTGACGCACCGGAAATCAAAGGGAAGCATCGTTGCATAATTAAGTGAGGTTCCGTAACATTCCGTAAGTCAAAAAGGGGATGATTATGTAATCCGCAAGGTTCCGTAACATTACGGAAAGAAAACAAGTATCGTTACGAAATTCGTAAGTATCCGTAACTTTACGAAAAAAAGAATCACCAAAAAAAAGCAGAGGGGGGTGTACTTAGTAAAAATGGGGGTGCAAATAGCACCCAGGCCCACTTGGGCCCTCCAGAATATTCCTCCAGAAGGCTGTTGCTTCTGGAAGAAGCAACCTGGCTCGCCTGGGCGAGCTGGGCGGCAACCACCTCCCCTATTTTGCTATAAATAGGGGAGGAAGTGAAGAAGAAAGGGGTTCAGCCCCTTTGGCACTTCTCTCTCTTTCGAATTTGCTTGGAAAAATTGTTTCCGTGAAGAAAATCTAAGCTGAGGCGCTTCCGAAACGTTTTCGTAACGTTTTCCGTGAGGAATTTCGCAAAGGTTTCAACCGTTCTTCGACGTTCTTCATTCGTTCTTCATCGTTCTTCGATCTTCAACGGGTAAGTACCTCGAACCAAGCTTTTCGATTCATTCTATGCACCCATGGTGGTCCACATTGTGTTTCGTGCATTTTTATTCTCGTTTTGTTTACTTTTTATACCCCCTGTTGACGTGCTTAAGCCATTTTACTTAAGTCATTTCTCGCTTAACTTAAAAATAAAATCAATTTCCACCGAACGTTTGAATTGTATTATCCGTTAACTTCGGTTAAAATGAATTCCGACCGTTCGGTCGTGCCGTAACCACGTTGGAAATCAAAAAGAGGTAAAACATAATATAATAATAAAAAAAACATCTTTTAGCCAAATAAAGCGAAAAATCAATCGGACGTTTTCTCTTTGGGATTTCTCATTCTTAATCGAATTGATTAATAACTAAAGTGAAACTAAGGCTAAAATCAACTCGCCTAGTCAAGCTCGTCCACAAAAATAGGCTTTTGAAGTTTGTCATTTCAATTTCTCACTAAGTAAAATGGGTCATTTTTTAGGTCCAACGCCTTAAAATGATCACCTCTTAAGCAAAAAGAGAATCACTTGATAAGAAAGAACTACGTAGGTCTGATTTCCTCATCGCAAATTGAGGAATACGTAGGAGCAAAGGGAAACACCCTTGTCGACCACAAAAAGAGAAAAATATAAAAAGGGTATAAAGGATATAGAGACATAAAAAGGGAACATAAAAAAATCAAAGTCATGTTTGCACATTCGATTAAAGGCTGTCGTCCCCTGGGACGGACGTGTGGGGTGCTAATACCTTCCCCGTGCGTAAATACAACTCCCGAACCTTTCACTTAAAAGTTCGTAGATCGCGTCTTTCCCAGTTTTTCCGACGTTTTCCTTAAATAAACGTTGGTGGCGACTCCGCGCGTATTCCTTTCGTGGAACACGCATCCCGCGAGTCACGCGTCGCCCTCCCGCCGAAGGGTAGGTTGCGACAGTAGGTAAAAGTGTTGAGTCCTTCTAACAAACAACCTGATGCATATAAGGATATTTCTCTAATCAATTATGCTTTTGTGTTCTATGATGTAGACTAAAGTACTAAACCACAATCCCTCATTAGGCTAGCTTAACTCAAGTTTCATCCTCAGATCCCTCTTGTTGGACTAGGCTCAACTTAAGCAGCTTTTGTAGGTTTAGACTAATTTAAACTAAACTTCGTCCTCAGATCCCTCTTGTTGGACTAGGCTCAGCTTAATTAGCTTACGAAAGTTTATACTAATTTAACCTAAGCTTCATCCTCAGATCCCTCTTGTTGGACTAAGTTTCAATCCTGCTTCTATCAAGTTCTAAGGCAACAGTACATTTCCCAATGCTAAAGTCACCTAACTATGCACACAAATGGGTGATCAGACCAAGAGCATACAAAATTTAAGCATTGAACACAATAAACAAAATCAATTAGATATTAAAGGAATTACATCAGTTGTTCCTTAGAAATCCCTAACAAAATTGTTTAGCCAACCATATAGAAAAAGCCTAAGACAAATGAGATTAAGAGTAGAGAATAACTGCTCCTTACACAAGAAGGGGGATCCATCCTCCTCTTCTCAGCATCTCACAATCACTCTGTAACTCACTAATCTTTATCTAATTACAAAACCTAGGTCTCTCTGCAAAAGCTACTCCTTTTGTTGCCTCCAAAGCTCTATTCTCAAAATAGGCATTGTGGTGTGCCCTGGAATTCTCTGCAAATCATTTGTCTCCCCAAATTCTGCATAAGACAGGCTTTAAATAGGCTCTGAATTTGTGACGTTGTGCTTAGCGCCACCCTCACACTTAGCGCGAGTAAGTGGATTTGAGCTTAGCGCCAGTCATGTGTTGAGCCTGGCTGAAGACAACCGCTACGCTTAGCACACTGATCTCGCACTTAGCGCGCGACCTTGATATTGATGCCTTTCCAGATTCTTCTGTCACGCTAAGCGCACGATGCGCATTGAGCCCAAATGGTGAGTTGAGCACAACTACCACTTTTAGCACTTCAAGATTTAGCCTCATTTAACATGAAATTGAACAGATTTCATCATTAAATCTAATGGAAATTCTAGAGACAACTATAAAAAGAAAACAAGATTTATTTACAAATCCCTACAAAATAACTATAAATTGGGGAAACTATACATGTTTGGGAAAATTTTTTCTATACAAAAGTTAGTCGTATAAGACGACTAACAAACTCCCCCAAATTTACAGTTTTTGCTTGTTCTCAAGCAAAGAAAGAACAGTTCACTTGTCCTCAAGTGACAAATTTCAGTGGTCACTTAAAAATGGTGTTTGCTTCACAGAAAAATTCAATCATATGAAATGAATATCATGGAATACTTCAATCAATTGCTTTTCACAAACATACAAATTTTCAAAGATAGAAACATACGCATTAGAGTCACAACTAAAATAAGCTAGTAAGAATGGCAGAAATCAAGGAAGGATCATCAACCAAAACCTCACAGTCATTGTTTCAGTCAAGCTCAAGTGTTTATGCTCATTCCATCATAAACAACTAACACAAGTCCCAACCTTTGCATTTCATCTCATATCGTACAGCAATGAACACACAAAATGAATCAGAAGGACTTTCTAGGCTTGTAATGGGGTTAGGCTGCCAACAAATCATGGTTTTTCTAGGATTCAAAAGCTTAGGTTCTAGGAGAGCATTCATCCATAGATAAACCATCACTTTTTCATTCATTCCTACCCCATACTTGCCTTTTATTTAGGCACTCAACTTTTATTCATGGAATTACAGCATACACACTTATTAAATTAATCCATAATTAGTTTTTTTAACACATATATGCAAAAATAGTATGTGTATATACAAAAATAGTGTGTGTATGCTATTTATTTGACCATTTCAATTCTTACCCAGTATCTTCCCCAAATTTGGAACAAATTTACCTTGATAATTACTCCCCCAAATTTGGGACAAATTTACTTTGAAGCAAGCTTCTATGGATGATGCTCTCCTACAACCTAAGACAAGGTAGCAGGAGATGACACTATATAGGTTCAGGATTCAATCAATCAATAATTCATTCAGCTCAAACTAGGTGCAAGGGATAAATCATTCAAGCATGTGGTCAGCTTTTTGGCTAAGTGGCTATCGCATTCAAACATGGCCTTCATCATCCTCAATTTCATGCATTCATTCCATACTTCAGATATTCATGCAAAAATCAGTACTAAATGATAGTCGTTTCTCTCAAAATTTAAGGATCACACTCTCATCGAGATACGATCAATGCATTCCTTCACAATCAATCTGACAAACTGACTAACATTTTCAGTCAAAGTTCTAACCACATCCCCATTCTCTTCTAATGGTTGTAAGGTTGATCAAAACAAACATCTAATCATTCCAGTCCACTCAATTCATACATTTTCTCAATCAATTCATTCACAAACACTTATTTCATAACAAACAAGCCACTGAAGCATGATTCAATCAGTTCACTGTTCAAACAAGCTTTTTGTACAAGCAATCAACACTAAAACAACATAAATTTAAATGATTGAAATTTAAATAACTGAAATATAAAGCATAAACTAAATAAATTGATCAAAATAAATTGTTCAAAATGCAAGACAAAGAGATAAAAATCATGTCAATCCTCCTGCGGGTGATCCTCTACATTCTCATTAAGATCCAACACCGGAGCAGCTGTTGGGTCCTTTAAAGTAGGTTACTCTGGCTCCGATGCTAATGCAGATGGCTGGGAATCCTCAGGGATAGTTGCAGGGGATGGCTCTAGCATCTGATTTGTAGAAGTCTCCTCCTCCTAAGCCATGTGTACATCTGTATCATAATAAAAGGGCTCAGGAGGAGTGAGTTCATCCTCCCCCTTTGATGTCTCCTCAGCTGCTATTGCGGGCTCCTCTGGCTTAGGCTCCTGGGCTGCGAAGGCCCCACCCCCTCCAAAAGGAGAAGGCTGGGCTCCTGGCCAGGCCACCTGCATCAGGAATTCATCAGTGCTCATAATAGATGGCAGGCCTGAGCTCTGGAGACTCTGCATGATAATGATCTGCCCCCTGTGTAAGCTCTGGAGCATAGAATGAAACATCTCTGGAGTAAACAAAAAATCTGAGGGTCCAAAAGATAAACGAGTTGGAAGTGGTATCTGAGTAGATGGAGCATAAGAAGAAGGTGCAGGAGTCAAACTGGGAGGTGTTGGAGCTGTGGATGAAGAAGGTGCAACTGTCTTTGGTGCTGCAAAAGTGGTAGGGACCTCGATCTCTTGCCCCTGGTCTTCTTAGGCCCTTTAAATGTGACTATTGGATCATCCAGATTCCAACAGCTCTTTTTAATGTATGCCAAGTTAGTGGCGGGGCTCAGGCTCTCCAGGGATCTAGAATCTGATTGGACTCCTCTAGCCTTGCACAGAGCTATGATCAAGGTTGGGAATCCAAGTCTGGAGGAATCATGTTGTGCAGTAATAGAGATCTGGTGGGAGATGAGGTACCCCACATTCATATCCATCTTCATGATGATGCCATAGATTAACTTGGCCCTGTCTAATGTGACATCAGATGTGTAGGAGGTAGGAATCAAGTTAGAGAAGGAAAGAAGACTCCATGTCTGAGCTAAAGTGGTCATGTTCTTCCTTAATATCTTCAAAGGCTGACCATCAGCGTTTAGCCCGAATCCTCTCCCTGGGATACAGAGCCTAGCAGCCAACTCCTGAGGATCAGGCTTCAGGAGTGCAAACCTAGAATAAGCATAGAGATTCTCCCCTTTTTCCACAATCACTGGGGTCTTCAAAATGGTATTCAAAGTATCTTCATCAAATTTAATCAGATGACCTCTGGACCTCACCTGCTTAGGTGACTTGTCTTCCAGGTCGTAGAGGTTTGCATAGAATTCTTTTTCTATGGCAACATCGATGTTGCCTTTAGCAAAACTAGTCAGCTCCTCATCCCATTTCCTTCTCTCGAGTTCCTCCTTGAGCTCATCAAACTCAATGAAGTATACTACTACATTTCTCTCTAGTAGTAGTTTCCTTGGCACTACATTATCGTTATATTTGTCCCAAGCTTCCTGAGAATGGAATCCTGATCTGTCAAATCTGATCTGAGAGGATGAAGAGGCAGGGGACTTTCTTTTCTTAGATGCCATCTGCAAAATATAAGATCAAACACAAGAGATTAGCACAGGTTAGTTTCGACAAAAATAGAAAAATAAAACTAAAATTTTGACTGGACGCTTAGTGCAGAGGGCTGGGCTTAGCACGCCTTATAAAATTTTACTCATTGGCTAGGTGTAGCAGACTTGCTCTTAGCCTAAAGACACATAAAATACTTTTCTACAGATTAGGCTTAGCGCAGCATGCTGGGCTTAGCCTAAGTCTACAATTTTTGAAACAGAAGAGGACTTGAGCTTAGTGCAGCATGGCGCGCTTAGCTCAGCCTCACCAAAATGACACTCAGGCTTAGCGCACAGGGTGCGCTTAGCTTAACTACAAAAACTCAAAAACAGTGAGAGAGTTAAGCTTACCGCAGCAAGGCGCGCTTAGCTCAATCTCCACGACACAGAACAAAGGCTTAGCACAGCAGCTGCACTTAGCCTTATTCAAAGGACTGACTAACAAAAGCATAGTGGCGCTTAGCCTGACAGGTTAGGCTTAGTGCTGAACAAAAATTTCAAAAAATCTTAATGTCTAAACACTAAGCCCGCTTAGTGCCCAGACGCGCTTAATGGGTTCATAATTTTCGTTCATCAGCAGGGATGAACGCGCTTAGCGTGACATGGTCCGCTTAGCGCGATCATCTGGAAATCCAAAATTTTAATAGTTGTGATGAACAGGCTAAGCGCAGCAGGCGCACTTAGCGCGTTCATCGCGATTTCCAAACAGAAGCACAGGGGTTTTCACCCCTTTCAGCCACATTACCCCTAATGGGCTTCTAAGTTACCTCAAATCTTGGAATGTCTAACCCTAAAAATAAAATCTCTAACTTAACAACATTACTAACTAAGAAAGCAAGAAATCATCTATCCTATGGTTTGAAGGATGAAAAAGAAATTTAAAATGTACTCACTTACTTGGACTGTGATTGTAATGCAGAATGAAGCAAGAACAGAGCAGGTAGTTAGTTTAAACACACAGTAGAAATGCACAAATGCTCAGGGTTAGCAAAGGCAGAGGTAAATGATTTTTAGGTAACACCCAAGTGCCTCAGCCTTTGGTTTTTAAAAACTAAAATTTGTATGGCGCGCTTAGTGCATGGCTGCACTTAGCATGCCCACGTGGCGTTTGAGTTTAAAATCCCAAGCACTTAGCCTAAACTTGCACTAAGCCCAACTTGAAGTTTCAAATTCCAGTGAGCATCTGGGGCTTAGCGCAGTAGGCTGCGCTTAGCACTTTCTGCAATGCAAAGTTTTCTGCAAAATGCGCTTAGCCTATGATGTGAGGCTTAGCGCACAATCAAGCTTCAACTTACAAAGAATAGTTCAGGCTTAGCGCAATAGGCACGCTAAGAACACTTCCAATAATTCAAATATAGTAAGAGATTGGCACTTAGCGCATCCTGCCCTGCTAAGTCCATGTTGAAAGCTCAAATTCTAGAATGGATCTGGGGCTGTGCAGGACAGCGCGCTTAGCACTCCAACAATGAAATTTTCCAGAGGAGAAGTGGCGCTTAGCGCATCATCCATGCTAAGCCCACTGATTAAGGTTCAATTACAGTGAAGATGTTGGGCTTAGTGTAGTGATATGCGCTTAGCTGAACTATTCAGCCAACCAATCAGGGGTCTGTGCGCTTAGCGCGAGTAATCTTGGGCTTAGCGCAATGTCTACGTTTAGCGGATAGACAATTGCAAAAAAATTTCTAAGTCTTTTTCTATCTATCTCTTCACACAAGCTTAAAACCCCTTGTTCATTACTAAACAAGTTGAAATTAATCACAATCATAAGCAAGGTATCCTAACTACATGCAAGAGATAAAAATGAAAAAGAGAAAAGGGAAAGAAAAGTTGGGTTGCCTCCTAATAAGCGCTCTTTTAACATCACTGGCTTGACACATCATCCTATTATCCAGGATCTAACAAGGTTCTTACTTCAAGGACCTTCTTCTCAGGTCTCCTTTCCTCCATCACATGCACTTTCAGACAGACATTTTGGCTAGGTGGATCTTTGTCCTCTTGGAACAAATCAAATATGATATTCTGATCTTCTATGCCCATCTGCAACGTTTTCTTTGCCCTTCTTCTTCTCAATGTCAACAACCTTCTATTTTTGTTTCTCATTTTTTAACTTTTTTTCTTTTTCTTTTTCTTCTTCTTCTTTTATTTCTTTTTCTATTTCTTCCTTCTTCTTTAATCTCTCATGACAGTCTCATATTGTTGTCTCTTCTTCTTCATCACCTTCTGCTTCCTCAACAATTTCTTCAAGTTCAACTAAATCATCAATTGGTTCCAGTGCCAGTTCATCAGCCAGCCAATGTTTAAATCCCTCCACCTTCTGATCAACTCTACTTTCCTCGGCTTGAATCGCCATTCTACTTTTAGTCATCACAGCTTTACACTCTTCCTTAGGATTTTTCTCCGTGTTTGTTGTAAAGTTGCTGGATGGTCTTTCAACTAACTGCTTTGCAAGCTGGCCCACCTGAACTTCCAGATTCTTAATTGCAGACTCCATGCTCTTTTGGTTAGACATTGACACTTGCATGAATTGAGCTAAAGTGATGCAATCCTACCCCCCAATTGGATTAGCCTTGTATTTCAGGGCATTTTGAGTAGTCTTTGTAGTAGGGACTTTTTTTTGTATTTTCATGTATTTTTGGAATAGGGTGAGCTTAGCTATTATAGGGGGTGTGTAGCTAAGCTCTAGCTTCTCATCTCAAGGAGGTGAGCTTAGCTATTAGAGAGGTGTGTGTAGCTAAGCTCTAGCTTCTTTAGGAATCTTCTCAAGAAAGCTTCTCAAGGAGGTGAGCTTAGTTATTAGAGGGGTGTATGTAGTTAAGCTCTAGCTTCTCAAGGAAGTTTTCTCAAAGAAGCTTCTCAAGGAAGTTTTCTCAAGAAAGCTTCTCAAGGAAGCTACCTAATCTATAAATAGAAGCATGTGTAACACTTGTTGTAACTTTGATGAATGAAAGTCTTATAAGACACACTTCCAAGTTCCACTTCTCTCCCTCTTTTATTCCTTCAATTTCGTGCTCCCCCCTTCTCTCTTTCTTTTCTTCCATTAAAGCATCATCCTCTTCAAGCTTCTTATCCAAGGCACATTCTTGGTGGTGAAGCTCCTTCTTCCATGGCTTATTCCCTAGTGGATGGTGTCTCCCCTCTCCTCTTCTCCTTTGCCTTTCGCTGCATCTCCATGGTGGAAAATCACCATTGAAGAACCTCATTGAAGCTCAAAGATCCAGCCTCCATAGAAGCTCCACAAGCAAGCTTCCATCATAGAGTCTCTTCCAGCTTCGTGGTTCGGTCATAGAGACTTGGCATATGCTATTGTGGCCTTGTAGATGAACCACCCTGGTCTCTGCTGAATTGGTTACCAGGGTGATTTTTCCACTGTCTCTGCTGTTGATAATGTTGGTTGTTCTGAAATCCTGGAAATACACTTGTATTGAAATTGCCTTTGGGCTGATTCCCCATATATAATTAACTTCATGTAAAATTTTCTCTTCATTTGGGATACAACATCCAGATTCATGAGCTCTACCACAAATTGTACATCCTGCAACCTGCAAAATAGAAGAATGTAAAGTTTATGCAGAATGAAGCTGAGTTGGCAACTTACTGAGAGTTTCTGTTAATGCCTCTAGTTGCTTAGATAGCAAGTTGTTTTGTGCCAACAGAGCGTCCTGTGAGGTTAGCTCCAATAAGCTCTTCTTAGTAGGAATGTGGGCTCGGTCTCTCAGAATGGCAATGTCACTAGCAGCCATGATTTCAATTAAGTCCATTGCTTCCTCGGGGGTCTTCATTTTGATCTTACCCCCAGCTGAAGCATCCAAGAGCTACTTAGATTATGGTCGCAATCCATCTATGAATATTTTGAGCTGTATTGGTTTTGAAAAACCGTGAGTGGGCGTCTTCTGCAATAAACCTCTGAATCTCTCAAGTGCCTTACTCAACAATTCATCTGGAACCTGGTGGAAGGAAGAGATGGCAGCTTTGCCTTTTGCAGTCTTCGATTTAGGGAAGTACTTCTTTAATAACTTTTCCACTACTTCATCCCATGACTTCAGACTATTTCCTTTAAAAGAATGAAGCCATCTCTTAGCTTCTCCAGCTAAAGAAAATGAGAGCAAACTCAACCTGATTGCATCCGCAGGCACACCCGCCAGCCTGATAAGGGTCTTCATTAGGTAGACCATGAAAGAGATTGTTTTGAATCAGCTATATCAAAGAGGGAGGATAAGTAATTGTCTGAGCTTGAACTTTTGGCTGTGCAATACTGGTGAAAAATTGTGGCACAGTAGAACTTGAATAATCCTCCAGGGTTACTCTTCTTGGCTCTTCAGCCATGATTGGATCTTCAACAGGTTCTATATGAGAATGCCCTACAATAGGAAAACTAGAAGATGCCTCGAAAGATCGAGGTTCTTCTTTTGGATTTGCTATTGCTTCTAAATCCTGCAAAAAATTTCCAATTCTCTCTGAATTATGCCTTCTACAAGTGACGTTAATCTCTAAATCAATGGGGATCAAATCACCTGCAGTGGATCTTCTTTGCATACAAGAAAACAAAACAACAATTATCCAGTTCAAAAGAACAATGAAATTACAGTAACAAAAGTATACACAAAAGAATCAATGAATCAAACAGAAAATGATAAAAAGCAATGCCATAAAACTGAACTAAACTCTTCTAATGAATCTAGATCCCCAGCAACGGCGCCATAAGATTTCCCCTGCAATTACTTTTTGGTTCAATTTTTCTTTATACAAATATGTTCAAGGGAAATCTGATTAGCCGGAAAGTGCATCAGATCGTTAAGTATTTAAAATTAAAACGGATGAATCTGAGTATCGAACTGAGTGAACTAGTATTAGATAGGGTTAAATTCAGAAATAAGGCATTGTTGAAAGAAACATTGATAATTGATGATTTAGAGCAGAATTAAACTAAGTCTAGGCTAAAAACAGTAAAAATGCAATTAAGTAAGATTGAGAGCAAAAGGTAAAAGTGTTGGGTCCTTCTAACAAACAAGCTGATGCATATAAGGATATTACTCTAATCAATCATGCTTTTGTGTTCTATGTTGTAGCCTAAAGTACTAAACCATGATCCCTAATTAGGCTAGCTTAACTTAAGCTTTGTCCTTAGATCCCTCTTGTTGGACTAGGCTCAACTTAAGCAGCCCTTGTAGGCTTAGACTAATTTAAACTAAACTTCGTCCTTAGATCCCTCTTGTTGGACTAGGCTCAGCTTAATCAGCTTACGAAAGTTTAGACTAATTTAACCTAAGCTTCATCTTCAGATCCCTCTTGTTGGACTAGACTTAGACTAAACAACATTATCATCACAACATATTAGGAAAACTAAAACTTAATCCTCAGATCCCTCTTGTTGGACTAAGTTTCAATCCTGCTTCTATCAAGTTCTAAGGCAACAATACATTTCCCAATGCTAAAGTCACCTAACCATGCACACAAATGGGTGATCAGACCAAGAGCATACAAAATTTAAGCACTGAAAGAAGCATTGAACACAATAAACACAATCAATTAGATATTAAAGGAATTACATCAGTTGTTCCTTAGAAATCCCCAACAAGAGTGTTTAGCCAGCCATTCAGAAAAACCCTAACACAAGTGAGATTAAGAGTAGAGAATAACTGCTCTTTACACAAGAAGGGGAATCCCTCCTCCTCTTCTCAGCATCTCACAATCACTCTACAACTCACTAATCTCTATCTAGTTACAGAACCTAGGTCTCTCTGCAAAAGCTGCTCCTCTTGCTACCTCCAGAGCTCTATTCTCGAAATAGGCATTGTGGTGTGCTCTGGAATTCTCTACCAATCATTTGTCTCCCCTAATTCTGCACAAGACAGGCTATAAATAGGCTCTGAATCTGGGACGTTGTGCTTAGCGCCACCCTTGCACTTAGCGCGAGTAAGTGGATTTGAGCTTAGCACCAGTCATGCGCAGAGCCTGACTGAAGACAACTGTTGCGCTTAGCACACTGATCTCACGCTTAGTGCGCGGCCTTGATATTGATGCGCTGCCAGATTCTTCTGTTGCGCTAAAGTTGCGCTTAACGATGGATGTGTGCTGAGCCCAAATGGTGAGCTGAGCGCAACTACCACTTTTAGCACTTCAAGATTTAGCCTCTTTTAACCTGAAATTGAACAGATTTCATCATTAAATCCAATGGAAAGTATTCTAGAGATAGCTATAACAAGAAAACAAGATTTATTTACCAATCCCTACAAAATAACTATAAATTGGGGAAACTATACAAGTTTGGGAAGATGTTTTCTATAAAAAATTTGTCATATAAGATGACTAACAACCTCTCTCACATTCTCTGCAAGTTAGGCTTAAAAAAAAGGTTTTTTGCCCGCGAAGGCACGCTTAGCGCCATTCTCGCGCTAAGCGCCAATAAGTGTGATTTTGCTTATTGCCAATCTCGCGCTTAGCGCAGAAGAGACAATTGTCTCGCTTAGCGAGCTGCATACGCATTGTGCGCGTGCTGGCGTGGACGAACTCTCTTCAGGCTTATCCTCAATTGCTAAGCCATTGTTGTCTCGCTTAGCGGTTTGGTCTCGCTAAGTGCATGGTTCAGGCTTAGCGAGACAACAACTTTTGCACCTTCATAATTTTTTGTTGTTTACCTGAAATTAAGGCGAAATTTACATTAAATTCATAAGGAAGGCTTCTACTGAGCACATATGAAAACTAAACTAAAAATATTTACAATCCTACCAAAAATAACTATAAATTGGGAGATTTATATCATTTTGGAAAACTTTTCTATACAAAAGTTAGTCGTAAAAGACGACTAACACCTGTCATACCCTAATTTTGTTCGGGGAATATCGTTTGTTGATCTTTTGATCCTTGCTAGTCGACTTACGGTGTTGAATGTCAGTTACAGTGTGAAATAGTTGATCATTCAATGTTTTGATCAAGAGTGCGAAAGATACCAAAAGGAAGTGACAAAAGGGTCATTTCAGGGAGTTTTTTGGACCTTGGCTCACCCAGGCTAGCCTCTGGCTCACCCAAGCTAACCTCTGGCTCACTTGGGCCCCTAAATTGCTTAGGGGCGAAGGAACTAGCTCGCACGAGCGAGCCAACTTACTTCATGATGAAGCATTAGCTCGCTAGGGCAAGTTGCCATTGTTCCAAAGGCCATTTTTGCTATAAATAGGCGTGAGGGAGGCTGAGTAATGTAAAAGCAAGCTTCATGATTGAATCAAGATTGAGTCATAAATCAAGATTGATTCATGATGATGAATCAAGATTGATTCAAGGTGTTTTTATGATAACAAAGATGATGACAAAAAGCCCATGAGAATGACTTCAAGATTGAGTCAAGAACAATTCAAGAATCAAGAATCAAGTTTCAAGTTTCAAGTTTCAAGAACCAAGATTCAAGACTCAAGATTCAAGAACCAAGATTCAAGACTCAAGATTCAAGAATCAAGAAAAGACTCAATCAAGATAAGTACTAAAAAGTTTTTCAAAATATTGAGTAGCACATCAAGTTTTCACAAAAGCTTTTACCAAAGAGTTTTTACTCTCGGGTAATCGATTACCAGTAGCAAAGTTTGTTTTCACATGCTTTCAAACTGAATTTACAACGTTCCAATTAATTTCAAAATGGTGTAATCAATTACAAGATTTTGGTAATCGATTACCAGTGTGTTTGAACGTTGAAATTCAAATTCAATTGTGAAGAGTCACATCCTTTGACAAAAATGTTTTGTGTAATCGATTACATGATTTGGTAATCGATTACCAGTGATAAGTTTTGAATAAAAATCAAAAGATGTAACTCTTCCAATGGTTTTCAAGTTTTTCTAAAGGTTATAACTCTTCTAATGGTTTTCTTGACCAGACATGAAGAGTCTATAAAAGCAAGACCTTGACTTGTATTTTAAGAAATTATTCATAACAATTATTACAATCCTTTACAATCTTTGAATCTCTTTGAACATCTTCTTCTTCTTCTTCCTTTGCCAAAAGCTTTCTAAAGTTTTCTAGTTTTCTAAACCTTGAAAACAAAAGTGTGCTATTCATCCTTTTCATTCCCTTCTCCCTTTGCCAAAAAGAATTTGCCAAGGACTACCCGCCTGAATTTTTTTTGTGTCTCTCTTCTCCCTTTTCCAAAAGAACGAAGGACTAACCACCTGAATTCTTTTGTGTCTCCCTTCTCCCTTGTCAAAGAATTCAAAATGACACAGTTTGAGAATTCTTTTGATTCTTCCCTTTCTCATAAACAAAAGATTTCAAAGGACTAACCGCCTGAGAATTTTTTTGTTTCCCCCTTCACAAAGTTTTGAAGGACTAACCGCCTAAGAACTTTGTCTTAACACATTGGAGGGTGCATCCTTTGTGGTACAAGTAGAAGGTACATCTACATGGGTTGTTGTGACTAAGAACAAGAGAGGGTACATCTCTTGTGGATCAGTTCTAGTGGAGGGTACATCCACTAGGTTGTTCAAAGAGAACAAGGGAAGGTACATCCCTTGTGGATCTTTCCTTGTAAAGGACTTTACAAGGTTGAAAAGAAATCTCAAGGACCGCAGGTCAGTTGGGGACTGGATGTAGGCACGGGTTGTTGCCGAACTAGTATAAAACTCTTGTGTTTGTCTTCTTCCCTACACTCTTTAATTTCCACTGTGCACTTTAATTATTGCTTTTACTTTTGGTAACATTAAGAAGGATAGATTTTTTATTAGTAAAGTTTCATTAATAATTAATTCAACCCCCCCCCCCCCTTCTTAATTATTCCGTGGCCACTTGATCTAACAAGTAAAGGTTTCTAAGGTTCAGAAGTGGAGAAAATTGAGAGAAATAAGAGAAAAAGAAGCTGATTGTGATCAACCTCTACATCGTTCTTCACTCTGTGTTCTTCGTTCGTCATTCGATTAGCATTTGTTTTTAAGGATTTGAACATGATCTATGCACCCTTAGGGGTCCTCTTTGTTGTTTTGTGCATCTTTATCTCCTTCTTTTATCATCGGTAATCACCTTTCTTTTGTAAAGTAGGTTTTAACTGATCATTAGTGCCACAAGTTATCTTTAAGAAACGATTGAAGGTTAATAAACAAACCCAAAATAAAACCAACTCATAACTAACTTCTTTGTATCAAATATCACTTGAGATCGTTTCAAGGTCCAGCACCTTAACGATTCTCTCCACTTTTCAAATTTAAAAGATCATTTCAAGGTCCAATGCCTTAAAGATTCTCTCCTATTTTCAAAATTTAAAAAATCGTTTCAAGGTCCAACACCTTAAATGACTTTTTGTTTGCAATTAAAATGAACCTTTCAAAAACATAAAAATCAATTTAACGCACAAACATTCAGACTTAAAGAACTACGTAGGTCTGAATTCCTCATTGCACCTAAGGATACGTAGGAGCAAGGGCAATACCCTTATCGACCCCAAAAAAATAAAATAAAAACATAAAATGGAAAATAAACAACATTGAAGAAACATTTTTTGCACACTTGATTAAAGACTGTTGTCCCTTGTGATGGGTACATGGGGTGCTAATACCTTCCCCATGCGTAAACAATTTCTGAACCCTTATTTTCAAAATCGACAACCCCTTTTTAGTTTTTCTAACATTTTCCTTGAATAAACGTTGGTGGGAACTCCCGCGCATTTTCCTTTTTCGAAGACACTCCTTTGGCTTTTCGCCCGCACTCCCGTCGTAGGGTAGGTGTCTACCCAATGTGACTAGACCAATTAGGTTGCCACAAATGTATCCCAATGTCTATGTCCCTGCCTATGTCAACCAAATCCTAGGGACAATAAGTCATGTGATAGGGGATGCAACCCAATACCATGTTGGTTATCAGCCTCCCTTTAGGGGACACACTAGTTACATGGAAACATGAGTCATTAGGCACACAGATAGTCATCAAAACGAATGGAAGATAGGCTGCTTCCACAATTATTCTAGGAACTTTGGGCCTAGTGTGGATTGAAGATGGATCAGTAACCACATCAGCTACTACCCCAATGTGATAGTTGAAGTCATATGGAAGAACTTCGAAGTCCAACTAAAGCCTATCAACAACTTTATTGTAACACAAGTCTACTTTCAGGATCATTGATTATCCCCACAAACTAACATAAGACTTTTCAGCATGGTTTATCCTCACTCACGCTTTTCAATAAACTTCCTAGAAGGTCACCATCCCATAATTACTTCAAGTCAAGCACCCTAAAGGAGGACCTGCTCAAGACTAATATGCAGACGATGATCTTCACAAAAAGTCCTACTAGAACTATGTGGATACTTGTGATTGAGATTACAATAGGTCTCAAAACCATCCCAACAACATTCTTTATGGTGAATGCCAAACCATTAGATTCTTAGGTGCAACAGAAGTAGCTTGTTACCCTAAGAAAGACATATATACTAGAATTCTTGAGTTGATTACCCAATATAAGGATTGTTTCACCTTGGACTATCATGAGATGCCTAGTTTATCAAAAACACTAGTAGCATCAACTACCTATCAAAGATGGTTATAAAACTTACAAGTAGACTCCATGGAAATTCAACACTGAAGTTTTTTTAAAGGTCAGAAGAGTAGTAGAACACGTATTGTTAGCTTGCTTTATTAGAATGGCTAAGTGTGTAGAAAAATTATGTTAACATGTACTACAATTGGGATTCGATTACACTTGGACAACATAAATCCTAATGTAATTAAAACATTAACAAGTTTTTGTTGTCGTTGTCATACCCTAATTTCGTCAGGGGACAATTGTTTGTCGGCATGCAGACCATAATTGACCGCTTTGAGATGCTTGACACTCGTCGCCGCATAATCCGTAAAGTTTCACGATGTTTCGGAAAGAAATCAGCTAAAAACACAAAAATGGGGGTGCACTAATCAAACTGGGGGGTATACCTAGCACCTGGGCTCATAAGGAATATTCCAAAAAAAGGGATTGCTTCAGGTGGAAGCAACCCAGCTCGCCTGGGCGAGCTGGGCGACAACCACCTCCCCCATTTTCTTATAAAATGGCATGAGGGGGCTGAGTTTTAGGGGTTCAGCAACTTGATAGCTCGGAAATCACTTAAAATTAGTGAGGAGAAAAAGAAGGAAGGAAAAAATCCAAGCCGAGACACTTTCGTAATGCTTCCAAGATGTTTCCGTGATCGATTCAGTGAATGTTTCTTCATCGTTCTTTGCCATTCTTCGTTCATTCTTCATCATTCGTCGAGCTTCAACCGGTTAGTTTTCAATCTTGAAGCTTTCAATTCATTCTTTGCACCCTTAATGGTCCATCTCGTTTACTTTCGGTATCCTTTTCTTCCATTTTTAACGAGCTTTGACTGATTGTTTAAGCCATTATCTCGCCTAATAAATGATAAAATGAATTTCAACCGATCATTTGTGTTGTAATCTCGTTTAATCACTGTTAAAATAAAATTCAACTGATCGTTCGCACTGTAACCTCGGTTAATTAAAAAGGGGTGAATATGCTCCAATCGGACATTTTACTTTGAAAGTTCTTTTGAATGAGTTGATAAATAACCAAGTGAAGCTAAGGCTAAAATCAACTCACAAACCAAGCTTTGTCCGTGAAAAGGTCATTTGAAACCGTTTTAAGGTCCAACGCCTTAAACGGTTCTCTTTGCTTTTATCGATTAAAATGGACCGCTCAAAAGTATAAAATCAACACACTGCATAACTTTCTTGCTTTTTAGAACTACGTAGGTTTGAGTTCCTCATCATAATTGAGGATACGTAGGAGCAAACCCCCCGCTTTTGTCGACCCCAAAAGATAAAAAACGTAAAAAAGGGAAAATCAAATACAATAAAAGTCATGATTTTGCACATTTGATTTAAGGTTGTCGTCCCTTATGAAGGTCGCGTGGGGTGCTAATACCTTCCCCGTACGTAAAAACAACTCCCGGACCTTTCATACTTAAAGTTTGTAGACCCACTTTTAGTTTTTCTAACGTTTTCCTCAAATAAATGTTGGTGGTGACTCCGCGTATTTTCCTCCCTTGGAAGACGCACCCGTGAGTCTCGCATCGCCCTCCCATTGAAGGGTAGGTTGCGACAGTCTTTATCGGGGAATAGTTGTTTGAAATTCAAATTAAAAACTCAGATTTTATTTTATATTGTCTTTTAGGGAATTATATTCGTAGATTAGTTAGTTATTTTTAAATTTATTAGGAAATTATGATAACTATTATATTTCTAGATTTTATTTGTTAGGTTGTTATTTATATCATCTTTCGCCTGTATCTTATTAGATGTAATTGATTTATCCTTTCAATTTATCTTTTTAAATTTTCATCATTTGATTTTATTTCCTTTTTAACTTAAAAATCTCGAAATATACATATAGACAAAGATATAATTCAATTTTCTTATCTCATAGATTTATATTTTGAATTTATCTTTTATTTTTCCTTTGTCTTACTTTTATTTTCCGTTTTTGATAAATAAATTTTGAAAAAAAAATAGAAAAATATATTTTAGTTTTTTTTATCTTCAATTTTCAGCAATAAATGTTAGTTTCCCTTTTTGATAAATAAATAAATAAATAAATATTTCAGTTTTTAAAATAGATTGATATTTTTATCTTTTTAGATTTATTTTCCTATTTTTATCTTTTAATTTTCAGCAAAAATTTTCTCCTCCATTTTTAAATATTCAAATTCTTGGTAAATATATCTATAACCCCCCTCATATTGATCCTCAAAAAAAGAAATTGCCTATTTTTAATAGTTTAATATTACCTCTTATATCTTAAAATTTTATTTTTCTAAAATTATTTATACTTACTCGTTTTAATTATAAAATTTTATCTTTCTTTAGTATTGCACATAATTATAAAAGGGGTCAAAGACCCAACCATGTCCAAATTAGAAGCTTGCATAGATATAAACACAAATGAAAGCTATGATGGAGGCTATGATAGAGAACGTAACCAAAAGCATAGTAAAACAACTTCAGCTGTTGATACCGTCAAAACAACCAATTCTCTCATGTGAAGAATATGGAGGCAACCACCATGCCTGTTACTATATGGAGGAAGTAGCCAAGGAAACCAAATTCATGAGAGAATGCACTACAAAGTTAGAAGAAATTGTAATCAACCTTAGCATCACATCTTACTCCAACCTCGAGAACATCGTGAAGGTAATAAATATTTTAAAAGATCAAGTAAAAGAGTTAGCAGTGCAAAAAAAGAAATTGCCAACAAGGTTGACTGTAATATCGTAACAACAAGAAGCATGTTAGCAACTAAAGAGCCAGTAAGAAAAGACATGGAGGTAAATGATGGAGTGAAGGAATAAGACATAAAAGAGGAGGACATGATAGTTGAAGAAATAGCATGAGAGCAAATTAAGACAAAGAGGCAACTAACACGAGAAGCTAAACAAGCATTACGTGTGAGAAGTTGTATCTTCACAAACCAACAAAGCAAGACAAGAAGCGGCGATATAGAAGGCTTATAAACTTGATCAAGCAACTTGATGTCACCATTCCTTTCACTAATGCCATAGACATGATGCTGGAATACTCAAAGTTCTTAAAAAACCTCATAACTAAGAAGAAAAGTTTGAAAGACTATGGTGTAGTGACTCTTGAAGAGGATTGAAATGCCATCTTGGAGAATCCAAAGAAGCTAGGTGATCCTAGTAGTTTTACTATTCCTATATCAATTATGAATTTATCATTAGGAAGAGCATTCCTTGATTTTGGATCTAGTATCAACCTAATGCCATTATCTCTGCTAAACAAAATTGGAAAGGTAGCGATGAAATCAACATGCATGACGATACAACTAGCAGACAGTTCCATTAAATTTCCTCCTAGAATAATGGAGAACATTCATGTATGAGTTGGAAGGTTCACCATACCAGTGGACTTTGTCATCATGGATATCAAAGAAGACGTCGTTTCCCTTTTAATAGGAAGACCATTCTTGAATACCGCTAATGTTGTCATCAGTGTTGCGGAGGGCAAATGCACTTTACAAGTGGATGACAAGGAGATCACATTTGATGTGCGTGAAGTTTTGAAGCACCCCAAGGATAAAGGAGCTTGCTTCAAGGTGGATATAATTGATGAAGTGATAGAAGAGAAAACTCACAAATCATAACACTAACACCATTAGATCTTGCTTTAACCAACTCCATGGAATACCTCACATCAAAGCATAATGAAAAGTTGGGGGAATGCATCCAGCACCTAGATTCCTCAAAGGAAGTGTTGGAAAATAAAATAGAGGATCCAAGAACCTTGATTAAAGAAAAACCTATCTTGGAATTAAAGCCTTTGCCTTCTCACCTTAATATGTATTTTTAAAGGGTGAGGATGAGAAACCTGCCATCATTAGTAGCACATTGCACAAGGAGGAAGAAAAAAGACTAGTGGAGGTACCAAAGAAGCACAAGCAAACCTTAGGATGGAAAATCTTTGACCTCAAAGGAATAAGCTCATCAATCTACATGCACAACATCAACCTTGAAGAGGACTCTAAACTAGTAGAACAACCACTAAGGAGACTCAACCCGTTGATGAAAGAGAAAGTCTCCAAAAAGAGAGGAATAACATTGATAAAAAAAATGAAAAGAATGAGTTGATTCCCACAAGGATTGTGACCAGTTGAAGAATATGTATCGATTACCGCCTTCTCAACAAGGCAACAAAGAAAGACCACTTTCCTCTTCCCTTCATGGATCAAATGCTTGAGTGGTTAGGCAGCCAAGCCTTCTATTTCTTTCTAGATGGATACTCGAGGTATAATCAAATTCTTGTTAATCCGAAGGATCAAGAGAAAACAACCTTCACTTACCCATTTGGAGTCTTTGCCTGACAGAGAATGTGATGCAATCCTATCCCCCAAGGGAATTGGATAGAAGACTCCAAGAAGATTGGGCCAAAGATGCAAGAGAAGGCCCAAGGATTCTCATGAGCCTTAGGGTAGATTTCGGGCCCATGGGCTAAGTATGAGCCCACTTATCTTTGTACATATTAGATTAAGGTTTCATTAATTTTGGGCCTTGTATTTAGGGCTCCATAATGTAGGTAGGGTACCCTAGAAATGTAGGATTTTCCAGCCCTTGTATTTTAGGGCACCTAGACTAGTTTTTGTATTAGGGGTGGTTTTGTAATTTCACATGCATTAAGTGAATATTTGATGTGTGTGTTGAGAAATAAATTTAATTGAATTGGGAGAAGCCCAATCCAATTAAATTTTAGAGGGGGAGGTGAGCATTTGCTTGCTACACCCCATTGCCACATTATATAGTCACGCTTTGTGCATGTCCTTCATGCTTTACATGCCTCATGACACCTAAGATCACTTAGTGCAGAATCTTGGACTTGATCTTGGATTAGTGGGCTGAACCATATCTGAAATTCACTAATCATAATTAGTGAAATTTTGGCTCCAAAATTTGGCTCCACAAATTCAAGTGAAATTTGAATAGAAATTTAGATTTCCCTCCAATTTTGTGTGACACTTAGGCTATAAATAGGGGTTATGTGTGTGCATTTTTCCAACTTTGATCATTTGAAAATTAAACTTTAGATTTCAGAGCTCTTTTAGAGCACAAAAATTTGTGCTCTTCTCTTCCTCTCCCTTCATTCATCTCCTTCTTCCTCCAAGCTATTATCCATGGCCTCCTATGGTGGTGAGCTTCTTCTAAACTCATCTTCTCGTTGAAGTGGCATCTCCTCTCTCTTCCTTCTCCATTCCACTGCCATTCATCTTTCAAGAAGCATAGGAATCCATTGATGAAGAAGATCCTAGGCCTACAAGCTCCAATGAAGCTTACATCAAAATGCCCTTTGGACTTTGCAATGCACCAACCACGTTCCAAAGGTGTACGAATGCCATCTTTTCTAACATGGTAGAAAAATCCATAGAGGTATTTGTCGCAACCTACCCTTCGGCGGGAGGGCGACGCGAGACTCGCGGGATGCGTGTTCCACGAAAGGAATAGGCGCGGAGTCGCCACCAACGTTTATTTGAGGAAAACGTCGGAAAAACCAGAAAAGACGCGATCTACGAACTTTTAAGTGAAAGGTTCGGGAGTTGTATTTCCGCACGAGGAAGGTATTAGCACCCCACACGTCCGTCCCAAGGGACGGCAGCCTTTAATCGAATGTGCAAACATGACTTTGATTTTTACGTTCCCTCTTATGTCCTTAGATCCTTTATACCCTTTTATATTTTTCCTTTTTTGTGGTCGACAAGGGTGTTTCCCTTTACTCCTACGTATTCCTCAATTTGCGATGAGGAAATCAGACCTACGTAGTTCTTTCTTATCAAGTGATTCTTTTTTACTTAAGAGGTGATCATTTTAAGGCGTTGGACCTTGAAAATGATCCATTTTACTTAGTGAGAAATTGAAATGACAAACTTCAAAAGCCTATTTTTATGGACGAGCTTGACTAGGCGAGTTGATTTTAGCCTTAGTTTCACTTTAGTTATTAATCAATTCGATTAAGAATGAGAAATCCCAAAGAGAAAAGGTCCGATTGATTTTCTGCTTTATTTTGCTAAAAGATGTTTTTTTTATTATTATATTATTTTTTACCTCTTTTTTGATTTCCAATGTGGTTACGGCACGACCGAACGGCCGGAATTTATTTTAACTGAAGTTAACGGATAATACAATTCAAACGTTCGGTGGAAATTGATTTTTATTTTTAAGTTAAGCGAGAAATGACTTAAGTAAAATGGCTTAAGCACGTCAACAGGGGGTATAAAAAGTAAACAAAACGAGAATAAAAATGCACGAAACACAATGTGGACCACTACGGGTACATAGAATGAATCGAAAAGCTTGGTTCGAGGTACTTACCCGTTGAAGATCGAAGAACGATGAAGAACGAATGAAAAACGTCGAAGAACGGTCGAAAACCTTCGCAAAATTCCTCACGGAAAACGTTACGGAAACGTTTCGGAAGCGCCTCGGCTTAGATTTTCTTCACGGAAACAATTTTTCCAAGCAAATTCGTAAGAGAGAGAAGTGCCTAAGGGGATGAACCCTTTTCTTCTTCACTTCCTCCCCTATTTATAGCAAAATAGGGGAGGTGCTTGCCGCCCAGCTCGCCCAGGCGAGCTAGGTTGCTTCCTCCAGAAGCAACAGCCTTCTGGAGGAATATTCTGGAGGGCCCAAGTGGGCCTGGGTGCTATTTGCACCCCCATTTTTACTAAGTACACCCCCCTCTGCTTTTTTTGGTGATTCTTTTTTCGTAAAGTTACGGAAACTTACGAATTTCGTAACGATACTTGTTTTCTTTCCGTAATGTTACGGAACCTTGCGGATTACATAATCATCCCCTTTTTGACTTACGGAATGTTACGGAACCTCACTTAATTATGCAACGATGCTTCCATTTGATTTCCGGTGTGTCACGGAAACTTACGGATTGTGCATCAATATTTTTTGGTTTTCCGGCATGTCCTGGAATTTCACAAATTGCCTAATGATGGGTGCCAAGCACCTCCAAAGGACCAAAGAAAGGTCGCATGTCATCAAGCAAAGGTCCCCGGATGAAATTAGGGTATGACAGTATTTATGGATGATTTCTCTATATTTGGAGATTTGTTCACGTTATGCCTCAAAAACTTGGAAAGAGTCCTATAAAGATGCATTGAAAAGAACCTTGTGCTAAATTGGCAAAAATTTCACTTCCTGGTAACCAAAGGTATAGTGCTCGAGCATAAAACTTCAATAAGAGGTATTGAAATAGATCAAGCCAAGATAGAAGTAATTGAAAAGCTCCCACTACCTCAAGACGTGAAAGGAGTAAGAAACTTTTTGGGGCACGCTGGTTTCTATAGAAGTTTCATACAGATTTCTTTAAGATTGCCAGTAATTTACTTGGCAAAGAGAACCCTTTCCATTTCAATGAAGAATTTCTTCAAGCTTTCGACCTCTTGAAAAAGACGCTAATAATTGCACCAGTTATAGTGGCTCCCAATTAGGGGAAAGAATTTGAATTAATGTGTGATGCTAGTGACTATGCGGTAGAGTAGTATTAGGACAAAAGAGAAATGGAAGATTTCATGCTATCTACTATGCCAACAAAGTGCTAAATGGAGCCCAAACCAACTACACAACAACGGAGAAGAAGATGCTAGCAGTGTTTATGCCCTTGAAATTTTTTTATCATATCTTGTAGGATCAAAGATCATTGTGCAAACTAACCATTTAGCTATAAAATATCTACTCGCTAAAGTGGATTCGAAGCCAAGATTAATTAGATGGGTCCTGCTACTACAAGAGTTTAGTTTAGAGATTTAAGATAAAAATGGGTGTGACAACCTAGTAGTTGATTTTTATCGAGACTAGTCAATGAAGAAGTCACCAAGAAAGAAAAGGAGATCAAAGAATTCCTTGATGAGGCACTCATGGCAATAAGCTTCAAGGACGAGGACTACCCTTGGTTCAATAACATGGCAAACTTTAAGGCCACGGGACAACCACCAGAAGGTATGAAATTTCACAAGAGAAAAAGGTTCTTCCAAGAAGCCACCAAGTATGTTTGGGATGATGTTATTCTTTTTCGCATTGCCTATTATTTTTCGTATTGGTTCTAACAATTTGTTAATTGATGTGTAACAAAGGGAGAAGTCACCATATAGAGGCCACTTCAACAAAGAGAGAACAACTACAAAGATCCTTCGAGCTTGATTTTATTGGCCTACATTCTTCAAAGATGCTCATAACCATGCATGATCATGTGATAGCTGTCAAAGAATCAACGACATATCTAGACGACATGAAATGTCATCACATAACATGCAAGAGGCATAAGTCTTTGATTGTTGGGGAATTGATTTTGTTGGTCCCTTACCATCCTCGTATGACAATGAATATATCTTGGTAGCAGTGGACTATGTCTCAAAGTGGGTGGAAGAAATTGCTAGTCCAACCAATCATGCAAAGATGGTGATTAAGTTCTTAAAGAGAAACATATTTGCTAGGTTTGGAGTGCCTAGACTCTTGATTAGTGATGGAGGTACACATTTGTGTATGCTCAACTCTCAAAGGTCCTCCAACACTATGATGTTCGAGGAAAAGTAGCATCACCCTATCATCCACAAACAAATGGATCGACTAAAGTTTCAAATAGGGAGATCAATAGGATACCAAAAAAGACCGTAGCTACTTCAAGGAAGGATTGGACTGCAAAGCTTGATGATTACCTATGGGCATATATAACAACCTTCAAAACACCTATTGGTCTCTCATTGTTTCAAATGGTGTACAGAAAAGCATGCCACCTACAAGTGGAGTTAGAAATAAAAGATCATTGAAGTTCCTCAACTTGGACTCTGTGGCATCCAGAGAAAAGATGAAAGTAGAGCTACATGAACTTTAAGAGATGTGCCTCAATGCATATGAATCATCCAAGCTCTACAAAGAAAGCTCTACACAGAGAATTAAGGATGGAACAACAAGTATTGCTTTACAACTCAAGATTAAAGTTGTTTCCTAGAAAATTAAAATCAAGATGGAGTGGTCCTTTACAATCAAAGACTTTAAGCCTTATGGAGATATAGAGATAGAAGACTAATTAGAAGAGCATAGCTGGTTGGTTAATGGCCAAAGATTAAAGATCTACCTTGGTGGAGAAGTCCCACAACACACCATAGTCATCAAGTTCAAAGATCCTTAGAGCGACACCAAACATCAAGCTAGTGACGCTAAAGAAGCGCTTACTGGGAGGCAACCCATCTTTCTAACTCTTACTTTTTACATTACATCCATTTAGGATAGTTTTTAGCTTTAAGTTTGGAGTTTGCAAAAAAAATTATCACTCGGTAGCATAGCACTAACTTGAATTTTTTAGTTTTGTTCATCATGTGCAACCTTATTGGCAGCCAGCTCATTTGGAGGATCACGTACTTGCTGTCTAAGGAGGTGGCAAGGCTGCAATGGATAAGAGAAGATGTTGAGGGCTCTTCAGCCCTAAGTGAAGCCTTCTCTACCTCTCTCTTTTACTTTTTGTTAATTTCTCTTTATTATTTTAGTTGTTTAGTATATGTTTGGTAGTTTAGGAATATGTTTATTATTAGGAAGATAAGTAAACACAAGTTATTAAGAAGCATCACCATTTTTTTGCAAACCCACTATAAAATAAAACAAACTTTTATGCTTAAATCATTCTTTGTGTGGTTGAACTCAAATTCTAAAAGTGAAAATAATTGATTTTGCTTGATTGAGACATGTAATGAGTTTGGCATGAAAAATTGAAAACAAGTAAAGCAACTTGTAGACCTAGCCTGGTGAGTGAGTGATCCTTATAATGATACAAATATATATTGAGAGACACTCTTATTTCACTCACAATAGACTTTGACTAAATCTCTTGTAAATTGATTGCAATTTTGTGCATTGAAATGATCAAGGCCATGTTTGCATGTGTAGCCAAGAGCCAAAAAGCCTACTATTAGTCATCTTTTACGACTAACTTTTGTATAGAAATTTTTTCCAAAATGTATAAAAATCTCCCAATTTATGGTTATTTTAGGTAGAATTGTAAATATTTCTAGTTTAGTTTTCATATGTGCTCAGTAGAAGCCTTCCATATGAATTTAATATAAATTTCACCTCAAATTCAGGTAAAAAGGAGAAACTTATAAAGGTGCAAAAGTTGTTGTCTCACTAAGCCTGAACCATGTGCTTAGCGAGACCAAACTGCTAAGCGAGACAGTAGTGGCTTGGCGACTAAGGATAAACCTGAAGAGAGTTCTTCCACGCCAGCACACTTTCAGCGCGTATACAGCTCGCTAAGCGAGACGATTGTCTCTTCTACACTAAGCGCGAGATTGGCGCTAAGCGAAATCTCACTTACTCGTGCTTAGCACAAGAATGGCGCTAAGCGCGCCTTCACGGACAGGAAGCCCTTTTTTAAGCCTGACTTGCAAAGAATGTGAGGGAGGTCTGAATAGACAGCGAATTGTGTGCAGAGAATAGAGGAAAAGTTGAGCAAGGAAGCAAAGGCCCTAACTTTTAGGTAGATTCTAGGTTAAAGAGTAAGTCCTAGGTTTTTAGAGGTGGAGGAGGAATCCCCATTGCTTTGTAATCTGGTATTTCCTCTAAAACCCTTCTCCTATTTGTGAAAGCTGCTCCCTTGTAATGGAGGGCTAGAATCCTTTGTTGGGAATCTCTGCTGAATACTTGATGTAAATATTATTATTGCCTATTTGAAGTTATTTTCATGTGTTCATTGTTTCTATCTACGCTTATTGTATGCATGCTTGTGGTTTGATCACTCATTGGTGTGTGCTGTTAGGAACTTTAGCATTGAAAAATGTATTGTTTCCTTAGAACTTGATAGAGTAGGGCTAGATAGCTGCATTGCTAGGAATAAAGTGCAGGGTTTTGGCTTTTATTATGTTGTGATTATAATGTTGTTTAAACTAAGCTAAGTTCAACAAGAGACATCTGCGAATGAAGTTTAGTTTAAATTAGTCCAGACTCACGAGACATCGGTGTTTGGTATCTTTATCCTCAGTATAGAACACAAAAATAAATTTAAATAGAGAAAAACTCTAATTGCATCAAGTATCTCGGTATAAGGACCCAACACTTTTACTTATTTGTTTACATACTCAATTGCTTACATTTACTGTTTCTTTGATTAGAATAGAAAATACCTTTGTTTTCAATTCATGACACTTAACTATTTTTACAAACACTTGCATTTTGAATGACACTTTTCCAAGCAAAACAAGTTTCCTGAGTTTGATACTCGGTTCATTCCATTTTAATTATTTACTTGATGACCCGGTGCACTTTCCGGTTAGATTTCACATCCACATAAATAAGTAGTACCAGGATGTGAACAAAATTATTTTGGCTCCGTTGCCGGGGAACTTCTTTTTATTTAGAAAAGTTTAGTTCAAATTGTAGGCATTTATTTTTTTCTATTCTTTGATTCTTTGTTTATTTTGTGAATATTTAGTTACTGCACAATTCATTGTTCGTTGGAATTGGTTAACTTTTGTTTTGCTTGTTTTGCATGATAATAATGTCTTCTGCAAGTGTTTTGATTCCCATAGACTTGGAAATTAACGCAATTTGGCAGGAAAAGGAACACAGAAAGGAATAGAAAGTTTTTGCAGGACATTGAGGCAGCAGCAATTCAAGAAGAACGTCTATCTTTTGAGGCATCTTCTAGTTTTCCAAAACAAGGGGAATCTCACATAGTATTATTTGAAGCCAATACCATGGCTGATGAACCAAGAAGAGTTACCCTTGAAGATTACTCTAGCTCAAGTGTGCCGCAGTTCTTTACTAGCATTGCACGGCCAGAGGTTCAAGCACAGAATATAACATATCCACATTCATTAATTCAGTTGATTCAGAACAATTTGTTTCATGGTCTGCCCAATGAAGACCTGTATGCATATCTAGCCACTTATATTGAGATTTGCAACACTGTCAGACTGGCTGGTGTGCCTGAGGATGCTGTTAGATTAAGCTTGTTTTCATTTTCCTTGTTAACCCAATTACATTTTGGACAACCTTCACCCTCTTCTGTTTTGTAGGTTGTGTTATATGTGGTGGAGAACATGATTTTGGTTGCTGCATTCCCACAGAAGATGCAGCACATGAAGTGAACTACATGGGGAACCACCCAAGACCAAACTTTAATGCAGGTGGGTATTCTGGATTTCAACATGGCCAACAATTTAATCAGCAACTGGGACAGTGGAGAACTCACCCTAGTAATCAGTTTAATAAAGACCAGGGTAGGCCATCTAATAGGCCACAACAACAAGGGCCTAATCTCTATGACAGAACGACGAAGCTGGAAGAGACTCTTGCTCAGTTCATGCAAGTATCCATGTCCAATCAAAAGAGCACAGAGTCAGCCATCAAGAATCTAGAAGTCCAGGTGGGACAATTGGCAAAACAACTGGCAGACCGACCGTCAAGCAGCTTTGGAGCCAACACAGAGAAGAATCCGAAGGAGGAGTGCAAGGTTGTTATGACTAGAAGCAAAATGGTGAGCATGAATGAAGGTAATAAGAGGATGGGTGAAGAAAAACAACAACTGATGACTGAACCAAAAATTGCCCCAGTCGTGGAACCTTTGAGTGAGACTGAGGAAGAAGTAGAAGCAAAAGATGATCAGCAGAAGGAGATACCAATAATAGTGAGTGAAAAAGAAATAAGTAAGAAGGAAACGAAAGAAAAAGAAAGAGAGAAAGAAAAAGAAAATTAAAAAAATGAGAAAAATGAAAAAGAAAAAGAAAGAAAAGAAGAAAAGAAAAAGAGCAAGAGTGAATTTGCTAGAGAGAAAAAGAAAGAAGCATCTCTAGTTGAAGGGATAGAAGTACCATATCCCTAGGTACCTTCTAGGAAGGACAAAGAAAGACATCCAGCTAGATTTCTGGATATTTTCAAGAAGCTAGAAATTACCATGCCCTTTGGAGAAGCTCTACAGCAGATGCCGCTCTATGCTAAATTTCTGAAAAATATGCTAACTCGGAAGAACAAGTACATCCATAGTGACACCATAGTTGTGGAGGGGAACTGTAGTGCCATAATTCAACGTATCCTTCCACCAAAACATAAGGATCCAGGTAGTGCACTATACCTTGTTCTATATGTGAAGTTTCTGTTGGTAAGGCTCTTATTGATTTGGGAGCTAGTATTAATTTGATGTCGCTTTCCATGTGTCAGAGGCTTGGAGAGTTGGAGATAATGCCGACTAGGATGACTTTATAGTTAGCAGATCGCTCCATCACCAGACCCTATGGAGTAATAGAGGATGTTTTGGTTCGGGTCAAACACCTTATCTTTCCTACTGACTTTATGGTAATGGACATGGAGGAAGATATAGATATTCCCTTAATTTTGGGACGTCCATTTATGGCTACTGCAAGCTGTGTAGTAAACATGGGAAAAAAGAAGCTAGAAATGGGTATTGAAGATAAAAAAGATTAGCTTTGAGCTATTTGATGAAGAAAGGACATTGCTGGACCAGAATGTTTGTCTAGAAGAGAAGGTTCTGAAGGAGAAAACCAAGATTGATCTGGGCTGACAAAAACTTTTGCGTCAAGCTAGTGACATTAAAAGAGCGCTTCCTAGGAGGCAACCCAGCTTATTTTATTCTTTTCCTTATTTTCATTTTCATTACTTGAACATTTAACTTTGATTGTGGGAATATATTTCAGCATGCATTGCATTGAAAAAAGGGGTTTCAAAAGCTTTCTTGAGCTATAGACTGAAAATTTAACTTTGAAAATTTTCAAAAGTCCATTTGCTAAACGCAGCCCTTGCGCTAAGCGAAATTCTCTACAGGCGCTAAGCGAGTTGTGCTTGCGCTATGCACCTTAACCCCTGACCATTGGCTGTAGTGGTCTCGCTAAGCGCGTGCTCCACGCTAAGCCTAAAAACTTCTCTAGATTTCAATTCTTTCGAATTGGGCTTAGCACAGCCACTCGCTAAGCACGCAAACCTGTCTAGAATTGCATTTATGAGAATTGCGCTAAGCGAGGTGGCTCGCTTAGCGAGACCCACTCTTTGCATTTAAGAAGCAATTGATTCGCTAAGCGTGGCCATTGCCCGCTAAGCGCGAGTTGCAGGCCAATCAAATCTGCAGAACCCGCTAAGCGCTATCTTTGCGCTAAGCCCAAAAACTTCTCTGGAATTTCAAATTTTTTAATTGGGCTTAGCGAGCAGATTCGCTAAGCGCGCATGTTTAAAAACTCAAACGTCACTTTGGGCTCGCTTAGCGAGTCTATGCACTAAGCGAGAGGATCGAAATTTGCAAAATGTAAATAGGCGTAACTGCCTTTAGCAGTTACCACCCCACTCTCTTCAGCATCTCCTCCTTCCCTGCATTTTTCTACATCTCGCTTTCATTTCCAATTTGCCTGCAGTTTTTCCTTCCTTTGCACTCTCAATCTTAGAAATTCAAGTAAGTGTTTCAACCTTGTCTTTAGTTTCATAAAAGTTTTAAACTTTAGGTTAGTTGACTTAGTTACTGTTTAGGTTTAGATTGTTGTCTTGATTAATGCTTTTAGCTTAGTTGTTAGTTAGAGTAGAGTTAGGGTTTTCTTGTGGATACAATGTGCTTGTTTTTTATTAGGGTTAGATGGCCTAATAGAGGCCTAATTGAGGGGTTAAGAAAAGCCCTATTTTACTATAAATAGCGATGATCGCGCTAAGTGCACTGCTGCACTAAGCGAGTTCATCATTTCTGTTGAACATTTGGATTTCTAGATGAACTCGCTAAGCGCGGCTCTATCTTGCTAAGCGCATTCATCTTCTCTGGTTGAAAGTTCAATTTCTTATGAACTCGCTAAGCGCGTCTGTGCGCTAAACGAGTAATGTGTTCTTAGACACTTAGAAATTTCTGTGTTTTTTGTGCGCTAAGAGTGCCCTGTCATGGTAAGCACAATTATCTCTTTGTTTTTCTATTTGTTGGAATTGGGCTTAGCGAGCCTGCTCGCTAAGCCAGTGCTGTTTAGTAGAGTAGTCGTGCTAAGCGCACCTAGCCGCGCTAAGCGCAAATCCTTATCTGTTTTTAAAATATGTGGAATGGGGCTTAGCGAGCCTGCTCGCTAAGCCAATTCTAGTGAAAAAATTGGATATGTGTTCACTCGCTAAGCACGTGGTTATCGCGCTTAGCGCATGAGTAGTTTTCCAAAGGTTTGCTAAGCGAGGCTATTGTGCTAAGCGCCCAGACTGATTTTCAATTTTATTTTCGGCTTTTCAAATTGAATAATTTCCTATCTAATCTTGTGTTGCAGATGGCTCCCTGTCATACCCTAATTTCGTCCGGGGACCATTGTTTATCGGCATGCGACCTTCGTTTGACCTCCTCAAAATGTTTAAAACGCATCGTGGTGGAACCCGTAAAGTTTCGAGATGTTTAGGGGAGAAACCAGCCAAAAACACGAAAATGGGAGTGTATTTAGCAAAGTGGGGTGTGTGTAAATAAACTGTTACACTCTAATTTCATCCGGGGACCATTGTCGATCACTTTGGAAGGCTTAACACTCATAATGGTGGAATCCGTAAAGTTTTGCGATGTTTCGGAAAGAAAACATCCAAAAACACAAAAGTGGGGGTGAACTTATCAAACACGGGGGATGTGCTCATTCTAGAAGGTGGGGTGTACTTATCAATTACGGGGTGCATTCAGGAATCTTTCTCAAGAAGCTTCTGGGTGGCAACCACCTCCATTTTGTTAAAAAATGGCATCCAAGGCTTCCGTAATGCTTCCGTAAAATTTCTAAAAACCTTGGGTTAGCATATTTCACTTAATATTGGTGAAAGGGAAGAGAAAAAAAGAGGAAAATCAAGTATGAAACGCTCCCGTAAGGCTTCTATAACTTTTCTGTAGAGTACGAAAAGGGGGGGTGAACTTAGTGTCATACCCTAATTTCGTCCGGGGACCATCCGTTTGTTGGGATGCGACCCTTGTTTGACCATTTCGAGGTACCTGGCACCCATCGTTAGGCAATCCGTGAAGTTCCGTGACATGCCGGAAGTCGAAAGGAAGCATTGTTGCACAATCCGTGTAGTTCTGTAACATGCCGGAAGTCAAAAGGAAGCATTGTTGCACAATTTGTGAGGTTCCGTAACATTTCGGAAGTCAAAAAAGGGATGATTACGTAATCCGCAAGGTTCCATAACATTACAGAAAGAAAACAAGTATCGTTATGAAATTCGTAAAGTTCCGTAACGTTACAGAAAAAGAATCAGCAAAAAAGGAAGGGGGTGTATTTAGTAAATAGGGGGTACAAATAGCAACCAGACCCACTTGGGCCTTCGAGGAAGTTCTCCAGAAGGCGGTGCCTTATGGAGGAAGCAACCTCGCTCGCTTGGGCAAGCTGAGCTCGCTTGGGCGAGTTGGGTGGCAAGCTCCTCCCTCATTTTCCTATAAATAGGGGGGGGGAGGGAAGAACAAAAATGTTCAACCCTCCTGGTATTTGAGAACCACTTAAAATTAGTGAGAAAAATTGTTTCCGTGAAGAAAATCCAAGCCGAGGCGCTTCCGTAACGCTTCCGTGGGTGATTTCGCGAAAATTTTCAACCGTTCTTCGTCGTTCTTCGTTCGTTCTTCGGTCTTCAACTGGTAAGTTCCCGAAATCAAACTTTTCAATTCATTCTATGTACCCTCAATGGTCCTCATTTGTTTCGTGTGCTTTTATTTTTATTTCATTTACTTTCCGTACCCCCTTTCGACGTGCTTTAATTATTTATTTAAGTCATTTTCTCGCCTAAATCAAAAATAAAATAAATTTCCACCGATCATTCATATTATAACATCCTTTAATTTCTGTTAAAATGAAATCCGACTGTTCGGTCATGCCTTAACCACGTTTAAAATCAAAAAGAGGCAAAATAATAATATAATAGTAAAAAAATATCTTTTAGTAAAATAATAAAAAAAATCAATCGGACGTTTTTTCTTTGGAATTTTCCTTTCTTAATCGAATCGACTAATAACCAAAGTGAAACTAAGGCTAAAATAAATTCATAAATCAAACTTTTGTTCATCGCCTAAAAAATCCATTTTTAAAGGTCCAACGCCTTGAAATGGTCCTTTCCGCTTTTATTGGTTAAACGTAGATTTTCTAAAGGCCTAAAATCAACATGTAGCTTTATTACCTCTTTCAAAAAATAATAAGAGATCATTAATGGTCTAATGCCTTAATTTTTTCTCTCCTTTCAAAAGAATCGAAAGATTGTTTAATGGTCCAACGCCTTAAATGACCTTTCATTCAATAAAAACATATCTTGCAAAAAAGGATGAAAACAACTTAACCAACGCTTAGTTCTCAAAGAACTACGTAGGTCTGATTTCCTTATCATAATTGAGGAATACGTAGGAGCAAAGGGAAACACCCTTGTCGACCACAAAAAGATAAAAATATGAAAAGGCATAAAAAGACATAAGAACGTAAAAAGGGAAAATAACAAAAATTGAAGTCATATTTGCACATTTGATTAAAGGCTGCCGTCTTTTGTGACGGACATGTGGGGTGCTAATACCTTCCCCGTAGCTTGCCCACCTTGGGAATTATCACTAAAAGCCCTTCTAGCTCCCTCCCATGTAGGTCCCTGAAATAGGGGCACGGAGCAAACACGCTGCGTGCCATTTTTCACACTGCCATGCATAAGTGTCATGTACCCTTTTTCTTATATTTGTTTGTGAATATTGTCGTACTATGTACATCTACGTATTCTGCCTTTCGTATATGCATCATGCACGGGTTCTGTCTTGATCCCCTTTCTTTGGCAAACTAATGGAGGGTCCGCTTCACCTTCTTAAATACATACGTCGGGCACTGTGCTACCTCAAGATATTGTATCTAAGAAGGAGACAATTTCCCGGGCTCCCGTATTCATAAATTGCATCAGTATCATATGCATTTCTTCATGCATTCATCCAGTCCACCCATGATAGATGCCGGAGTTTTGATTCACACTACATTTTGTTTCACTTTTGTAAAACATGGGATCAAGTCAAAAGCCTTCGCTTAAAAAGAGGTTCTATCAAGTCAAGGTCAAGAGCCTAGGGATCACCAGTCTAAAAGAGTTAGGGCAGTTGATGGGTCAGCTCTAGCGGCAATCTTTTCGCAAAGCTTACGGTAAAATCTGGGGACCTAGCCATGGTAGAAGTCTCCACAGAGGCCATTGCCTCCCTCGCCCAATATTATGATGAGCTGTTGAGGTGCTTTACCTTTGGGGACTTCCAGCTGTCACCCATGGTGGAAGAATTTAAAGAGATCCTAGGATGTCCTCTAGGGGTAAGGAGAGCATACCTATTCTCAGGGTTCTATCCCTCATTAGCTAGAATTTCAAAGATAGTCCAAATCTTGGCACAGGAATTAGACCACGGAAAGCAAGTCGAAAATGGGGTGGTTGGAATACCGAGAAAATGTTTGGAGGCAAAAGCAAGAATCTTGGCAAGTAGAGGCGAATGGGCCCCGTTCATAGACATTCTCGCACTGTTGATATTCGGAGGAGTCCTCTTTCCAAATGTGGATGTGTTGGTGGACCTAGCAGCAATCGACGCTTTTCTCGCCTATCATGACCACAAGGAAAGCCCGGTTGTCGCTATGCTAGCCGACCTATATGACACCTTCGACCAAAGATGTGAGAAGAGCAGTACGAGGATTGTTTGCTGCACTCCGACTCTTTATGTATGGTTGGTTTCGCACCTTTTTCGCCAAGAGGTGAGGCATGCTTGCCCGCTAGAAAGCCACCATTCATGCACAGAGAAAGGAGGGGCAAATTGGGACCAACTCTTAGCAAACAAAGAAGGAGCGTCTGTCAACTGGTTCCCTCGATGGAAAGAAGGAAGAACCGGGGTTCTTATTTCGTGTAGAGGATTTCCGAATGTTCCCTTGATGGGGACAAGGGGTTGCATCAGTTACAATCCCGTTCTTGCTATAAGGCAACTTGGCTACCCTATGAGAGGGGCACCACTAGAGGAAGAGCTCGCGCCTGTCATTTCATGAGGTTTCAATAAGACCAACATGGAGACACTTCAGAAGGTTCGCAAAGCATGGGAGGTGGTGCAAAAGAAGGACAAAGAACTAAGGGGCAGTAACAATGGGCCCATAGGTGGCTACCAAAGGTGGTTGAAAGCCCACGTGCAAGGTTTGGATTGGCTCTCGAGTTTAAGAACCGCTAAAAGGGAGAAAGTTGAGGCACCGGAGGAAGACAAAGAGGTGCAGGCCCTTAGGGCAGAACTTGAGCAAGCCCAAACAGTCAAAGAAAGGTTCAAATCAGCAGCTCTGAAAATCCGAAAGGAGAATGCCGAACTGAAAGATATAGCAACCACCAAAGCCTTCGAACAAGAGGCCAAGAGGGCTCGTAGGGAAGAGCACGGCCGGAACAAGTTCTGAGGGGCTCTGTGGGGCAGTAACAGTGAGCTTAAGCTCCGGAGAGAGGAAAGGGACCAATCACGAGTAGATAGTTTGATCTTTAAAGATGAGTTGAAGGTTTGCTCAAGGTCCAAAAGAAACTTGTCTCAGCGGTTATGCGAGACAGAGACCAACATGTTAGCTATCGTCAGCAAGTACCAAGAAGAACTAAATCTAGCCACGACCCATGAGCATAGAGTGGAAGACGAGTATGCCCAAGTGTACGTGGAAAAGGAGGCTAGAGGAAGGGTGATCGACTCGCTACATCAAGAGGCAACGATGTGGATGGACCGATTTGCTCTTACCTTGAACGGGAGTCAAGAACTTCCTCGATTGCTAGCCAGGGCCAAAGCGATGGTGGACACCTTCTCAGCTATTGTCAGCATATGATAGATTTAATGGCCCATATCATTAGAAACCACTAGGAAGCTTGTATTGTCACTCAGATCTTGACTAGTTATAACTTTCTGAATAAAATGAGTTTATCCCTTATTTTTACTCCAAAGTCAGTGCGAATCAAATCACTCCCGCATTTTATCTCTAGCATGCATTCATTTTTTTACCTACTCCTCACGTTTGGTTTTTTTAGCAAAATAACCATAACTAAACGTGCCCCAAGGCATCCCTATTGCACCAAATCCAAATCTAGAACGATGGGTGATCAAGAGGAGACACAGGAACAGATGAAAGCCGACATGTCGGCTTTGAAAGAACAAATGGCTTCCATGATGGAGGCCATGTTAGGAATAAGACAACTTATGGAGAAAAATGTGGCCACCGCTGCCGCTATTAGTTCGGCTGCCGAAGCTGACCCAACTCTCCTAGCTATCGCGCACCATCCTCCTCCAAACGCGGTAGGATGAGAAAGGAGCTCACTGGGGCACAACAATAACCCTCATTTGGGATACAGTCGGGTGGCTTACCCTTATGGATTACCGCCTAATTACGCACCGCTAGTCATGCATGATGACGCGGGTCATGTCTCTTCCCCCATCCTTGAAGGGGAGCCTCCTCGACAGCCCGACGAGGTCCATGAAGATCATCGACAGTATGCCCAAGGGGATGTCGATTTCTACCCCCCGATCCCTGTCGAGGGGCCGGCACCCAACACATTACCTCAGCACAGCCAATATTCTTGTCCACGGAAGGAAACTTGATCTCCTCGAGGAGAGATTGAGAGCTATTGAAGGCTTTGGTGACTATCCGTTCGCGAACATGACAGATCTTTGCTTGGTACCGGATGTCGTCATCCCCCCAAAATTCAAGGTGCCTAATTTTGACAAGTATAAAGGGACGACTTGTCCTAAGAACCATCTCAAGATGTATTGTCGCAAGATGGGGGCGCACTCTAGGGATGAAAAGTTGTTAATGCACTTATTCCAAGATAGCTTGGCTGGAGCCGCGGTTATTTGGTACACTAATCTGGAAGCTTCCCGCATTCGTACTTGGAAGGACCTGATTACTGCCTTCCTGAGGCAATATCAGTATAATTCCGATATGGCTCCCAATCGCACTCAGCTATAGAATATGGTTAAGAAGGAAAGTGAGACCTTTAAAGAGTACGTACAGCGGTGGAGAGACCTGGCAGCACAAGTGGCCCCTCCCATGGTCAAAAGGGAGATGATTACCATAATGGTAGACACCTTGCCAGTGTTTTACTATGAGAAGTTGGTAGGCTACATGCCTTCCAGCTTCGCGGACTTGGTATTCACCAGGGAAAGAATCGAAGTAGGGTTGAAAAGAGGGAAGTTCAATTACGTCTCCTCCACTAGTGCCAATGCTAGGAGAATCGGAGCAACTGGGGCAAAAAGGAAGGAAGGAGATACCCATTCCGTCACTTCGGCGCCCGCATGGGTCAAGCCCCCGCAGACCTCTCATGGTACACACCAGTATGCGCAACATCATCCGAGCTTTTCAGCTCGCGCCAGGAACTCCTCCAATTCAGCACCCGTACAGCCTAGAGCGCCCACCCCCATCCAGAGGGAGGCCCCCCAAGCTCCGGCTCCAACCACGACTCACTCGGCTGGCAATGCCCACTATGGTACCGGTTCCAACGCGATGAGAAACTTTCTCCCGAGGCCAATTCCAGAATTCACCCCGATCCCAATGACATACGAAGACCTCTTGTCGTCCCTAATCGCCAACCAAATGGTCGTAATAACTCCCGGGAAGATCTACCAACATCCTTTCCCAAAGTGATATGATCTTGACGCAACTTGCACGTACCATGGGAAAACCCCAGGCCACTCCACCGAAAAATGCCTGGCCCTTAAATACAAGGTCCAACATTTGATAGACCCTGGATGGCTAATGTTTCAAGAGGATCGGCCCAACGTGAAAACAAACCCGCTCGCCAATCATGGAGGGGGAGTGGTTAATGCCATTGAGTTGGATAAACCGCACAGGTCTAAGCCTTTAAAGGATGTGACAACCCCCAGGAGGTTTATCTACGAGGCCCTACAAAGGGGGGGGGGGGCGTAATTCCCCACGGTGGGCATGAAGAGCATTCTTGTTTGTTGCATCCCGGCGAGCTACATAACATGGAAACATGTTTAGCAGTGGAGGAATTGTTGCAACAGATTATAGATCAAGGCCGACTGGAAGTCAGTGATGAGGGGAGGGAAGAGCAGCATATATGTATGCAGTCCACGGATGAGAGAAGTTTTGGAAGGCCTAAACCTTTGGTGACATATTTCACCAAGGACGCAGCTTCACAAAAGCTCCGATACCCCTCAGTAGCTAAACCTGTTCCTTTCCCATACCGAAATAGCCACGCAGTCCCGTGGAGGTATGCACCTCCGAGTGAAAGGAAAGAAGAGGCCACCGACATCAGCTCGTTGTCAGCCAAGGTAACCAATATCACGAGGATGAGCGGCGTGACCCGCAGCGGTCGCGTGTTTGCACCCCCGACCTACCGACATAACCCATAAATGTTAAAGGGAAGGCAAAGACAGTGGAACAACAAAATGACAAAATGACCCCCACTATGAACGAGGATATTCCAATGAAAGGTCTTCCAGAGAAAAGGGATGGATATGGCAAGAAGGAAGTGTCGCTAGAGGAAGCAAGCGAGTTTCTCCGCATTATTCAGCAGAGCGAGTTCAAGGTCATTGAGCAGTTCAACAAAACCCCGGCCAGGGTCTCTCTTTTGGAACTACTCATGAGCTCTAAGCCGCATTGGGCTTTGCTAATAAAGGTCTTGAACGAAGCTCATGTGGCTCAAGATATCTCTGTAGAGGGCTTTGGGGGACTCGTCAATAATATCACCGCCAACAACTATCTCGCCTTCGCCGAAGAAGAAATCCCTGCCGAGGGGAGAAGGCATAACAGGTCTCTACATGTATCAGTCAAATGCATGGACCACGTCGAGGCCAAGGTGCTCATCGATAACGGTTCCAATTTAAATGTAATGCCCAAAAGCACGTTGAAGAAATTACCGTTTAATGCTTCCCATCTAAAGCCAAGTTCCATGGTGGTCCGTGCCTTCAACGGCACCTGCCGAGAGGTTAGGGGAGAGATTGACCTCCCTATACAGATAGGCCCTTATACCTGTCAAGTTACCTTTCAAATAATGGATATTAACCCTGCTTACAGCTGCCTTTTGGGGTGCCCATGGATCCACTCGGTGGGAGTCGTTCCTTCTACACTCCACCAGAAATTGAAATTCGTAGTAGAGGAGCATTTGGTTATCGTATCGGGCGAGGAAGACATCTTGGTGAGTTGCCCGTCCTCTATGCCATATGTGGAAGCCACAGTGGAGACATTAGAAATAGCCTTCCAGTCTTTTGAGGTGGTAAGCATTGCCTCTGTAGATTCCTTCTCTGGGCAACCTTGCCTGTCTGATACAGTAGTAATGGTGGCCCGAGTGATGTTGGGGAATTGTTACGAGCCCAGAATGGGTTTAGGCAAGGACAACAGTGGCAGAACCTGCCTGATAAGCGCCAGAGGAAACCGTGGGAAGTTTGGATTAGGCTATAAACCCACACAAGCGGACATAAGGAAAAGCGTTGCAGGAAGGAAGAGCGGAGGTCAAGGCTCGCGATTGGGACAAGAAGTCAAAGGAGGCCCGCCCTGCCACGTTAGTAAGAGCTTTATAAGCGCAGGTCTAGGACACGAAGGCCAAGTCGTTGCGATATGCGAAGATGATTCTCCAAGTGGGTCAGTTTTTGTACGACCATGCCCTCCTGGTTTCCGACTAGGAAATTGGCGAGTGGAGGAGCGCCCGGACATTTACGCAACAAGCATAATGTAACCCTTTGTGTCTTTTAAACTCTACAGTTGGGCCTAGGCTTTAGGGTTTCCTTTTGTTAAGGCTTTATGTCTTTTGTTCCTAAATTTATAATACAAAGATCTTTCTTCATCTATTCCTACGTCTTTACCCATTCTCATCCATTTGCATGTTTATTTCTTTACGTTTAAAATGCCAGATCCGACCATCGATTTCGAGCAAGAAACGAATCAGACGGAGGATGAAGAGGACGAGGATGTGGGACTTCCCCCGGAGTTGGAGAAGATAGTCGTCCATGAGGACCAAGAGATGGGGCCTCATCAAGAAGAGATGGAACTAGTGGACTTAGGAACCGGCAGTGGAAAAAAAGAAGTAAAGATAGGCACGGGTATGACCGCACCCATCTGTGAAGAATTGACAGCCCTGCTAAAAGACTACCAAGACATCTTTGCTTGGTCGTACCAAGATATGCCCAGTTTGAGTTCTGACATTGTACAGCACCGATTACCCCTAAATCCCAAGTGTTCCCCGGTGAAACAAAGGCTGAGGAGGATGAAGCCCGAGACATCCTTGAAAATAAAAGAAGAGGTAAAGAAGCAATTTGACACTGGATTTTTGGCTGTTGCTCGGTGCCCAGAATGGGTTGCCAACATTGTTCTAGTCCCTAAGAAGGATGGGAAGGTGCGAATGTGTGTGGATTATCGGGACCTTAATCGAGCCAGTCCCAAAGACAATTTTCCTTTGCCGCATATCAATATCCTCATGGATAATACAGCCAATTTCGCTTTGTTTTCCTTCATGGATGGGTTCTCCAGTTAAAATCAGATAAAAATGGCGCCAGAGGATATGGAAAAGACTACCTTCATCCCCCTCTGGGGAACGTTTTGTTATAAGGTGATGTCCTTTGGACTCAAGAATGCCGGGGCAACTTATCAACGGGCTATGGTGGCTTTGTTCCATGATATGATGCACCGAGAAATCGAGGTCTATGTGGACGACATAATTGCCAAGTTTAAAACCGAGGAGGAACACCTTGTCAACCTGCAGAAGTTGTTCGAAAGGCTTAGGAAGTATCAATTGAGGTTAAACCCCGCTAAGTGCACTTTCGGGGTCAAATCAGGGAAATTGCTAGGTTTCATCGTAAGCCAGAAAGGGATAGAGGTGGACCCCGAAAAGGTGAAGGCCGTCCTTGAGATGCCGGAACCCCGTATCGAGAGGCAGGTCTGAGGTTTCCTGGGACGTTTGAATTATATTGCCAGATTCATATCACAGCTCACTTCTATTTGTGAGTCGTTGTTCAAACTCTTACGCAAAAACCAATCCGTCCGCTGGAACGAGGATTGTCAAGTGGCATTTGGAAGGATCAAAAAATGTCTCATGAACCCTCCTGTGCTTATGCCGCCGGTACCCAGAAGGCCTCTCATCTTGTATATGACGATTTTGGACGAGTCGATGGGATGTATGCTGGGGCAACATGACGAGTCTGGGAAGAGAGAGCATGTTGTCTACTACTTGAGTAAGAAGTTCACGGCGTGTGAAATGAATTACTCCCTGCTCGAAAGAACGTGTTGTGCTTTAGTCTGGGCGTCCCACCGTCTAAGACAATACATGTTGAGCCATACCACCTGGTTGATATCCAAGATGGACCCGGTTAAGTACATCTTTGAAAAGCTTGCTCTCATAGGACGGATCGCCTGGTGGCATGTCTTGCTATCCGAGTTTGATATAGTTTACGTCACCCAAAAAGCGATAAAAGAAAGCGCCTTGGCAGATTATTTGGCTCAGCAGCCTCTCAACGACTATCAGCCCATGCATCCCGAATTTCCGGATGAGGACAACATGGCCTTGTTTGAGAAAAAACTAGACGAGGACCGGGACAAGTGGACCGTGTGGTTTGACAGAGCGTCAAACGTTCTAGGCCATGCCATTGGAGCAGTATTGGTCTCTCCAGACAATCAATGTATACCTTTCACAGCCAGGCTGGGGTTTGACTGCACCAACAATATGGCTGAGTATGAAGCGTGTGCCCTGGCCGTCCAGGCAGCAATTGACTCTAATGTCAAACTGCTCAAAGTGTACGGGGACTCAGCACTGGTGATTCACCAGCTGAGAGGGGAATGGGAAACTAGAGACCCCAAGTTGTACCCTACAAAGCCTATATCAAGGAGTTGGCTGATTCCTTTGATGAGATCTCCTTCCATCACGTTCCTTGGGAGGAAAATCAAATGGCAGATGCGCTTGCTACTTTGGCGTCCATGTTCCAGCTAACACCGCACGGGGACCTACCATACATCGAGTTCTGGTGTCGTGGCAGACCCGCGCATTGTTGCCAGGTGGAAGAGGAACAGGATGGTAAGCCTTGGTATTTCGATATCGAGCGATTCATTGAAAGCAAAGAATACCCACTGGGGGCTTCCGACAATGATAAAAGGACATTGAGGAGGTTGGCGGCTGGTTTCTTCATGAGTGGGAGCATACTATATAAGAGAAACCATGACATGACCCTCCTGCGATGCGTGGATGCCAAAGAAGTGAACCACATGATCGAGGAAGTCCACGAGGGTTCGTTTGGAATGCACGCCAATGGGCATTCTATGGCCAGGAAGATCCTGAGAGCAGGTTATTACTGGCTTACTATGGAAAGTGATTGCTACACCCATGTAAGGAAATGCCATAAATGTCAAGCGTTCGCGGACAATGTCAATGCTCCGCCACATCCCTTGAATGTCATGTCCGCCCCTTGGCCTTTTTCCATGTGGGGGATAGACATCATAGGGGCCATCGAACCCAAGGCTTCGAACGGTCATCGCTTCATTCTCGTGGCAATAGATTATTTCACCAATGTCATGAGGAGTGTAGTGGTCAGATTCATAAAGAGGGAGCTGATTTGTCGGTACGGACTCCTTAGGAAGATCATTACTGACAATGGCACCAATCTGAATAACAAGATGATGTAGGAAATGTGTACGGATTTCAAAATCCAACATCACAATTCCATGCCCTACTGACCAAAGATGAACGGAGTCGTGGAAGCAGCCAATAAGAATATTAAGAAAATTATTCAGAAGATGGCAATGTCGTACAAAGATTGGCATGAGATGTTGCCTTTTGCCTTGCATGGATACCGAACTTCTGTACGAACTTCTACTGGGGCAACACCGTACTCCTTAGTTTATGGAATGGAAGCGGTACTCCCGTTTGAGGTAGAGGTCTCCTCCCAGAGGATACTAGCAGAATCAGGCTTAGAAGAATCGGAGTGGGCTCAAACACGCTACGACCAACTCAACCTTATTGAAGGTAAGCGCTTGACGGCCATGAGCCATGGGCGCCTGTATCAACAAAGAATGAAGAATGTGTTCGACAAGAAGGTGCGCTTACACAAGTTCCATGAGGGGGACCTTGTGCTGAAAAAGATGTCCCACACTGTTAAAGACAATCGAGGGAAGTGGACCCTGAACTATGAAGGACCTTTCGTCGTGAAAAGGGCTTTTTCCGGAGGGGCCCTGGTGCTTACCAACATGGATGGCGAGGAGCTACCTTTACCCGTGAACTCTGATGTTGTCAAGCGATACTATGCTTAGAATCTGGGGCAATTGAGGATATCGTTGCATGTTCTTTTATATTTATGTGTTCTTCTTGGTTTCCCACAGGGATTCCCGTCTGCTGTATATTTCTCGTCACAATCTTTTAAAAGAAGAGAACATGAGCTTGAGGCTTCAGTCCTCACTTTGTGCTTTAAACCATGTGCAGTTTGTGATAACCTGAGCATTTTTGCTCAGTCCATGGGATGCCCCAAGCGCTTTATTAAAACTGAACCTAACCAGCTTTCACTAAAAAGATTGTTACATTTGAAAACACTCAGGCATACACATACACATGCATATTTTGTGATAATAGGGGTAGAATTGTCTTAGGCAGTGGTCAGATGCCGGGACGAAGCTGAAGGCAGAAACCAATCAAGGTAAAACGATAACGCGGCCACAGTTTGCCACACAATGTCATTTCCTACTTTCAGGTACTTAGGGACGGACACAAGTAGAGGCTAGGGTCACGACCGATAGATCGTCGTCCCTTGCCCAACTCTGGACAAACGGAAAGCGTCACTGCAAGGCAACCTCGTATCCTTTAAATTCCCAGTAATTATTATTGTTGTGTATTTAAAGTAAATATTGGATGCTTGATCTACCCTGAGGGGGTTCGAGTAAGCGAACGCCGACCCGTAGGAAGCCATACTTATTTGATACCCAAAAAAAAAATGCAGGTTAGCTTGCCTAGGCGACCTAAGCTCGCCTAGGCGAGCAACCCCTGCACGAATGGGGTTAAAAAGGGGGAGGGGGAAGTTTTCTGCACCCAAAAACTCTCCCCCCTCATTCAAAAAAACGAAGGCTCACGAGATTCACGAGTTTTGCAGCCCTTAGGTCACCATTTTTCCGCGTTTTTGATTCCATTTTGCACTATTATTCATGTCCAACAAGAAATGGCTCCGGAAAAGCTTTCCGCGAAGAGATCTAGGAGGGACACCGCGGCTGAAGGGACCAGTGCTACCCCCGAGTTTGATAGCCACCGTTGCAAGAGCGCCGAGCACCAGCAGCGCTTCGAGGGCATCAAAGGATGGTCGTTCCATAGAGAGAGATGCGTCCAGCTCAGGGACGATGAGTACACAGATTTTCAAGAGGAGATAGCTCGCCGACATTGGGCGTCGCTGGTGCCTCCCATGGCTAAGTTTGACCCTGATATAGTCTTGGAGTTTTATGCTAATGCTTGGCCCACAGAAGAGGGAGTGCGAGACATGCGGTCATGGGTGAGGGGTCAGTGGATTCCCTTTGACACAGATGCCCTCGGCAAGTTCCTGGGTGACCCGCTAGTGTTGGAGGAAGGCCAGGAGTGCGAGTTTAGTCAGAGGAGGAACAAGGCCGATGGGTTCGACGAGGAGGCCATTGCCCAGCTATTATGCACACCGGGTGCGGATCATGCGCACCAGCATGAACACCTTGACCCAGATGTGGATGACATTGCTGCTCAGCAATGTCTTGCCTAGTGATCATAACTCCGATCTCCCTCTGTCGAAGTGTCCGCTGGTGTATGCTATCCTGACACGGATGAGCATCCATGTGGCTCAGTTGATTGCTGACGCCATCTATTTATTTGCAGGTATGCCACCCACCAGGCACCCTCTAGACCCGAATAAGTCTAACAGGGCCCTGGGGTTTCCGGCATTGATCACGGGCCTCTGCCAGTCATTCGGGGTTCCCGTCACTCCTAGCAAGATGATCCGACCGCCGATCACCCGGGCCTTCATTTAAAAGTATTGCACGCCTAGGCAGGCGCAAGGTGATGCACCTCAGGCCGTAGACGCACCGCCACCACCTCATCAGGCTGATCCCGCTGGGTCATTAGGCATGGAGCGGTATCTACAGAACTTGGTTCGCTAGCAGGCGGCCAACCACCAGGGGCAGGTGCAAATACATGAGTGTCTCTACCAGCTCAGCCTCAGTCAGTAGGGACAGGGTTTCGCTCATTTTGCATGCCCTACTCCAGATCAGTTTAGGGCTGAGGTCGCGTGGCCCGAGATTGGCCCGAGGCCCGGGCAGGGGAGGCGCCTGTAGGAGCTCCCGGTGGTGCAGAGGAGGCCCGTATGGATGAGGAGATGACGGACTTGCTCGGCTTCTTGGGAGGAAGCGGAGCCACGTGACCGAGGTCACCGCACTTTTGTTACGGACATTACTATTTTTTTTGTTAGTTTGCTATTGATGTTTTCTATTATTGTCTATATTGCTTGACATTACTGTTTTCTGTTATTGTCCATATGGTTACTAACATTACTATTATTATTTTTCGGCGTTATGGCTCTCAGTTATTTCGTCACCGTTTTTTGCGACCTACCATTTCGTGCGTTTTTCGTTTACCTTGTGGTTAGACGTACGTAGGTAGTATGCACCCCCGTCCGCACGATCTTTTAGAGAGGAAAAGAAAAAGAAAAAATGAACAAATGATAAATAACTTAAAAAAGAAAAAAAAAAAGAGGAAAAGGAAAAGAGAGCAAGTAAGAAAAGAAAAAGAAGGAACAAAAAAAAGAAAATAAATAAAAATAAAAGTTGTCTAGCTAGAAAACAACATGCTTGTGAAAAGAGATAACTTCCAACTTTTCTTTAGAAAAATTCACTGATCATAACCAGTTTTTGAGAAAAAAATGTGTATATGCTGAAGGGTGAACGCTGTGAGAATTTTCCTGAATACCCAAAAATGGACTCGGCTGAATGCACAAATTGATAACCTCGGAAGAAAACAAAAAAAGAAAAGTTTCCAATCAAAAGACTGGGAGAAAACAAAAAGAGAAAATTCTCAATCAAAGTTTGACACTTGAGTGTCCACGTAGGTGCATGCATGACTAGTTTTGCATAAAATTTCCAAATCATCATTGTTGCATTTGTGTCATGGAAATAATGTGGGACATCCTCTTTTATCCTTGAACCAAACCAAACCCTGACATATATCATGTCCAGCCGTTCTACAAGCCTTGAGCCAAAATCCCAACTTACCATAAACCTTGACCCAGGGTGAGAATGTCAATCGTTGCCCTCGGAAGAAAACAAAAAAAGAAAAGTTTCCAATCAAAAGACTGGGAGAAAACAAAAAGAGAAAATTCTCAATCAAAGATTGAGAGAAAGCAAAAAAGAAAGGACAGAAAATTCCCGATCAAGGATCGAAAGAAAACAGAAGAAATATGCAGAAAGGTCTTTGGACCAGACAACATCTGAACAAATACAGAGTTACTACCAAGTAAACAAAAACGAAAGGAAACCACGACCTAAGGTGGTCCTCTCCCTTCGATTGCCAACAAAAATCCTGTGCGTCGGTGGCTTGTTTACCTCACACTAAACAAAAACAGAAAAGGAAAAGGCCAAGAACACTCAAAGCCAAAGTTCCCACCAAAAAACACCATTCCCAATAAAGAGTCCTATTGATCCATGATCACGCATGTAATCTTTGATTTGATAGGAAATGATTTGCAAAATCAAGTCATGGCATATCTATGGTTCGGAATTAGGATGACATGCGGAGACAAATTATGGTCATTCCACACACTTTTTCGCCATTTAGACATAGTCGTGTCTGATGGCACGCAGAGACTAATGTCATCTTCTGCGCTTTTTGTCATCCAGAGGTGGCGGGCCCGATGACATGCAGAGACAAATTATGGTCATTCTGCACACTTTTTCTCCATTCAGACATAGTCGTGTCCGATGGCACGCAAAGACTAACGTTGTCTTCTATGCCTTTTGTCATCTAGAGGCGGTGGGCCCGATGACATGCGGAGACAAATTATGGTCATTCCGCACAATTTTTCGCCATTCAGACACAGTCGTGTCCGATGGCACGCAGAGACTAACATCATCTTCTGCGCCTTTTGTAATCCAGAGGCGGCAGGCCTGATGACATGTGGAGACAAATTATGGTCATTCCGCACACTTTTTCACCATTCAGACACAGTCGTGTTAGATGGCACGCAGAGACTAACGTCGTCTTCTGTACCTTTTGTCATCTAGAGGTGTCGGACCCGATGACATGCGGAGACAAATTATGGTCATTCTGCACACTTTTTCGCCATTCAGACACAGTCGCGTCAAATGGCACGCAAAGACTAACGTCGTCTTCTGCGCCTTTTGTCATCCAGAGGCGGCAGGCCCGATGACATGCGGGAACCATTTGGTCCCGCACTTTTTCACCTTTTTGTCATCTAGAGGCGGCGGGCCCGATGACATGCGGGAACCATTTGGTCCCGCAATTTTTCACCTTTTGTCATCCAGAGGCGGCGAGCCTGATGGCATGCGGGGAACCATTTGATCCCGCACCTTTTTTCACCATCCAGAAACAATCGAGTCCGATAGCGCGCGGAGAGAAATTATGGTCATCCGCGCCTTTCGTCGACCGAGAGGAATGAATTCGACAGTATCAGGATGATGTGTCGGTACTGATCACTTTCAAAATTTTTGCAGGTTCCGTTGGCAGGGAGATTGACCGACCAAATGGTTTTTCGCTCGAACGAAATTAGTGTCTTATCTTTTTCTTCCCTTTTATCTCCAATAAAAGACAAGTAAGGAGGGGCAACTGTCATACCCTAATTTCGTCTGGGGACCATCCGTTTGTTGGGATGTGACCCTTGTGTGACCACTTCGAGGTACCTGGCACCCATCGTTAGGCAATCCGTAAAGTTCCGTGACATGCCAGAAGTCGAAAGGAAGCATTGTTTCACAATCCGTGAAGTTTCATAACATGCTGGAAGTCAAAAGGAAGCATTGTTGCACAATTCGTGAGGTTCCGTAACATTCCGGAAGTCAAAAAAGGGATGATTACGTAATCCGCAAGGTTCCGTAACATTACGGAAAGAAAACAAGTATCGTTATGAAATTCGTAAAGTTCCGTAATGTTACGGAAAAAGAATCAGCAAAAAAGGTAGGGGTGTATTTAGTAAATAGGGGGTGCAAATAGCAACCAGTCCCACTTGGGCCTTCCAGGAAGTTCTTCAGAAGGCGGTGCCTTCTGGAGGAAGCAACCTAGCTCGCCTGGGCGAGCTGGGTGGCAAGCTCCTCCCTCATTTTCCTATAAATAGGGGGAGGAGGGAAGAACCAAAATGTTCAACCCTCCTGGTATCTGAGAATCACTTAAAATTAGTGAGAAAAATTGTTTCCGTGAAGAAAATTCAAGCCGAGGCGCTTCCGTAACGCTTCTGTGACGTTTCCATGGGTGATTTCACGAAGATTTTCACCCGTTCTTCGTCGTTCTTCGGTCTTCAACCGGTAAGTTCCCAAAATCGAACTTTTCAATTCATTCTATGTATCCTTAGTGGTCCTCATTTGTTTCGTGTGCTTTTATGTTTATTTCATTTACTTTCCGTATCCCCTTTGGACGTGTTTTAATCATTTATTTAAGTCATTTTCTCACCTAAATAAAAAATAAAATAAATTTCCACCGATCATTCGTATTATAACATCCTTTAATTTTTGTTAAAATTAAATCTGACCGTTCGGTCATGCCATAACCACGTTTAAAATCAAAAAGAGGCAAAATAATAATATAATAATCAAAAAATATCTTTTAGTAAAATAATAAAAAAAAATCAATCGGACGTTTTTTCTTTGGGATTTTCCTTTCTTAATCGAATCGACTAGTAACCAAAGTGAAACTAAGGCTAAAATCAATTCATAAATCAAACTTTTGGTCATTGCCTAAAAAAGCCATTTTTAAAGGTCCAACGCCTTGAAATGGTCCTTTCCGCTTTTATTGGTTAAACGTAGATTTTCTAAAGGCCTAAAATCAACATGTAGCTTTATTACCTCTTTCAAAAATAATAAGAGATCATTAATGGTCCAATGCCTGAATGTTTTCTCTCCTTTCAAAAGAATCGAAAGATTGTGTAATGGTCCAACGTCTTAAATGACCTTTCATTCAATAAAACATATCTTGCAAAAAAGCATAAAAACAACTTAACCAACACTTAGTTCTTAAAGAACTACGTAGGTCTGATTTCCTTATTACAATTGAGGAATACATAGGAGCAAAGGGAAACACCCTTGTCGACCACAAAAAAGATAAAAATATAAAAAGGCATAAAAAGACATAAGAATGTAAAAAGGGAAAATAACAAAAATTGAAGTCATATTTGCACATTTGATTAAAGGTTGCCGTCTTTTGTGATGGACGTGTGGGGTGCTAATACCTTCCCCGTGTGTAAATACAACTCCCGAACCTTTCACTTAAAGTTCGTAGACCATGTCTTTTCCGGTTTTTCCGATATTTTCCTCAAATAAACGTTGGTGGTGACTCCGCGCATATTCCTTTCTTGGAAGACGCACCCACGAGTCACGCGTCGCCCTTCCTCCGAAGGGAAGGTTGCGACACTTAGTAATTGGGGTGCACTCAGAAATCTTCCTCAAGAAGTCTCTGGGCTGCAAGCACCTCCCTTTTTTCCTATAAATAGGGGAGGGGGCTGTTTCAAAAATGTTCATGACCCCTAGGCTATACATTTCAGCTGTTTTGGGTGAAAAAATGTGTTTCCATGAAGAAAATCCAAGCCAAGGTGCTGTCGTAATGCTTCTGAGACGTTTTCGTGACCAAATCAGTGAAGATTTTCCGCCGTTCTTTGCCTGTTCTTCGGTCTTCAACCGGTAAATTTTTGAATCCGAGACATTCAATTCATTTCTTGTTTTGTTTGCTTTCATCTTCATCTCGTTCACTTTCGATTTTCTTTTCTTCCGTTTTTAACGAGCTTGTTACCGTTTATTTAAGCCATTATCTCGCCTAATAAATGATAAAATGAATTTCAACCAGTCATTTGTGTTGTAATCTCGTTTAATCATTGCTAAAATAAAATATAACCTCGGTTAAATCAAAAAAAGGCAAAATAATAATAGAATAATCAAAATATCTTGAAAAAATTAATAATAAAATAATCAAAATATCTTGAAAAAATAATAATAAAATAATCAAAATATCTTTGAATAAAATAATCAAAAAAATCAATCGAACGTTTTTCTTTAGAAGTTTCCTTGAATGAATTGACTAATAAGTAAAGTGAAACTAAGGCTAAAATCAACTCACAAATCAAGCTTTGTCCGCAAAAGTCACTTAAAACCGTTTTAAGGTCTGTCGCAACCTACCCTTCGGCGGGAGGGCGACGCGTGACTCGTGGGTGCGTGTTCCAAGAAATGAATACGCGTGAAGTCGCCACCAACGTTTATTTGAGGAAAACGTCGGAAAAATCGGAAAAGACGTGATCTACGAACTTTTAGTGAAAGGTTCGGGAGTTGTATTTACGCACGGGGAAGGTATTAGCACCCCACACGTCTGTCACAAGGGACGGCAACCTTTAATCAAATGTGCAAACATGACTTCAATTTGTTTTATGTTCATAGTATGACAATATTCACAAAATATAAGCAAAAGGGTACTTGACACTTATGCATGGCAGTGTGAAAAAATGGCACGCAGCGTATCCGCTTCGTGCCCCTATTCAAGGGACCTATATGGGAGAGAGCTAAAAGGGTTTTTAGTGATAATCCCCAAGGTGGTCATATCTCTCTTGATGGTCTCTAGAGGTATCATCCTCTTCGAAGAACATATTGCAGCAGTAGGGACTACTAGCAACAATATGTTATCAAAGAGAAAAACTCTAGATGAGGGTTCACTGTAATCAAGCAAGTCGGAGACCTAGCATGATCACAGATTCACCTCCACTCCTTATGTTCCCACGAACCCGGGTATAGGGCCCTTTTTCAAATCACCGTGTGTGCAAATAGTGTTGGTGTTTGTGTGCATCAAATGAAAATATTTACCTCATGCATACATTTTAAAACACACTAAAAGCATCAAAGAGTTATATGCACAAGAACATAAGGAAAATAAAGGGAAAGCAACAAAGGAGGATGTCATGATAAAACATTGCACAAGACTAAATGGCCTAACTCTAAAAAAAGAGTCCCCAGTGGAGTCGCCAACTGTCGCAACCTACCCTTCGGTGGGAGGGCGACGTGTGACCCGCGGGTGCGTGTTCCAAGAAATGAATACGCGCGGAGTCGCCACCAAAGTTTATTTGAGGAAAACGTCGGAAAAACCAGAAAAGACGTGATCTACGAACTTTTATTGAAAGGTTCGGGAGTTGTATTTACGCACAGGGAAGGTATTAGCACCCTACACGTTCGTCACAAGGGATGACAACCTTTAATCAAATGTGCAAACATGACTTCAATTTGTTTTATGTTCCCTTTTACGTCTTTATGTCTTTTTGTACCTTTTATATTTTTTATCTTTTTGTGGTCGACAAGGGTGTTTCCCTTGCTCCTGCGTATCCCTCGATTGTGATAAGGAAATCAGACCTACGTAGTTCTTTTGTGAACAAAGCGTTTTGGTTAAGTTATTTTTTTATCCTTTTTTGCAAGATATGTTTTTATTGAATGAAAGGTCATTTAAGGCGTTGGACCATTAGACAATCTTTCGATTCTTTTTGAAAAGTGAGAAAAACATTAAGGCATTGGACCATTAATGATTTCTTTATTTTTGAAAGAGGTAACAAAGTTACATATTGATTTTAGGCTTTTTAGAAATCTACACTTAACCAATAAAAGCGGAAAAGACCATTTCAAGGCGTTGGACCTTTGAAAATGGCTTGTTTAGGCGATGACAAAAGTTTGGTTTATGAATTGATTTTAGCCTTAGTTTCACTTTGGTTATTAGTCGATTCGATTTAAGAAAGAGAAATCCCAAAGAAAAACGTCCGATTGATTTTTTTATTTATTTTATTAAAAGATATTTTTTATTATTATATTATTATTTTACCTCTTTTTGGTTTCCAACATGGTTACGGCATGACCGAATAGTCGGATTTCATTTTAACGGAAATTAACGGATATTACAATTCAAATGATCGGTGGAAATTTATTTTATTTTTTGATTAGGCGAGAAAATGACTTAAGTAAATGACTAAAGCACGTCAAAAGGGGGTACAAAAAGAAAATGAAATGAAAATAAAAGCACCTGAAAACAAATGAGGACCACAAAGGGTACATAGAATGAATTGAAAAGTTCGATTTCGGGAACTTACCGGTTAAAGACCGAAGAACGACGAAGAACGGTTTAAAATCTTCGCGAAATCACCCACGGAAACGTTACGGAAGCGCCTTGGCTTGGATTTTCTTCACGGAAACAATTTTTCACACTAATTTTAAGTGAATCTCAGATACCAGGAGGGTTGAACATTTTTGTTCTTCCCTCCTTCCCCTATTTATAGGAAAAGGAAGGAGATGCTTGCCACCCAGCTTGCCCAGGCGAGCTAGGTTGCTTTCTCCAGAAGCAACCGCCTTCTGAAGGAACATCCTGGAAGGCCCAAGTGGGCCTGGTTGCTATTTGAACCCCCATTTTTACTAAATACACCCCCTGCCTTTTTTGGTGATTCTTTTTCCGTAAAGTTACGGAAACTTACGAATTTCGTAACGATACTTGTTTTCTTTCCGTAATGTTGCGGAACCTTACGGATTACGTAATCATCCCTTTTTTGCCTTCCAGAACGTTACGGAACTTTACGGATTGCGCACTAACACTTCCTTTTAATTTCCAGCATGCCACGGAACTTCACGGATTGTGCTACAACGCTTTTCTTTTGGCTTCCGGCATGTCTCGGAACTTCACAAATTGCCTAACCATGGGTGCCAAATACCTCGAGTGGTCAAACGAGGGTCGCATCCCAACAACAGATGGTCCTCGGACAAAATTAGGGTATGACAGTTGCCCCTCTTTACTTGTCTTTTATTGGAGATAAAAGGGAAGTAAAGAGAAGACACTAATTTTTGTTCGAGAGAAACACCATTCGGCCAGTGAACCTCCCTACTAGCGGAACCTGCAAAAATTTGAAAATGATCAGTACCGACACATCATCCTGATACTGTCGAATTTGTTCCTCTTGGTTGGTACAAGACGTAGAATGACCATAATTTGTCTCCACGTTTTGTTGGACATGATCAAGCCTGGGCGGCGAGACACGGAATGACCATAATTTGTCTCTGCGTGCCACCGGACACGATCGCCTCTGGATGGCGAAAAGGTGCGCGAAATGACCATAATTTGTCTCCGCCCACCTCTCGACTTACTGTCCCCGAATGACAAAGGGCACAGAATCTGTCTCTGCACGTTTATCACTCGACTTGCGAAATCTGAATGACAAAGGGCGCAGAATCTGTCTCTGCGCGTTTACCACCCAACTTGTTGTTCCTGAATGATAAAGGGCACATAATTCATCTTGGCGCGTTTATCACCCAATTTGCAAAATCTGAATGGCAAAGGGCGAAAAATTCGTCTATGCGCGTTTACCACTCGACTCGATGCTCCTGAATGATAAAGGATACAGAATCTGTCTCTGCGCGTTTACCACCCAACTTGTTGTTCCTGAATGATAAAGGGCGCAGAATCTATCTCTGGGCGTTTACCACTGATCGAGGCCGTACCCGAATCAAATAAACATGAAAATGCAGTAATTAGGAACTGATCCTAGGTCGTTTCCCAACGAGCAATGATAAACCAAATGTTCATAATACACTTGCAGTAATAGTAACGATTGGGGGGGGGGGGTTTGTTTGTTTTGTGATTTAAAGGACAGAACAAGTAAACTGGAATACGAAACTACTAATATTAGAAATGGGTTGTTTCCTCTGATTCAGAAGCCATTCTCTTATCCTGGGTTATGGAGAATTCGTCCCTAACAGTTAACCACTTAATCCAACCCTATTTCAATTTACTAAGCGAAAATCAACTTAGGGTTGTCAATACGTGATTAGGCAACACATACACCAGTTAGCCCTTCGTCCATTAAGCATGAACGCAAGTTAGGCTCAGAGGCAATTAATCGAACACGAAGCGTGCACTGATAAATGTTCACGAATTTGGGATAACTGGTGAAGGGGAAACTACCAAGAAGCCACATTATAAACGAAACCTCAAAGAGAGTTGGGCTTCGTCCTCAAAAGGAAACAACACCAGAAAATCTAGCCTTTCGTAGATTCAAACAGAAAACGCAAATGAAACTAAAAGCAGAAACGTAAATGAAACAGAAACGGAAATGAAAGTAGAAACGTAAATGAAGCAGAAACGTTAATGAAAGTAGAAGAAGAAACAAGAACGAAATTGTTATTAGAAGAAGAAAATGGAAAATTGCATTAATAACGAAACAGTAGCATTCAAGCAAAAAAACGTAAAAACCTAAACAAAGCTCTGAATAATGAATAACATAACAGAATAGCCTTGCACGAATCCCAAGGCTGCTATTTAAAAAGAGTCACTCAAAGTCACTGGAACCTATTACAATACTCTGGCCCAAAACGAAATAAACACTGAACCACATAAAATAAAATTGCAAAATTTCCTAATTAGAAATTAACTAAGGTAAGCGCTGCTTTATTTGCCCTCTTCAAGTCCACAACCAAAATCCGGATTAAGCCCAATGTTTCATTAATTCCTGAAATTAGATTAAAAACATCCAATTAGCTAAATGAGCCCAAATAATAAAACTGCCTAATTAATTGACAATTAAGACCAATCAGTAATTAAAATGGTGCAAAAAGGGTTTAGAAAATAGAAGAAAATGATGGCACATCAACCACCCAACTTGTTGTTCCTGAATGATAAAGGGCGTAGAATTCGTCTATGCGCGTTTATCCACTCAGCTTGCTACTCTTGAATGATAAAGGGCACAGAATTCGTCTATGAGCGTTTATCACCCATCGAGCGTGCGAATAACCGCATGTCATCGGGCCCGTTGCCTCTTGATGACAAAAGGCAAAGAAGACGACGTTAGTCTCTGCGTGCTATCATGCTTTGAGTCTTATAGATAGCAAAAGTATTTTAAAAGTGCGGGACCAAATGGTTCCCGCATGTCATCGGGCCCGTCGCCTCTGGATGACAAAAGGCGCAGAAGACGACGCTAGTCTCTGCGTGCTATCATGCTTGGAGTCTTATAGATAGCAAAAGTATTTTAAAAGTGCGGGACCAAATGGTTCCCGCATGTCATCGGGCCCGCCGCCTCTGGATGACAAAAGGCACAGAAGACGACGTCAGTCTCTGTGTGCTATCATGCTTTGAGTCTTATAGATAGCAAAAGTATTTTAAAAGTGCGGGACCAAATGTTTCCCGCATGTCATCGGGCCCGCCGCCTCTGGATGACAAAAGGCGCAGAAGACGACGTTAGTCTCTGCGTGCTATCATGATTTGAGTCTTATAGATAGCAAAAAAGGTGTGGGGCCAAATGGTTCCCATATGTCATCGGGCCGGCCGCCTCTGGATGACAAAAGGCACAGAAGACGATGTTAGTCTCTGCGTGCTATCATGCTTTGAGTCTTATAGATAGCAAAAGTATTTTAAAAGTGCGGGACCAAATGGTTCCCGCATGTCATCGGGCCCGCCGCCTCTAGATGACAAAAGGCACAGAAGACGACGTTAGTCTCTACGTGCTATCATGCTTTGAGTCTTATAGATAGCAAAAAAGGTGTGGGACCAAATAGTTCCCGCATGTCATCGGGCCCGTCGCCTCTGGATGAAAAAAGGCGCAGAAGACGACGTTAGTCTCTGCGTGCTATCATGCTTTGAGTCTTATAGATAGAAAAAGTATTTTAAAAGTGTGAGACCAAATGGTTCCCACATGTCATCGGGCCCGCCGCCTCTAGATGACAAAAGGCGCAGAAGACGACGTTAGTCTCTGCGTGCTATCATGCTTTGAGTCTTATAGATAGCAAAAGTATTTTAAAAGTGCAGATAACCACTTGGGTATCTCCACATGTCACGTGACTCCAGGGTCAGTATGACAGAAATTATCTGCGCGGAAGATGACGTAAATTTCTGCGTGTCAACAGGCTTGTTGGTCGCGATTGACAAAGGGTGCAGAAGACGACTTTAGTCTCTGCGTGCTATCATGCTTTGAGTCTTAGAGATAGCAAAATAAAGTTTAAACGGATAACCACTCGGGTATCTCCGCATGTCACGTGATTCCAAGGTCAGTATGACAGAAATTGTGGGGCGGCCGACAAAAGCGAGGCTCTTGCTCCTACGTATCCTCAATGAGGAACTCAGACCTACGTAGTTCTGGATAACTTGTGAGACTAAAAATAGTCTCGATGTTTCCTTCACTAAAATGCGAACATGCTTTAGTGAAGAGAGAAAACTTCTAACTAATCAGAGCAACATATGCTTTTCGGATGAAAAACAATGTGTCTACCGGGGAAGGGGAGTATGCTGATGAAATCTTCTCATAACCACAAATGAGATTTTGGATGTTAGCATTTCGTTTCTAAATGACCATTTAGAGGAAACACTAGGTTCAACAAAAATAGAAGAAAATCACTCAAAGTGTATTAATCTCACTCAGGTAAGTGTTTCGTCCTAATTCCAAGCCATAGATATGCCATGACTTGATCTTGCAAATCATTTCCTTTCAAATCAAAGATTACATTCGTGATCATGGATCAGTAGGACTTTTCCTTGGGAATGGTGTTTTTTTTTTGTGGGAATTTTGGCTTTGAATGTTTTTGGCCTTTTCCTTTTCTGTTTTTTTAGTGCGGGGCGAAAAAGTCGCTGACACACAGGATTTTGGTTGGCAATCAAAGGGAGAGGACCACTTTAGGTCGTGGTTTCCTTTCTTTCTTGTTTACTTGGTGATAACTCTGTATTTGTTCAGATGTCGTCTAGTCCAAAGACCTTTTTGTATATTTCTTCAGTTTTCTTCCGATCTTTGATCGGGAATTTTCTTTCTTTCTTTTTTTTTTTTTGCTTTCTCCCACTCTTCGATTGGGAATTTTTCCTTTTTTGCTTTCTCCCTTTCTTTGATTGGGAATTTTCCTTCTTTTTGTGTTTTCTCCCTTTCTTTGATTGGGAATTTTCCTTCTTTTTGTGTCTCCTCCCTTTCTTTGATTGGGAATTTTCCTTCATTTTGTGTCTTCTTTCGAGGGCAAGGATTGACATTCTCACCCTGGGTCAAGGTTTATGGTAAGTCGGGATTTTGGCTCAAGGCTTATAGCACGGCTGGACATGATATATGTCAGGGTTTGGTTCGGTTCAAGGATAAAAGGGGATGTCCCACATTATTTCCATGACACAAATGCAACAATGATGATTTGGAAATTTTATGCAAAACTAGTCGTGCATGCACCTATGTGGACACTCAAGTGTCGAAAAAAAATTTAGTTATGTGATGCTAGGGCTCATAATTCATTCTCTCTACTTTAGTCAACCCAGTGTTTCCAAAATATGTTCTTTTATCAATTTGTGCATTCATCCTAGTCTATTTTGGGTGTTCAGGAAAATTTTCACAACGTTCACCCTTCAAATGTGTACACACATTTTTTTTCAAAAACTGGTTATGATCAGTGATTTTTTTCAAAGAAAAGCTGGAAGTCATCTCTATTCAAAAGCATGTTGGTTTTTTAGCTAGACAACTTATTTTTCTCTTTTATCTTTTTTTTTATCATTTGTTTATTTCTTTTTCTTGTTTGTTTTTGTTTTTTCCCTTTTTTTTATGAGGTATTTTGCTACCTAAACATGTGTATATTTTTGTGAGGTATTTTTGCTATATACATGCATATCCAAGGTATCTTGCTACCTAAACATACATATATATGTTTTGTGAGGTATTTTTGCTATATACATGCATATCCAAGGTATCTTCCTACCTAAACATACATATATATCTTTTGTAAAGTATTTTTTGCTACATACATGCATATCCAAGGTATCTTGCTACCTAAACATACATATATATATATATATATACACATATTTTGTGAAGTATTTTTTGTTACATACATGCATATCCAAGGTATCTTTCTACCTAATCATACATATATATATATATATATATATATATATATATATATATATATATATATATATATATAAATTTTGTGAGGTATGACTACCTTCCGAGCTTGTGCTTGTTTTATTTAAATTACCAAGATCCTGAGCAACTAGGTGTGTCCTACTACGACTAGAGAAACAAAGGTGATCAAATTACAAGCAGAGATTTAAAAGGTACTAGGTTGCCTCCTAGTAGCGCTTCTTTAACGTCTTGAGCTGGACGCCTGATGACTTGTCGGTCACGGACCTAGTACTTTTGCTTAACTTTGGCTTTGGACTTGGTCACCTATTGGTCGACCATGTGTCGTAGGCAATACTTTAACCTTTTTGTGGATGAGCTGAAGGGCTCTTGAGGTGGCGGCGATGCATTTGTTGCCTGTTGCTGGCCATCCCCAGGTTGTTGTGGTGTCTTGCCCTCTGCCTGTCTGGGGGCGCAATACTTCTTGATGAAAGCTCGGTTAGTAGGAGGCCTGATGATCTTGTTGGGGATGACGAACACTCCATAGAACTGACAAAGGCCCGTAATCAGAGCTGGAAGCCCCAGGGCCCTGTTGGACTTCTTTGGGTCCACAAGGTGTCCTGCGGGCGCGATCCCTGCAAACAATGGATGACATCAGAAATCAGTTTGAACTATATGCATACTTACCTATGTCGTGATGGCATGACTGTAGGACTGATAGAGGTCCGTAACCAAAGCTGAAAACCCCAGGGCCCTGTTGGACTTCTCCGGGTCCACTGGGTGTCTTGTGGGCGCAACCCCTGCAAATAGTAGATGGCATTAGAAATCAGTTAAGCCACGTAACCAAAGCTGAAAACCCCAGGGCCTTGTCAGACTCCTCCGGGTCCACTGGGTGCCTTGTGGGCACGATCCCTGCAAATAGTGGATGGCATCAGAAATCAGTTTAGCCATATGCATACTTACCTATGTCGTGACGGCACAAACCAACCGATACTTTCACTGGGGGAGATTGGCATTGCGGTCGCTGGGCAGAATGTTGCTAAGTAGCAACGTCATTTATATCTGTGTAAGAGTGGTCATGTTGGTGAGCATGATCCACACTCGTCTTTTTGCAACGGCACGGGTGAAATCTTGCCCCGGTATGCATAGTAGCTGCGTGATAGCCTCCCTCTCTGGTTGTGCTCGCATAGTTGGCCCTCCTCCAGGATCAGGGGGTGGCCCCAAAGTTGATAAAAGGAAACTACTGGCCCCTTAACCGGGAGCGCAAGTCTCGGTTAAGCATTAAGGGCAGAGGACCTTAAATTCTCTTAAGGTGCGGATGTGGAGCCCACTGAAGGTGAGAGCGTGTAGCCCTCTAACGGCAAGAGTGTGTAGCCCTTTGACGGCGAGGACGTGTACTCCTCTGAAATGGAGGATGTGTAGTCCTCTGAAGGCGAGAGCGTGTAGCCCTCTAAAGGCGAGAGCGTGTAGCCCTCTGAAGGCGAGGACGTGTAGTCCTCTGAAGATGAGGATGTTTGGTCCTCTGAAGATGAGGATGTTTGGTCCTCGGAAGAGGAGGATGTTTGGTCCTCTGAAGGCGAGGACGTGTAGCCCTCTGAAGGCGAGGACGTGTAGTCCTCTGAAGATGAGGATGTTTGGTCCTCTGAAGGCGAGGGCGTGTAGCCCTCTGATGGCGAGGACGTGTAGTCCTCTAATGGCGAGGGCATGCAGCCCTCTGAAGGCGATAGGTACTAGTACCCAAGGGTTCACCCTTGTGAGAAAGCAAGAGATCGACTCATCGAGAGGGTCGGTCATCCCAAATCCACACGATTGGATATTAGATGTAGGAAATCTATGCAGTTAACATGATTTTTAGGGATGCAGATGTATGCAACCTTTGTCGTGAAATTTGGTAAATGCGGACTTCATATGAAACAATGCAATATAATGGAAAGTTGTACAATGTTCATAACATTCTTTCCCTGTTTTGTGATTTTGATTTTGATTTAATTTTTTTGGAAAACACAGATTGACTGTCCTTTTGAAAGAGGTGATAGTCCATGCAACCTCATCCTATCTTTTACAAATCTCTCCGGGAACTCCCTCAGAGCGTATGTTCTGTTTGATTTAGTCACTTGACCATTTTGGAGTGACGAAAATGGAGTGATTTGATGTTTAAGCAATCCATTGAAATTCCAGGGTTTGTCCCCCCCTTTTTTTGCTTAAAAACATCGACGGGTGAGAACTTTTGATCTGCCCCTATGTTCACTTGAGGCTCAGGCACGATGCCCCTCATTGCTCTAGTGTAAGGCTTTGAGGTACCAATTTTTATCTTTTGTCATGACCTTGTAGCTGGGAACCTATTGGGTGAGAACTTCTAATCAGCCCCTAGGTTTACTTAAGGCTCATGCACGGTGCCCCTCATTGCCCCAGTGTAAGGCTTTGAGGTACCAATTTTTTATCTTTTGTCATGAAACCTTGTAGCTGGGAACCTATTGGGTGAGAACTTCTAATCTGTCCCTAGGTTCACTTAAGGTTCATGCACGATGCCCCTCATTGCCCCAGTGTAGGGCTTTGAGGTATCAATCGTTGTCTTGTTTTCACAACCTTGTAGCAAGGAAGAACGAAAGAAGCGATTGATTCTCGAGAAATAATTGAAGGATTTTTTTCAATCGACGGATTAAGTCAAATGACTCCTATTCTTGATAACTCACTTCTCTCTAAAAAGACAAAATTTCTGGAATGATAAAATGAGGTCACATGAATGTCTATATTTTTACTTGAAAACACAGTAAATCAAATGTTTTTTTTTCTTTTTGAACTTTTTTTATTTACTCGTTGTTTACGGCACCCCACCAACGTGCAGGACGAGTAATCTCTGATTGAACGGTCTTGGAAGTCAACACTCAGGAGCGCAGGTCGCTTTGAGCAAACAAACCAATGGCTTACACTCACATTCCGGTGGAAGTTGAATAAGCAAAGATGTGTTTGTGAAAGGATGAGAGAGACAAGGACGTCAAATTCATTCATTTTACCATTGTAATTGTGGTTTACAATAATGGCATAAACTTGGAAATCCTGATGAGTCATTAGAGACACCTAACAACAGCCTTCAAAATTGCCCCATGTGTGGTGTCGCACGTCAATGTCAGGACTCATACGCGATTCTCCTCAAATTTCAGCCAGCCCGCATCAATTAGACTTTGCACCTTACGCTTCAGGGTCATACAATGCTCAATGGAATGCCCTGGGGCTCCTCCATGATAAGCACACATTGCGTTCGAGTCGTATCCTCAGAAAAATGGAGGTTGAGGAAACCTAGCAGGGGTTATGGCTACCATTGCAGTATCAAGTAGATAATGGAGCAAGTTAGCATAGGACACCGAAATTTGGGGTGAATCCTACAGGCTTTTTACTGCAAAATTCCTTTTTGGTTTTCGCTAAGGGTGGTGTTTGGGCATTGGTTGTGTGGTAGGTGGGTTTTGTGGTTGATTTAAGGATGGCCTTGGTGGATAAGGAGAATGGTTGTTATTGGCTAAGTAATGACATTGTTGGGTTGGTGGGAAACTTGGCTGTATAGGAATGGCAGTCACATCATGGGTTTCTCCCTCATCCTCACCCTCTTCATTTGCCCCAGTTTTCTCATTCATCAAAGCAGGATGATTAAATTTGCCTCTTTTCAGACCCACTTCGATCTTTTCGCTGGCGGAGACCAAATCTGTAAAACTTGAAGGTGCGTAACCCACCTTTTTTCATAGTAGAACACCGGTAGCGTGTCTACTATCATTGTAATAATCTCTTTCTCTGTTATTGGGGGCGCTACTTGAGTTGCCAAGTCTCTCCATCTCTGGGCGTATTCTTTGAAAGATTCGTGCCCCCATTTTGCACATGTTCTGTAGTTGCATCCTATCCGGAGCCATATCAGAATTGTACTGACACTACCTAACGAAGGCAACCATTAGGTCCTTCCAAGAATGGACTCAGGAAGGTTCCTAAGTTAGTATACCAGGTGACAGTTGTCCTAGTAAGACTTTCTTAGGAAAAATGTATCAGTAGCTTCTCATCTTTTGCGTATGCCCCCATCTTCCAACAATACATCTTTAGATGGTTCTTGGAGCAAGTAGTCCCCTTGTACTTGTCAATGTTCGGCACCTTGAACTTGGGAATGACCATGTTTGGGTACTAGGAACAACTCTTCTAGGTTAGCAAAGGCACAATCTTTGCCCCCTTTAATGTCCTTGAGCCTTTCCTCTATATGATCCAACTTTCCCTTTTCAGCCATAGCAGGAGGGGCTCTTCCCATCGCAAAATGCAAGGGTTGTGGTTGTGGGCGAAACTGAGGGCCCTCCAAAGTGTTTGGAATGGGTATACCACCAACTGCTTGCCCTCCAGTGGCATATCCGAGGCAAGGCTCGAAGTCGGCTAGATTGTGTGGGGAATTTCATGTGTCTCCCCCACGGTTTAAGAGACATGTGCATGATCAGTTTGGGGTTGTTGGCTCTCAATGGGTATAAGAGTGCAGTTATTGACATTCTCACTGTGAGTGTACGCCACATTGGGTGGTGTACAGTTGGGAGACAGGCCATATGGTGGGAAGGCATGCTTGTTTTGAATTTGCGCATAATGGGGGGGCCGCCCGTACTTCCCAAATCTTTGCCTACCATATCTGAGGTTGGATGATTCATTTGCTTGAGATCAGATGGGGGCATCGGGTTCACCTTAGCAATAGCGCTGGTAGCGGCAACTGTAACTACATTGGCTTCCATTATCTTCTTCATGCTCATCATGGCCTCCATCATTGTGGCCATTTGCTCTTTCATGGCCTCCATGTCGGCCTTCATCTGCTCTTGCGCCTCCTCTACTTTACCCATTACTCTAGCTCTAGCACGGGTTCGGTAAGGGCACCGTAAAGCATGTTCTTTTCTTTTTTATAACAATGATTAAGTTCGTTTTTCTTTTTTCAAGGAAAGAATGTAATGAACAATGCAACCAATGAAAAGCATGGATGCATGTGAATGATGCATAGTTGAAGTATTGCGAATTTTTATGCAGGACATGGGGTTGAATCAATTTAGATTTTCAACATGGTCCATTGATCGAGGCCGTACTCGAATCAAATAAACATGAAAATGCAGTAACTAGGAAGTGATCCTAGGTCGTTTCCCAACGAGCAGTGACAAACCAAATGTTCATAATATACTTGAAGTAACAGTAACGATTGGGGGGGTTTGTTTGTTTTGTGATTAAAGAGCAGAACAAGCAAACTGAAATACGAAACTACTAATATTAAAAACGGGTTGTTACCTCTAATTCAGAAGCCATTCTCTTATCCTGGGTTATGGAGAATTTGTCCCTAACAGTCAACCACTTAATCCAACCCTATTTCAATTTACTAAGCGAAAATCAACTTAGGGTTTTCAATACGTGATTAGGCACCACATACACCAGTTAGCCCTTTGTCCATTAAGCATGAACGCAAGTTAGGCTCAGAGGCAATTAATCGAACACGAAGCGTGCACTGATTAATATTCACGAATTTGGGATAACTAGTGAAGGGAAAACTGCCAGGAAACCACATTACAAGCGAAACCTCAAAGAGAGTTGGGCTTCGTCCTCAAAAGGAAACAACACCAGAAAATCTAGCCTTCCATGGATTCAAACAAAAAACGCAAATGAAATATGAAGCAGAAACGTAAATGAACAAAAACGTAAATGAACAGAAACATAGATGAAACAGAAACGTAAATGAGAGTAGAAGAAGAAGCAAGAACGAAATTGTAATTAGAAACAGAAAACGTAAAATTGCATTACGTGAACAGTAGCATTAAGCAGAAAAACGAAAACCCTAAAACAAAAGCTCTGAATAATGAATAGCATAACAGAATGCCTTGCACGAATCCCAAGGCTACTATTTAAAAAGAGTCACTCAAAGTCACTAGGCCCTATTACAATACTCTGGCCCAAAACGAAATAAACACTGAACAACATAAAATAAAATTGCGAAATTTCCTAATTAACTAAGGTAAGCGCTGCTTAATTTTCCCTCTTCAAGTCCATAACCAAAATCCGGATTAAGCCCAATGTTTCATTAATTCCTGAAATTAGATTAAAAATATCAAATTAGCTAAATGAGCCCAAATAATAAAACTGCCTGATTAATTGACAATTAAGACCAATCAGTAATTAAAATGGTGCAAAAAGGGTTTAGAAAATAGAAGAAAATGATGGCACATCAAAACCCCCCATACATAGCCTTTTGCACTCCTAGGCAAAATGAGACAAAGCACAAAATTCAAGGGTATCAAAGAGAGACAAATGAAAACATTCACATATTTCTCAATGAACATCAAGGAATGAAAGTAATGGGTAACATCTAACATAAGGAGATCTGAAAAGTCAAGACATTCATGAAAATCATCCAAGCAACCCAATCATGGCAAAATAGTTAATCAGCTCAAGAATGAAAAGTGATAAAGCCTCACAAGATATACACTCTATCTCTCAAGTGTCTAGGCTACTATTTACCCTCAAAGCACCCATGAAAACAAACACCACATAAACTTGGCAAGATTCTAAAATTGACAATCAACCCATAAACACAAGCACATGAGGATCAAAAGGTCTTTTAAGGTTGTGATGGGGCCAAGGATAAGGTATGGAAAAATATGGAATAAGTGGCTAAATCCCAAAGGAATAGAGGAGCAATGGGGAATAAGTGCATAATAAGAAAAAAAAATAAGAAAATAAAAAGAAGTAAAGATAAAATTTAAACATAAAGAGTAGAACCAAGAGTCTCATCATTCTTTTGCCATTTAAGATCTTATTCACTCAACTTTATTGCTTTTCATTTTCATTTTCAATTTTTTTTTTTAACTCTATAGCCTTTGAGAAACAACATTTCATTCAGCATGTCCAACATTTAACCAATATACAATGTACATCAAGTATGGCCCAAAATACATCATGAAGCCTAGCCAACAAAACAAGTTATCCAATGAAACAAAAACCCCCCACACTTATTCCCAAAACAATTCCAAAGCTCCAAAATTCCTTAAGGATATGGTGATATCATGGTTTTTCATTTAAGGCTTGTAGTGAGCTTCAAAACAAGGAAAGGGAAACAAGGCTCAAAAGGGCTATCAAAGGAATTAATTCAAGGTAAGTCCATTTGGCTAGAAGCTTATAAGAACAAAATTGCCTCAATCATTTCCAAATATGCATGTGAATTAGGAAGCATCAACAAGAATCAAGCCAAGGCTATTATGCAAGCAATCAATGGGGCAAAACACACCAAATGATTATGATGATGGATGGCTCAAATTCTCACAAAGGTAAACTCATCACTTTCAAATTGAGCTTTCAAAACTATCATGACATGTAGAGGAGAATCAAGGATTTCAAGTCACAAAGTGTCAAGAACTTTTATTTTCAAAACAATTACCCATTTCTTGAACATATCCTATAATTCAAAGAAAAACATGCAAAGTCGTACATGCATACAAAATTGACCCAAAATATTAAACTAAAAATCCGACGAAACTAACAACATTAACAAATTAACACAACTAACAAATTAACAAAACCAACAAAACTAGCAAAACCAAAGAACACTCCCCCCCCCCCCCCATACTTAAATAACACATTGTCCTCAATGTAGCACAATTAAAAGATTAAAAACAATTAAATCATTAAAAGAGAATCAGACAAGTATAATAAAAGCAAAGAAGGAGATAGGAAAAGAAAAACTCCCTAAGTCATGGTGGAGGAAGAGTAGGGTGGAGTAAGGAAGTCTCTTCCACCACTACGTCCACTAAAGAAGGATTCGTGAGGAATGGCTTAAGTCGATGTCCGTTGACCTTGAAGCTCTTGTTTGTGGAGTCGCTTTTGATCTCAACTGTACCATAAGGAAAAACATTAGTAACAACAAAAGGACCAATCCACTTAGACCTCAACTTACCACTCATGAGTCCAAGCCTAGAATTATACAATAACACTTTTTGCCCAACCATGAAGTCCTTTTTAACTATCATGCTATCATGGAACTTCTTGGTCTTTTCTTTGTAGAACTTGGCATTCTCGTAGGCTTCTAGGTGGATTTAATCTAACTCACTCAGTTCCAACTTCCTTTCCTCGCCAGCTTGATCCATAGAGAAGTTGCAAGTCTTCACTGCCCAGTATGCTTTGTGCTCAATTTCCACTGGAAGATGACATGCCTTTCCAAAGACAACCCGATAAGGAGACATTCCTATGGGTGCTTTGTAGGCAGTCCGATGTGCCCAGAGAGCATCATCAAGCCTGGTACTCCAATCTTTCCTGCTTGGCTGCACAATCTACTCTAGAATTTTATTGATTTCCCTGTTAGAAATTTTTGCCTGTCCATTGGTCTGGGGGTGGTATGGTGTGGATACCCTGTGTACCACCCCGTACTTTTTAAGCAGGGCATGCATTGTTCTGTTGCAAAAATGGGTTCCTTGATCACAAACAATTGCTTTAGGTACTCCAAACCTGCAGAACAGATTAGACCTGACAAAATCTGCAACAACTTTAGCATCATTAGTTCTAGTGGGTTTGGCTTCCACCCATTTTGAAACATAGTCTGCAAGAAGAATGTAAACATAACCAAAAGAGACAGGAAAAGGGCCCATGAAATCTATACCCCAGACATCAAACACCTCACAGAATAGCATAGGTTGCTGAGGCATTTGTTGTCGCCATGTAAGTGTATTTCCTGCTCTCTGACACTGCTCACAAGTGCTGCAGATCTTCCACGCATCTTTAAAGATGGTGGGCCAATAAAAACCATAATCAAGCACTTTGCGAGCTGTCCTTTGAACACCCAGATGACCTCCCGGTGCGGAAGAATGACAGAACTGCAGGACTGAGTCAGTCTCATGATCTGAAATGCACCGTCTAATGACCTGATCACTGCACAATTTCCACAAGTAAGGGTCATCCCAAATAAAATGCTTAGCATCACTTTTAATTTTATCTTTTTGGGCCTTAGATGCTAAGGGAGGAAAAACAGAAGCAACTAAATAATTGACAATGTTAGCAAACCAGGGAGTAGAAAGAGAGTCAGAAATACTATACAGTATATACATATGATCATCCGGGAAATCAACCCGAATAGGTGAGTCTGCATCAGATACACGTTCGATCCGACTCATATGATCAGCAACTAGATTTTGTGCTCTGCTCCTATCACGGATCTCCAAGTCAAACTCTTGGAGCCAGAGCATCCATCGGATCAACCTAGGCTTAGAATCAGCCTTCTTCAGCAAGTACTTTAGAGCTGCATGGTCAGTGTAAACAATAATGCGGGTACCAAGCAAATAAGATCGAAATTTTTCAAGAGCAAAAACTGTGGCTAGAAGCTCTTTCTCAGTAGTAGTATAATTCGCTTGGGCAACATCTAAAGTCCTAGAAGCATAATATATCACCCTGGGAAATTTATCAATTTTCTGAGCAAGGACAGCCCCCAATGCATAATTTGATGCATCACACATAAGCTCAAAAGGGGCTGTCCAATCGGGTGCCTGGATGATGGGGGTGGTAGTCAACGCTCTTTTGAGGCAATCAAAAGCCTCTTTGCATCTGTCATTAAAGTCAAACTCCACCTCCTTTTGCAACAAGTTGGACAATGGAAGGGCTATTTTGCTAAAATCCCTTATAAAGCGCCTGTAGAATCCTGCATGACCAAGAAAAGATCGCACCTCTCGCACACAAGAGGGGTAAGGCAATTGTGAAATAACAGAAATTTTTGCAGGATCTACTTCAATACCCTTATTGGAAATAATGTGGCCTAAAACTATACCTTGCTCAACCATAAAATGACATTTTTCAAAATTTAGAACAAGGTTAGTTTCAATGCATTTATTCAAAACTTTTTCCAAACTATTCAAACAACCATCAAAAGAGGATCCATATACAGTGAAATCATCCATAAACACCTCTATGCAATTTTCTAAAAAATCACTGAAAATACTAATCATGCACCGCTGGAAGGTACCAGGGGCATTGCACAGGCCGAAAAGCATCCTCCTATAGGCAAAAGTGCCGAAGGGGCAGGTGAATGTGGTCTTTTCCTGATCCTCAGGAGCAATAGTAATTTGCATATGACCAGAAAAACCATCAAGGAAACAGTAGTGGGATTTACCTGCCAGGCGTTCAAGCATCTGGTCAATGAATGGCAGGGGAAAATGGTCCTTTTTGGTAACCTGGTTCAGTCTCCTATAGTCAATGCAGACTCTCCAACTGTTCTGCACCCGAGTAGGAATCAGCTCCTCCTTCTCATTTTTTATCACAGTGAGGCCGGTCTTCTTCAGGACTACCTGGACGGGACTCACCCATTGGCTATCGGAGATAGGATAAATGATTCCAGCTTGCAAAAGCTTGGTTATCTCCTTCTTCACTACATCAAGAATCACCGGGTTGAGTCTTCTCTGTGGCTGTCTTACTGGTTTAGCTCCATCCTCTAAATTTATTCGATGCATACATGTGGATGGGCTAATACCAGGAATGTCCGCCAAGGTCCAGCCAATAGCCTTCTTATGCTTCTTGAGAACTGACAACAACTTCTCCTCTTGCTCATCAGCAAGGGAGGCAGATATAATCACTGGAAAACTCTTGCTATCATCCAAGTAAGCGTATTTTAAATTTGATGGCAGAGGCTTCAACTCTGGTGTGGTCGGCTGGACAGTGGTAGAAGGAGATGGTTTCTCAGCCTTTACCTCATAAAGAAAGTTAGAGGTATGTGTACTTCCTGAAACATGGTTAGTCTTATCTGACTCTATAAAATCAATCTCAAGAGGTAAAACATCACCACCAGGCATGCAATCAATATCACTCTCAGATTCACTCTCAGCATCAAATTCAGACATATGATCAAGTACAATTTCAGACTCAATGCATGAAGAGTGAGAGGCATGCAGATTAGAATAAAGATCAGTCATGTATTCATCAACAACATGGTCAATTATTTCAGTACGAAATACAGAAAGATCTTCAAATGGGTATTTCATAGCATCCAGAATATTAAAATGAACAGTTATCACCAAACTCCATGGACAGTGTGCCTGCATAAACATCTATCTTAGTTCTAGCAGTTTTCATAAAGGGTCTGCCTAGAATGATGGGAACTGATCCTTGAGAAAATCCATCTTCCATATTCAAAATATAAAAATCAACAGGGAAAATCAGTTCACCAACTCTAACTAAGACATCTTCTATGAAACCAACAGGGTAGGCAACACTTCTATTAGCTAAATGAATTACCACATCAGTTGACTGCAAGGGGCCTAGAGATAGAGAATTAAAAATAGACAGAGGCATAACACTAACAGAAGCTCCTAAATCTAGCATGGCATTGTCAAACTTACTATTCCCTATGATACAAGGTATGCTGAATGTACCTGGATCTTTGCTTTTTTCAGGAATTTGAGGAACAAATTTACCAATCAATGCGGAGACATTTCTGCCCATGCTAATCCGTTCACTTCCTTTAAGCTTCCGCTTATTAGTGCACAGCTCCTTCAAGAATTTGGCATATCTTGGAATTTGCTTTATTGCATCCAACAGAGGTATGTTTACCTCTACTTTTCTAAACGTTTCCAAGATCTCTTTCTCTGCCTCTTCCATTTTTTTGTTGGAAACTGCTCTTGGAGGGAATGGAAGAGGGGGAATGTGCTGCTTCTGCAAATCAGAATTACCTGTGGAAGAAGATTCACCTGCACATAAATTGTTAGGTAAATTTTTGTCATCACCTTTTTCTGGAGTAGAGTGAAGTTTGGCAGGTTCATTTGCAGATGAGGAAGGTGCTACGGGTTGAGGTCCTTGACACTGCTTTCCCGACCTCAATGAAATGGCACTGACATTTTTGGGATTTTGGACAGCTTGAGAAGGCAGCTTGTCAGAATTCAGGGATTGTTGTTGATTCAATTGGGTAGCCAATTGTCCTATCTGATTGGTTAAGCTCTGAATGGAGGCTCTGGTCTCTTGCTGAAACTGCATGTTCTGCATAGTCATTTGCCTCACAAGTTCTTCAAGGGAAGGTTGTGGAGGGGCCTCAATTGTTGGTTGTTTCTGGGGTTGTTGCTGTTGTTGGATTAGTGGAGGAATGTATGGTCTTCTTGGGCCAGCAACATTTTGGAAGGAAGGAGCAGGCTGCTGTTGTTGTTGCTAAGGGCTGGACCATCTGAGGTTAGGGTGATTCCTCCATCCAGGGTTGTATCTGTTGCTGGAGAGGTCATAATTGTTCTGCTGTGGTTGATTTTGCTACTGAGGTTGAGGAGGTCTATTGTAAATATTTGTAGCATAAGCTTTAGGCTGCTCAATCGCTCCAGGTTGCTGCATGGAAGGGCAAAGGTCTGTATGGTGGTCAGCAGAGGAGCACAAACCACAAACCCTTGCAACAGGTACAGATTTCTGATTCAAGGCCAGCTGGGTTACCAAGTTAACCAATGCATCCAGTTTGCCTTCAAGCTTCTTAGTCTCAGATGATGCAGCTGAGTTTGTACCTACCTCATGAACTCCTCTAATGACTATGGCATCATTTCTGGCGCTAAACTGCTGAGAGTTGGAAGCCATCTTCTCAATTAAATTTCTAGCTTCAGCAGGAGTCATGTCTCCAAGGGCTCCACCACTGGCAGCATCTATCATACTTTTCTCCATATTACTGAGTCCTTCATAAAAATATTGGAGAAGAAGCTGCTCTGAAATCTGATGGTGAGGGCAACTGGCGCATAATTATTTAAATTGCTCCCAGTACTCATACAGGCTCTCTCCACTGAGTTGTCTAATACCTGAGATATCCTTCCTGATGGTTGTGGTCCTGGAAGTAGGGAAATTTTTTTCTAAGAATACTCTCTTAAGGTCATCCCAGCTCGTGATGGACCTTGGAGCAAGGTAATACAGCCAGTCCTTTGCCACTCCCTCTAATGAATGAGGAAAAGCCTTCAGAAATATGTGATCCTCTTGGACATCTGGGGGTTTCATGGTGGAGCAGACAATATGAAATTCCTTTAAATGTTTGTGCGGGTCTTCACCTGCAAGGCCATGAAACTTTGGAAGCAAATGAATCAGTCCAGTTTTAAAAACATATGGGACATCCTCATCAGGGTATTGGATGCATAAGCTTTCGTAGGTGAAATCAGGTGCAGCCATTTCCCTTAGAGTCCTCTCACGGGGTGGAGGTTGTGCCATGTTCTCAGAATGTGCAGAATCAGAATGCTCAAAATTATAATGCTCAAGATCAAGATGTTCAAAATCACCAATAACAGAATGCACAAATTCACCAGTAATGGAATGCTCAGAATGATCAAAAGGTATAAAATGATGCCTAACTAATCTATGAAATGTCCTATCTATCTCAGGATCAAAGGGTTGTAAGTCAGATGGATTGCCTCTAGTCATACACTACATTCAGCATGCACACAACTAGTTGCCTTATCATGTAAATAAAGGTGTAGGTTTGAACTACAGCTACCCTCAAATGATATCCAAATGACTTGAAATTTTGTGAGCAACCTTATAAAATGATGAGAAGATAGCACAAAAAATTTCAGACAAAAATTCAAAGTCTAACTATGAAAGCTAAAAATGGTAAGTTAAGAAAAATAAGTGAATAAAACTTGAAAAATAAAAAACTTTTGACAGAATCGCTTTTTTTGGATGATGGAGACCTCAACTAGCCTATGGCAGGCTGCCGCGGCATAGGAAATTTTTTTCTACCCCAAATTCATATATAATAATTGCGATTCTGATAACTGGAGCAAAAGTTATGGCCGTTTGAAGTTTTGACAAACACAAAATTTGCTAGTTTTTTGGAACTTTCAAATCTGACCAAACTAAAGGCTCTAGCTATTTTTCCCACAAAATATGGATTAAAAAAAGTTACCACAAAAAATTCAGCAAAAAATAACAACCCTAGCTACTAAAACAAAAAATCTCAAATAATTCAGCATGGGTGGTCGCTAAAATCCGTCTCTAATTGATTTCTACTACTACTCTGTTTTGCCGTAAGCACAATCTTCACAGCAAAACACCCAAGACTAAAACAAGGGAAACGCTTAATGGGAAAACAGAAATAGAACACACATTAAACAAAATACCAGGACACTAAACAACACTAACACATATACTAACACAATACTAACAATTTAAACATAAAACACGAAAGGATTAAACACACAACACTAGCTAGCTATTATGAACCTTTGGACACTGCTCCCCGGCAACGGTGCCAAATTTGATCGAGGCCGTACTCGAATCAAATAAACATGAAAATGCAGTAACTAGGAAGTGATCCTAGGTCGTTTCCCAACGAGCAGTGACAAACCAAATGTTCATAATATACTTGCAGTAACAGTAACGATTGGGGGGGTTTGTTTGTTTTGTGATTAAAGAGCAGAACAAGTAAACTGGAATATGAAACTACTAATATTAAAAACGGGTTGTTTCCTCTGATTCAGAAGCCATTCTCTTATCCTGGGTTATGGAGAATTTGTCCCTAACAGTCAACCACTTAATCCAACCCTATTTCAATTTACTAAGCGAAAATCAACTTAGGGTTTTCAATACGTGATTAGGCACCACATACACCAGTTAGCCCTTTGTCCATTAAGCATGAACGCAAGTTAGGCTCAGAGGCAATTAATCGAACACGAAGCGTGCACTGATTAATATTCACGAATTTGGGATAACTAGTGAAGGGAAAACTGCCAGGAAACCACATTACAAGCGAAACCTCAAAGAGAGTTGGGCTTCGTCCTCAAAAGGAAACAACACCAGAAAATCTAGCCTTCCATGGATTCAAACAGAAAACGCAAATGAAATATGAAGCAGAAACGTAAATGAACAAAAACGTAAATGAACAGAAACATAGATGAAACAGAAACGTAAATGAGAGTAGAAGAAGAAGCAAGAACGAAATTGTAATTAGAAACAGAAAATGTAAAATTGCATTACGTGAACAGTAGCATTAAGCAGAAAAATGAAAACCCTAAAACAAAAGCTCTGAATAATGAATAGCATAACAGAATGCCTTGCACGAATCCCAAGGCTGCTATTTAAAAAGAGTCACTCAAAGTCACTAGGCCTTATTACAATACTCTGGCCCAAAACGAAATAAACACTGAACAACATAAAATAAAATTGCGAAATTTCCTAATTAACTAAGGGAAGCGCTGCTTAATTTGCCCTCTTCAAGTCCATAACCAAAATCCAGATTAAGCCCAATGTTTCATTAATTCCTGAAATTAGATTAAAAACATCAAATTAGCTAAATGTGCCCAAATAATAAAACTGCCTGATTAATTGACAATTAAGACCAATCAGTAATTAAAATGGTGCAAAAAGGGTTTAGAAAATAGAAGAAAATGATGGCACATCATCCATGACATCTTTGTCAAGGTGAAACTAGAAGTAACAAGGACATCAACAATCCTAAATGTGTTTGGCAGTAGACGAAGCAGCGATGTAACTCGATTCATCTTTTGCCCCAATTTTTGCAAGATGGTTGCTTCCATACTTCAACTTGACTCGATGAACATTTTCGTAAAAGCATGAGCTTGGTTCGACCCCATAATCCAAAGAATGACAATTTGATCGCCAATACTTTGACAACATTTCATAGAGATGAAAGACTCGGGAATACGTATGCTATGCATGGAAAGTGTAATTATGAGATTTGAGATGCCTGAAGAAACATCATTTCCTAGTTAACCACACATTAGGTACCATGCTAAATCATTTTGTTTTGTTGTTTGTGTTTTTTATTTATTTTTAGAAATGGGTTTATGATCCCAACATGGTTGGCTCATGGTACCTAACACATGCAACTAAGAATGCATCATGAACTTTCATGCTTCCTTTTTTTGTTTTTTTGTTTTGTAGAGGAAAATGCAAGGATCATGCATGAGCAAACATGAAAACAAAAGGTATGAAATTTGTAGATCAAAAAAGACAGTTGAACACATATGCATGATGATGCAATGACTCATGCAAAATGTGAGGCTGGAATATGATAACGGACAAATGCAGGAACGATATGTTCATTATGATGCCATGAAGAGATGCTTATGCGATGCATGATATGAATGCATGCTAGAGATAAAATGCGGGAGTAATTTGATTTGCACTGATTTTTGGAGTAAAAACACGGGATAAACTCATTTTATTCAGAAAGTTTATAACTAGTCAAGATCTGAGTGACAATACAAACTTCCAAGCGGTTTCTAATTATATGGGCCATTAAGTCTATCATATGCTGACAATAGCTGAGAAGTTCATGGATCTCCTCGGGGGCGGAGTAGGTGTCCGCCATTGCTTTGGCCTTGTCTAGCAATCGGGGAAGTTCTTGACTCCCGTTCAAGGTAAGAGCAAATCGGTCCATCCACGTTGTTGCCTCTTGATGTAACAAGTCGATCACCCTTCCTCTAGCCTCTTTTTCCGCGTATACTCGGGCATACTTGTCCGCCACTTTATGCTAATGGGCCGTGGCTAGATTTAGCACTTCTTGGTATTTTCTGACGATAGCTAACATGTTGGTCTCTGTCTCGCATAACCGCTGAGACAAGTTTCTTTTGAACCTTTTGCAAACCTTCAACTCATCTTTCAAGATCAAACTGTCTACTCCTGATTGGTCCCTTTCCTCTCTCTGGAGCTTAAGCTCGCTGTTACTGCCCCATAGAGCCCTTCGAAACTTGTTCCGACCGTGCTCTTCCCTACGAGCCCTCTTGGTTTCTTGTTCCAAGGCTTTGGTGGTAGCCACATTTACATCTCTCAGTTCAGTATTCTCCTTTCGGATTTTCAGAGCCGTTGATTTGAACCTTTCTTTAACTGTTTGGATTTGCTCGAGTTCCGCCCTAAGTGCCTACACCTCTTCGTCTTCCTCGGTGCCTCAACTTCCTCCCCTTTAGTGGTTCTCAAGCTCGGGAGCCAATCCAAACCTTGCATGTGGGCTTTCGACCACTTACGGTAGCCGCTGATGGGCCCGTTGTTACTGCCTCTAAGCTCTTTGTCCTTCTTTTGCAACACCTCCCATGCCTTGCGGATCTTCTGAAGTGTCTCCACGTTGGTCTTATTGAAACCTCGTAAAATGACAGGCATGAGCTCATCCTCTAGTGGCGCCCCTCTCATAGGGTAGCCAAGTTGTCTTATAGCAAGAACGGGATTGTAGGTGATGCAACCCTTCGTCCCCATCAAGGGAACATGTGGAAATCCTCCGCATGAAATAAGAACTCCGGTTCTTCCTTCCTTCCATCGAGGGAACCAGTTGACAGATGCTCCTTCTTTGCTTGGTAAGAGTTGGTCCCAATTTGCGCCTCTTTTCTATGTGCATGAACGGTGACCTTCTAGCAGGAAAGCATTCCTAACCTCTCGGCGAAAAAGGTGTGAAACCAACCATACATAAAGATCTAGAGTACAACAAACAATCCTCGTACTGCTCTTCTCACATCTTCGGTCGAAGGTGTCATATAGGTCAACTAATATAGCGACAACCGGGCTTTTGTTGTGGTTATGACATGCGAGAAAAGCATCGATTGCTTCTAGGTCCACCAACCCATCCACATTTGGAAAGAGGACTCATCTGAAGATCAACAGCGCGAGAATGTCTATGAACGGGGCCCATTTGCCTTTGCCTGCCAAGATTCTCGCTTTTGCCTCCAACCATTTTCTCGGTATTCCAACCACCCCATTTTCGACTTGCTTTCTGTGGTCTAATTCCTGCGCCGAGATTTGGACTATCTTAGAAATTCTAGCTAATGAGGGATAGAACCCTGAGAAGAGGTATGGTCTCCTTCCCCCTAGAGGACATCCTAGGATCTCTTCAAATTCTTCCACCATGGGTGATAGCTGGAAGTACCCAAAGGTGAAGCACTTCAATGGCTGATCATAATACTGGGCGAGGGAGGCAATGGCCTCTGTGGAGACTTCTGCCATGGCTAGGTCCCAGATTTTACCGTAAGCTTTGCGAAAAGCTTGCCGCTGGAGTTGACCCATTAACTGCCCTAACTCCTTTAGACTGGTGGTCCCTAGGCTCTTGACCTTGACTTGATAGAACCTCCTTTTAAGTGAAGGAATTTGACTTGATCCCATGTTTTACTAAAGTGAAACAAAATCTAGTACGAATCAAAACTTCGACATCTATCATGGGTGGAATGGATGAATGCATAAAGAAATGCATATGACATAGATGCAATTTATGAATACGGGAGCCTGGGAAATTGTCTCCTTCTTAGTACAACATCTTGCGGTAGCAAAGTGCCCAACGTATGTATTTAAGAAGGTGGCACGGACCCTCCGTTGGTTTGACAAAGAGAGGGGACCAAAACGGAATCCGTGTGTGATGCATATGCGAAAGGCGCAACACAGGAATGTACATAGTATGACAATATTCACAAAATATAAGCAAAAGGGTACATGACACTTATGCACGGCAGTGTGAAAAAATGGCACGCAGCGTGTCCGCTTCGTGCCCCTATTCAAGGGACCTATATGGGAGAGAGCTAAAAGGGTTTTTAGTGATAATCCCCAAGGTGGTCATATCTCTCTTGATGGTCTCTAGAGGTATCATCCTCTTTGAAGAACATTGATCGAGGCCGTACCCGAATCAAATAAACATGAAAATGCAGTAACTAGGAAGTGATCCTAGGTCGTTTCCCAACGAGCAATGACAAACCAAATGTTCATAATATACTTGCGCAGTAACAGAAACGATTGGGGGGGGTTTGTTTGTTTCGTGATTAAAGAACAGAACAAGTAAACTGGAATATGAGACTACTAATATTAAAAACGGGTTGTTTCCTCTGATTCAGAAGCCATTCTCTTATCCTGGGTTATGGAGAATTCGTCCCTAACAGTCAACCACTTAATCCAACCCTATTTCAATTTACTAAGCGAAAATCAACTTAGGGTTGTCAATACGTGATTAGGCACCACATACACCAGTTACCCCTTCGTCCATTAAGCATGAACGCAAGTTAGGCTCAGAGGCAATTAATCGAACACGAAGCGTGCACTGATTAATGTTCACGAATTTGGGATAACTGGTGAAGGGAAAACTGCCAGGAAACCACATTACAAACGAAACCTCAAAGAGAGTTGGGCTTCGTCCTCAAAAGGAAACAACGCTGTCATATCCTAATTTCGTCCGGGGACCTTTGCTTGATGACATGCGACCTTTGTTTGGTCCTTGTAAGGTGCTTGGCACCCATCATTAGGCAATTTGTGAAATTCCAGGACATGCCGGAAAACAAAAAAATATTGATGCACAATCCGTAAGTTTTCGTGACACCCCGGAAATCAAATGGAAGCATCGTTGCATAATTAGTGAGGTTCTGTAACATTCCATAGGTCAAAAAGGGGATGATTATGTAATCCGCAAGGTTCCGTAACATTACGGAAAGAAAACAAGTATCGTTACGAAATTTGTAAGTTTCCGTAACTTTACGAAAAAAGAATCACAAAAAAAAGCAGAGGGGGTGTACTTAGTAAAAATGGGGGTGCAAATAGCAACCAGGCCCACTTGGGCCCTCCAGAAGATTCCTCCAGAAGGCTGTTGCTTCTGGAGGAAGCAACCTGGCTCGCCTGGGTGAGCTGGGCGGCAAGCATCTCCCCTATTTTGCTATAAATAGGGGAGGAAGTGAAGAAGAAAAGGGTTCAGCCTCTTAGGCACTTCTCTCTCTTTCGAATTTGCTTGGAAAAATTGTTTCCGTGAAGAAAATCTAAGCCGAGGCACTTCCGAAACGTTTTCCGTGAGGAATTTCGCGAAGATTTTCGACCGTTTTTCGATGTTCTTCATTCGTTCTTCATCGTTCTTCGATCTTCAACGGGTAAGTACCTCGAACCAAGCTTTTCGATTCATTCTATGTACCCATGGTGGTCCACATTGTGTTTCGTATATTTTTATTCTCGTTTCATTTACTTTTTATACCCCCTTTTGACGTGCTTAAGCCATTTTATTTAAGTCATTTCTCGCTTAACCTAAACATAAAATAAATTTCCACCGATCGTTTGAATTGTATTATCCGTTAACTTCGGTTAAAATGAATTCTGACCATTCGGTCGTGCCGTAACTGTAACATCCTGGAAATTTCTACCCGGAATTTTTGGAAACGATGTATTTTGAATGATTATATATATATATAAGTATTATTCAGTGTATATGCATATATGTTCTTGGTAAGGGTAGGAATAGTAGGGGCAAGATACGCGGGTTAGACTAATTAAGGAAGAGAAATCCATAACTGGGAGGTTGTGGGTTAATTCTTAATTAATTAGCTTAAAAATCATCGTTTTGCGTGCGACTTAAAATTTAACGAAACCAACCTCTGAACCACGCTCGGGGTTTTATTCTGAGCGTTTTGATATATATATTGGTTACTTACGAAAACTGGCCCCGACGGACGCAGAGAAACGCGAGAAACTGGAACCAGAGAAATGGCACGCAAATCGAGGCAGGATTTTAGCGTTTCAAAGGTCAGGTTTTTCTCACTTTTTGTGGCTGAGTATGGGTCACCATCAAAAGAGAAAGTGGGACCTTTTTTGCTCCACTCAAATGGAGACATGTGGCATTGCTTAAATAAAATAATAGAAAAAGAGAAAACCCTTTATTTAAAAACCAAAAAGCTTTTCTCTCTCTTCACTCAGCCCCCACACTTTTCAGACAGCTCTCTCTCTCCCTCACGTTGCCATTTTCTTCTTCTTCATTCTCCATTGAAGCTCCACACAAAGCTCCAACCTTTGGCCATCATTTCTGCTCCAAATCGCGAAAGGAGGGCATTTTCGGGGTCGTGAAGTGCGTGGCTACGAGTGGGACTTCGAAAATTCAGGTTTGGGTGGACTTCTTTCTCTCTTAAATTTCGTGGGTATGGGGTTTTGGGAGATATGATGGGTAGTTTTGTTAGTTTTCTGCTTCATGATGGTTATTTGTGAAGACTCTTGTTGAAAGCTTGTTGAAATTGCCATGTTGGATGAGTTAAACATACCCATTCTGTTTTAGGGTTTTTGTGATGATGTTTGTGATGCTTATATGCTGAAATTGCTGATGGAAAACTGTTAGAGATGAAGGGTAGAACTAACCTAGGGTTAGAAAGTGAGAATGTGATGTTATGAGTGGGAAAAGAGGGAGGCTTTGAGGGTTGGAAGGCTAAGTCTGAATTCTGTGGTAAATAGAGGTTAAAGTGAGTTAATACTAGCTTGAAATGTCATTTAGGACTTGGGAGAAAGCTTGGACTGTGCTAGAGAGAAAAACAAATGACCAAAGTGAACAAAGAGCCATTTCTAGGGCAAATTTGGGTGTTGAAGAGTCAAATTTTGATTCGATGAGATTTTAGGTGTAAATCTAGTTTGAACAAGTCTAAATAGATGTTATGGACTGGTGTGAGGTGAGAGTTTGCTTCAAATTCACCTCATTCTAAATTTCACTTTTCAAACCTAGAAAACCCATTGAATTGAGGGGTGTTGGACACCTAGATTCTATGTTGCTGTGCTGTAAAGCTTGATTTTTGGTTAGACATGATTGATACATGATTTGGGACTTGTAGGAATTGATTTGAGCAAGATTGGATGAGAGGAAGTGTGATTTTCGAAATCTGCACTTTGTGCAGATTTTTGCTGTGAAATTGTGCAGCAGGATTTTGCACAAGTGCAGAAAAATGCTATGTATTTGCAGGTTGTGGAAAGAGTAATGTAAAATGAGTTCTGGATGTTTGCTAGTAGATCCCAACGGTCACAGTGTAGGCTTATGTAGTATAGACTTCCAGTAAAATTTTGGAGTCGATCCAATGGTTAACGAATTGGATCGAAGGAATTGTTACTGGGGTCTTTAAGTGAGAAAAGCTGTGATTTGGTTGGTGTTTTGGCAGAGTTTTCTGCCTTTGCCCTGTTTTGCTTGGCTGTGATAGCTTGTGCTGTTTGAATGTTGTTTTGCTTGGATGTTGTGGAAGCTTGGGAGGATTGATGGGGACCCAGTGTTGAGAGAAACGAGGATATGGGCTACGTGGGAGTACGTGAGCTCAGATGGAGGTGGGCAACAGGGGATGGTGGGTTTATGCGCGCATTGTGGATGTGGAAAACTTGTTGTGCACCATCGCCCGACCGCCATCTAGTACCACATGTGATGGGTACCCCATAATCCTACAAGCTTGAGATGAGGAAGTGTTGAAGGGTGAAACTTCCTGCTTTTATTGTTGACCACAGAGTGGTACCTGGAGATATGTCGCGGGGGTCAAGAGACCTTGGGGACGTCAGGTGGGGTGCTATTGCCCAAAACCAAACTTGACCAATCCCGACCCACCCCGAGCATAGTCATTCAGTGAGAACCTGTGATGTACCTAAACAGGCGAGCTCCTGGCAGTCAACAGATAAAAGGAACAAAGACCACAAAGCAAGGGGGCTTGTGGTGGCTGGCCAGCTGTGAATTTTGTGTGATATGTGGATTATGGCCTCTGGTAATCGATTACCAAGGGTGGGTAATCGATTACAAGGCTTAAAATTGAAGACAGGAGGCTAAGATGGTCTCTGGTAATCGATTACCAAGGGGTGTAATCGATTACCAGGCTTGAAAACGAAGTCAGGAAACTAAGGGAGCCTCTGGTAATCGATTACCAGCCTGTGTAATCGATTACACAGAGGGATGGGTCACTGGTAATCGATTACCAGGTATGTGTAATTGATTACACAGTGCATTTTTGCATATTTCATGTCCTGAGGCTGTGTAATTCATGTTTAGCCTCTGGTAATCGATTACCAAGGCTGTGTAATCGATTACCAGAGATGAAAAGCCTTAAGATACTCCTTTTAATGTCATGTAGTGGTTAGGAGATGCATTGTGCGGCGGCATAGTTAGATTCTTGTGAAAGAGTCTACCCCTTTCTTTTCTCTCTTGTAGATCGTGATGGCGGCACAGTTAATCCGTGATCGAGTAGAGATGGAGTGCCTAGAGGGAGCTTGGGAGACCCTCGAAGGCAACACGAGGTGCCGATTTCGGGGCACTATTCGATTTATGGCGGCTTCTTTAGTTCATCCAGATGAACCTGCACGGACGCTTCAGCGCACGGTGGAGTGGATACTACCCACGCCTACACCATATCGTCTAGTGGAGCCCGTCCAAGTGATTGAGGTAACGTCATCCGAGGAAGACCCTGACGAGGATCTGGAGGAGCTACCTCCTAAGCCTGCTGTGGATGCCCTTGACTTTCTAGAGGGTGATAAGGATCTACTTCTTGAGGTGGATTCTCCCGAGGAAGTCATGTCGGCATCTGAGGCAGACTCTACGGAGGATAGTGGCCCGGGGGAGATGGCGATCAGCGGAGGCTCTTCATCCTAGTGGACAGCTTTTTGGATTCGTTTTGTATACTTTTGAGGGTGGGTGTATCAAGGACTGACTGTTAGGTTTACTCTTTTGTTTTTGTATGGGTAGACCTGATGTATAGGCATTTGATGATTGTATACATGTGGCTGAAGCCACCACTATGAACACCTTTGCTCTGGATGACACTAAGTATTTTGTAAAACTCCCATATCTTGGACAGCTTTAGATGATGAATGCATTTATGATCAATCTTGTTATTTGAAAAGGAAGTATTAGCAACTTTATTTGTAAAAGAGTTTATCGACTGTATTTTATCCTTTATTTTCACGTGACGACCTAAAGTAATGGCTGGTATATTCTTCCTTTTGAAACAGCAAAATAATTTAGAGAATTATGAGCGGTAAGAAAGAAATGACTCCGAATAGAGTTGTGAACTGGCCATTCAGGACTTTATAGTGAGGATTTTCCTTCTACACCTAGTTATTGTGAAAAAGAGAAAGATATGAAAAGGAAAAAAAAAAATTTACCATGGTTTTTTTGTTATTTAAATTATTACTATTAAACCAGTCATTAATTTAGGGACGCCACAGTAACCACGTTGAAAATCAAAAAAAGAGGTAAAATAATAATATAATAAAAAAAACGTCTTTTAGTAAAATAAAGCAGAAAATCAATCGGACGTTTTCTCTTTGGGATTTCTCATTCTTAATTGAATTGACTAATAACTAAAGTGAAACTAAGGCTAAAATCAACTCGCCTAGTCAAGCTCGTCCATAAAAATAGGTTTTTGAAGTTTATCATTTCAATTTCTTGCTAAGTAAAATGGATCATTTTCAAGGTCCAATGCCTTAAAATGATCACCTTTTAAGTAAAAAAGAATCACTTGATAAGAAAGAACTACGTAGGTCTGATTTCCTCATCGCAAATTGAGGAATACGTAGGAGCAAAGGGAAACACCCTTGTCGACCACAAAAAGAGAAAAATATAAAAAGGGTATAGAGGATATAAGGACATAAAAAGGAACATAAAAATCAAAGTCATGTTTGCACATTCGATTAAAGGCTGTCGTCCCTTGTGATGGACGTGTGGGGTGCTAATACCTTCCCCGTGCGTAAATACAACTCCCGAACCTTTCATTTAAAAGTTCGTAGATCGCGTCTTTTCCAGTTTTTCCGACGTTTTCCTCAAATAAACGTTGGTGGCGTCTGCGCGTATTCCTTTTGTGGAACACGCATCCCGCGAGTCACGCATCGCCCTCTCGCCGAAGGGTAGGTTGCGACAAACACCAGAAAAACTAGCCTTCCATAGATTCAAACAGAAAACGCAAATGAAACATGAAGCAAAAACGTAAATGAACAGAAACGTAAATGAACAGAAATGTAAATGAAACAGAAACGTAAATGAAAGTAGAAGAAGAAGCAAGAACGAAATTGTAATTAGAAGCAGAAAACGGAAAATTGCATTAAGAACGAAAACAGTAGCCCTAGAACAGAAGAACGTGAAAACCTAAAACAAAAGCTCTGAATAATAAAATAGCATAACATAATAGCCTTGCACGAATCCCAAGGTTGCTATTTAAAAAGAGTCACTCAAAGTCACTAGGCCCTATTACAATACTCTGGCCCAAAACGAAATAAACATTGAACAACATAAAATAAAATTGCGAAATTTCCTAATTAGAAATTAACTAAGGTAAGCGCTGCTTTATTTGCTCTCTTCAAGTCCATAACCAAAATCCGGATTAAGCCCAATGTTTCATTAATTCCTGAAATTAGATTAAAAACATCAAATTAGCTAAATGAGCCCAAATAATAAAACTGCCTGATTAATTGACAATTAAAACCAATCAGTAATTAAAATGGTGCAAAAAGGGTTTTGAAAATAGAAGAAAATGATGGCACATCAAAACCCCCCATACTTAGCCTTTTGCGCTCCTGGGCAAAATGAAACAAAGAACAAAATCCAAGGATATCAAAGAGAGACAAACAAAAACATTCACATATTTCTCAATGAACATCAAGGAATGAAAGGAATGGGTAACATCTAACATAAGGAGATCCAAAAAGTCAAGACATTCATGAAAATCATCCAAGCAACCCAATCATGGCAAAATAGTTAATCAGCTCAAGAATGAAAAGTGATAAAGCCTCACAAGATATACACTCTATCTCTCAAGTGTCTAGGCTACTATTTACCCTCAAAGCACCCATGAAAGAAAACACCACATAAACTTGGCAAGATTCTAAAATTGACAATCAACCCATAAACACAAGCACATGAGGATCAAAAAGTCTTTTAAGGTTGTAATGGGGCCAAGGACAAGGTATGGAAAAATATGGAATAAGTAGCTAAATCCCAAAGGAATAGAGGAGCATTGGGGGATAAGTGCATATTAAGAAAAAATAAGAAAATAAAAAGAAGTAAAGATAAAATTTAAACATAAAGAGTAGAACCAAGAGTTTCATCATTCTTGTGCCCTTTAAGATCTTATTCACTCAACTTTATTGCTTTTCTTTTTCTTTTTTCGAATATTTTTTTTTTTTGCTCTATAGCCTTTGAGAAACAACATTTCATTCAGCATGTCCAACATTTAACCAATATACAATGTACATCAAGTATGGCCCAAAATACATCATGAACCATAGCCAACAAAACAAGTTATCCAATGAAACAAAAAACCCCCACACTTATTCCCAAAACAATTCCAAAGCTCCAAAATTCCTTAAGGATATGGTGATATCATGGTTTTTTCATTTAAGGCTTGTAGTGAGCTTCAAAACAAGGAAAGGGAAACAAGGCTCAAAAGGGCTATCAAAGGAATTAATTCAAGGTAAGTCCATTTGGCTAGAAGCTTATAAAAACAAAATTGCCTCAATCATTTCCAAATATGCATGTGAATTAGGAAGCATCAACAAGAATCAAGCCAAGGCTATTGTGCAAGCAATCAATGGGGCAAAACACACCAAATGATTATGATGATGGATGGCTCAAATTCTCACAAAGGTAAACTCATCACTTTCAAATTGAACTTTCAAAACTATCATGACATGTAGAGGAGAATCAAGGATTTCAAGTCACAAAATGTCAAGAACTTTTATTTTCAAAACAATTACCCATTTCTTGAACATATCCTATAATTCAAAGAAAAACATGCAAAGTCGTACATGCACACAAAATTGACCCAAAATATTAAACTAAAAATCCGACGAAACTAACAACATTAACAAATTAACACAACTAACAAATTAACAAAACCAACAAAACTAGCAAAACCAAAGAACACTCCCCCCCCCCCCCCATACTTAAACAACACATTGTCCTCAATGTAGCACAATTAAAAGATTAAAAACAATTAAATCATCAAATAGAATCGGACAAGTGTAATAAAAGAAAAGAAGGAGATAGGAAAAGAAAAACTCCCTAAGTCATGGTGGAGGAAGAGTAGGGTGGAGTAAGGAAGTCTCTTCCACCACTACGTCCACTAAAGAAGGGTTCGTGAGGAATGGCTTAAGTCGATGTCCGTTGACCTTGAAGCTCTTGTTTGTGGAGTCGCTTTTGATCTCAACTGTACCATAGGGAAAAACATTAGTAACAACAAAAGGACCAATCTACTTAGACCTCAACTTACCACTCATGAGTCCAAGCCTAGAATTATACAATAACACTTTTTGCCCAACCATGAAGTCCTTCTTAACTATCATGCTATCATGGAACTTCTTGGTCTTTTCTTTGTCGAACTTGGCATTCTTGTAGGCTTCTAGGCGGATTTCATCTAACTCACTCAGTTGCAACTTTCTTTCCTCTCCAGCTTGATCCATAGAGAAGTTGCAAGTCTTCACTGCCCAGTAAGCTTTGTGCTCAATTTCCACTGGAAGATGACATGCCTTTCCAAAGACAACCCGATAAGGAGACATTCCTATGGGTGCTTTGTAGGCAGTCCGATGTGCCCAGAGAGCATCATCAAGCCTGGTACTCCAATCTTTCCTGCTTGGCTGCACAATCTTCTCTAAAATTCTCTTGATTTCCCGGTTAGAAATTTTTGCCTATCCATTGGTCTGGGGGTGGTATGGTGTGGATACCCTGTGTACCACCCCGTACTTTTTAAGCAGGGCATGCATTGTCCTGTTGCAAAAATGGGTTCCTTGATCACTAACAATTGCTTTAGGTACTCCAAACCTGCAAAACAGATTAGACCTGACAAAGTCTGCAACAACTTTAGCATCATTAGTTCTAGTGGGCTTGGCTTCCACCCATTTTGAAACATAGTCAACAGCAAGGAGAATGTAAACATAACCAAAAGAGATAGGAAAAGGGCCCATGAAATCTATACCCCAGACATCAAGCACCTCACAGAATAGCATAGGTTGCTGAGGCATTTGTTGTCGCCATGTAAGTGTATTTATGCTCTCTAACACTGCTCACAAGTGTTGCAGATCTTCCATGCATCTTTAAAGATGGTGGGCCAATAAAAACCACAACCAAGCACTTTGCGAGCTGTCCTTTGAATACCCAGATGACCTCCCGGTGCGGAAGAATGACAGAACTGCAGGACTGAGTCAGTCTCATGATCTGGAATGCATCGTCTAATTACCTGATCACTGCACAATTTCCACAAGTAGGGGTCATCCCAAATAAAATGCTTAGCATCACTTTTAATTTTATCTCTTTGGGCCTTAGATGCTAACGGAGGAAAAATAGAGGCAACTAAATAATTGACAATGTTAGCAAACCAGGGAGTAGAAAGAGAGTCAGAAATACTATACAATATATACAAATGATCATCCGGGAAATCATCCCGAATAGGTGAATCTGCATCTGATACACGTTCAATCTGACTCAAATGATCAGCAACTAGATTTTGTGCTCCTCTCCTATCACGGATCTCCAAGTCAAACTCTTGGAGCCAGAGCATCCATCGGATCAACCTAGGCTTAGAATCAGCCTTCTTCAACAAGTACTTTAGAGCTGCATGGTCAGTGTAAACAATAATGCGGGTACCAAGCAAATAAGATCGAAATTTTTCAAGAGCAAAAACTATGGCTTGAAGTTCTTTCTCAGTAGTAGTATAATTCGCTTGGGCAGCATCTAAAGTCCTAGAAGCATAATATATCTCCCCGGGCAATTTATCAATTTTCTGAGCAAGGACAGCCCCCAATGCATAATTTGATGCATCACACATAAGCTCAAAAGGGGCTATCCAATCGGGTGCTTGGATGATAGGGGTGGTAGTCAGCGCTCTTTTGAGGCAATCAAAATCCTCTTTGCATCTATCATTAAAGTCAAACTCCACCTCCTTTTCCAACAAGTTGGACAGTGGAAGGGCTACTTTGCTAAAATCCCTTATAAAGCGCCTGTAGAATCCTGCATGTCCAAGAAAAGATCACACCTCTCGCACACAAGAGGGGTAAGGCAATTGTGAAATAACGGAAATTTTTGCAGGATCTACTTCAATACCCTTACTGGAAATAATGTGGTCTAAAAATATACCTTCAACCATAAAATGAAATTTTTCAAAATTTAGAACAAGGTTAGTTTCAATGCATCTATTCAAAACTTTTTTCCAAACTATTCAAACAACCATCAAAAGAGGATCCATATACAGTGAAATCATCCATAAACACCTCTATGCAATTTTCTAAAAAATCACTGAAAATACTAATCATGCACCGCTGGAAGGTACCAGGGGCATTGCACAGGCCGAAAGGCATCCTCCTATAGGCAAAAGTGCCGAAGGGGCACATGAAAACGCAAATGAAACATGAAGCAGAAACATAAATGAACAGAAACGTTAATGAACAGAAATGTAAATGAAACAGAAACGTAAATGAAAGTTGAAGAAGAAGCAAGAACGAAATTGTAATTAGAAGCAGAAAACGGAAAATTGCATTAAGAACGAAAACAGTAGCCCTAGAACAGAAGAACGTGAAAACCTTTTTGGCTTATGACTTGTCGGTCACTGACCCAGTACTTTGCTTACCTTTGGCTTTGGACTTGGTCGCCTATTGGTCGGCCATGGGTCGTAGGCAATACTCTAACCTTTTTGTGGTTGAGCTGAGGGACTCTGGAGGTGGCAACGGTGCATTTTTTGCCTGTTGCTGGCCATCCCCAAGCTGTTGTGGTGTTTTGCCTTGCGCCTGCCTGGGGGCACAGTACCTCTTGATGAAAGCTCGATTAGTAGGAGGCCTGATGACCTTGCTGGGGGTGACAGGCACTCCGTAGAACTGACAGAGGCCCGTAATTAGAGCTGGAAACCCCAGGACCCTGTTGGATGTCTCCGGGTCCACTAGGTGTCTTGTGGGCGCGATCCCTGCAAATAGTAGATGGCATTAGAAATTAGTTGGAAATAATGCATACCTACCTATGTCGGGACGGCACGACCTTGTCGGGGGGGTACGGGCACCCTGTAGGACTGATAGAGGCCCGTAAACAGAGCTGGAAACCCCAGGGCCCTATTGGATGTCTCCGGGTCCACTAGGTGTCTTGTGGGCGCGATCCCTGCAAATAGTAGATGGCATTAGAAATTAGTTGGAAATAATGCATGCCTACCTATGTCGGGACGGCACGACCTTGCCGGGGGGTACGGGCACCCTGTAGGACTGATAGAGGACCGTAACCAGAGCTGGAAACCCCAGGGCCCTGTTGGACGTCTCTGGGTCCACTAGGTGTCTTGTGGGTACGATCCCTGCAAATAGTAGATGGCATTAGAAATTAGTTGGAAATAATGCATAGTAGCTGCATGATAGCCTCCCTCTCTGGTTGTGCTTGCTCAGTTGGTCACCCTCCAATATTTGGGGGTGGCCCAGAAACTAATAAAAGGAAACTACTGGCCCCTTAACCGGGAGCGCGAGTCTCGGTTAAGCATTTAAGGACAGAGGACCTTAAATTATCTTAAGGTGTGGATATGGAGCCCACTAAAAGTTAGGACGCGTAGTCCTCTAAAGGCGAGGGCGTGCAGCCCTCTGAAGTTCAAGACGTGTCGCCTTTTGAAGGAGAGGCAGTGTAGTCCTATGATGGCGAGGACGTGCAGTCCTCTAAAGGTGAGGGCATGTCGCCCTTTGAAAATGGGGGACATGTAGTCCTCTGATGGCGAGGACGTGTAGTCCTCTAAAGGCGAGGACGTGTAGTCCTCTGAAGGTGAGGGCGTGTCGCCCTACAAAGGAAAAGGTACATGACCCTTTGATGGCGAGGACGTGTAGTCCTCTGAAGGTGAAGGTACATGACCCTTTGAAGGCGAGGACGTGTAGCCCTCTAAAGGTGAAGACGTGTAGTCCTCTGAAGGCGAGGACGTGTAGTCCTCTGAAGGCGAGGGCGTGTAGTCCTCTGAAGGTGAAGGTACATGACCCTCTATAGGTGAGGACATGTAGTCCTCTGAAGGTGAGGGCGTGCAACCCTTTGATGGCGAGGACTTGTAATCCTCTGAAGGTGAAGGTACATGACCGCCTGAAGGTGAGGGTACTAGTACCCAAGGGTCCATCCTTATGAGAAAGCAAGAGATCGACTCATCAAGAGAGCCGGTCATCCCAAATTCAAAAGATTAGATGTAGGAAATCTATGTAGTTAACATGATGTTTAGTGATGCAGATGCATGTAACCTTTGTTGTGAAATTTGGTAAATGCGGACTTCATATGAAACAATGCAATGTAATGGAAAGTTTGTACAATGTTCATGACATTCTTTCCTTATTTTGTGATTTTGATTTTGAATTTTTTCGGAAAACACAGATTGACTGTCCTTTTGAAAAAGGTGATAATTCATGCAACCTTATCCTGTCTTTTGCAAATCTCTCCGGGAACTCCCTTAGAGTGTATGTTCTGTTTGAATTAGTCACTTGACCATTTTGGAGTGACGGCAATGGAGCTGTTTGATATTTAAACAATCCATTGAAATTCCAGGGTTTGCTCCCCCCCCCTTCTTTTTTGTTTAAAAACATCGATGGGTTAGAACTTTTAATCTGCCCTTATGTTCACTTGAGGCTCATGCATGATGCCCCTCATTGCCCCAATGTAAGGCTTTGAGGTACCAAATGTTATCTTTTGTCATGACCTTGTAGCTGGGAGCCTATTGGGTGAGAACTTCTAATCTGCCCCTAGGTTCACTTAAGGCTCATGCACGGTGCCCCTCATTGCCCCAGTGTAGGGCTTTGAGGTACCAATCGTTGTCTTTCGTCATGACCTTGTAGCAGGGAACCTATTGGGTGAGAACTTCTAATTTGCCCCTATGTTCACTTGAGGTTCATGCACGGTGCCCCTCATTGCCCCAGTGTAGGGCTTTGAGGTATCCATCTTGGTTTTGTCTTCATAACCTTGTAGTAAGGAAGAAAGAATAAAAGCGGTTGATTCTCGCAAAAAGAATTTTTCAAGGACCAGAAATAGTTGAAGGATTTTTTTCAGTTGACGGGTTAAGTCAAATGACTCCTATGTAGAAGCAAGATATTTTGATGTTTTGACGATGCCAAAGGATCAAGTGCTTCTCAAGGTTATTCAAGACAAGAATCCAAGAAAATCAAGATATATGATCAAGTTGATCTCTAGAATCTTAGGAAGATGTTTCCAAATCGAAAAAGCAAAAGGTTTGGCCAAAGAATTTTATCTAAATCATTTTAAATTGAGGTTTACTCTCTGGTAATCGATTACCAGCAGCTGAAAATGTTTATAACAGTCACTAGAAATTTGAATTCAAAATTTATAATGTGTAATTGATTACACATGAATGGTAATTGATTACCAGCAGTTTATTGAACGTTTTAATTCAAGTTTTAAAGCCTGTAATCGATTTCACCAATCTTGTAATCGATTACCAGAGGGGATTTTCAGAAAATAATTTCCAAGAGTCACATCTATTCAAATGTTTTATGAATGACCATCAAAGGTCTATTTATATGTGACTTGGAAACATGAATTTAAGGAGATTTTTCTTTGCCCAAAAAGTTTTATCCTCTCAAAAGATTAAGAGAGTTTTTCTGAACTGAAATGTCTTATCCTCTCAAAAGATTCCTTGGTCAACCACTTGCATATTCAATAAGGAATTTTGATTGATCTTCATTGTACAATCTATCTCTTTCAAGAGAGATTTCTTCTTCTTTCTTCTTACTTCTGAAAAAGGATTAAGAGACCGAGAATCTCTTGTTGTAGAGGATTCCTGAACACAAGGGATGGGTTGTCCCTGTGTGGTTCAGACTTTGTAAAAGGAGTTTTACAAAGAGAGTGGAAAATCTCAAGTGGGTTGCTTGAGGACTAGACATAGGCACGGGAAGTGGCTGAACCAGTATAAATCAAGTTTGCATTCCATTCTTCCCTTAAACTTCTTTTATTTATTGTTATTTATCTTTTGCTTTAAAGAAATTTATTTTGAATTGTCTTTTAAGGGTGCATTGTTAATCCAAAAAGAGAGAGTGAAAGTTTAATTGGGGAATAGTCTTTGTATCTTAATTCAACCCCTCCCTTCTGAGGCCATTTGTCCAACATCCTATTCCTGATGACTCACTTCTCTCGAAAAAGACAAACTTTCTGGAATGTTAAAATGAGGTCACATGAACGTCTTGATTTTTACTTGAAAACACAGTCAATCAAATGCCTTTTTTTAATTTTGAAATCTTTTTTTTTAAACTTATTTTTTTTAACTTTACTTGTTGTTTTACGGCACCCCCACCAACGTGCAGGACGAGCAATCTCTGATTGAACGGTCTTGGAAGTTAACACTCAAGAGCGCAGGTCGCTTAGAGAAAACAAACCAATGGCTTACACTCACATTCTGGTGGAAGTTAAATAAGCAAAGATGTGTTTATGAAAGGATGAGAGAGACAAGGATGTCAAATTCATCCATTATTTAGCATTGTAATTGTGGTTTACAATAATGACATAAACTTGAAAATCCTGATGAGTCATTAGAGACATCTAACAACAACTTTCAAAATTGCCCCATGTGTGGTGTCGTTTGTCAATGTTAGGATTCACGAGCGATTCTCCTCAAATTTCAGCCAGCCCGCATCAATTTAGACTTTGCACCTTACGCTTCAGGGTCATACAATGCTCAATGGAATGCCCCGGGGCTCCTCCATGATAAGCACACATTGTGTTCGAGTCGTACCCTCGGAAAAATGGAGGTTGAGGAAACCTAGCAGGGGTTATGGCTACCATTGCAGTATCAAGTAGATATGGGAGTAAGTTTAGCATATGACATCGGAATTTGGGGTGAACCTACAGGCTTTTTCGCTGCAAAATTCATTTCTTGGTTGGTGTTTGGGTCTGTGCTAAAAGTGGTATTCGTCATTGGAAGTGCGGTAGACAGGCTTTGTGGTTGATTTAGGGATGGCCTTTGTGGATAACTGGGTGGTGGGTAAGGAGAGGTTTTGTTATTGGCTAAGTAATGACATTATTGGGTTGGTTGGAAACTTGGCCGTATAGGAATGGCAGTCACAGCATGGGTTTCTCCCTCATCCTCACCTTCTTCATTTGCCCCAGTTTTCTCATTCGCCCAAGCAGGATGATTAAATTTGCCTCTTTTCAGACCCACTTCGATCCTTTCTCTGGCGAAGACCAAATCTGTAAAGCTTGAAGGCGCGTACCCCACCATCTTTTCATGGTAGAACACTGGTAATGTGCCTATTATTATTATGATAATCTCCTTCTCCGTCATTGGAGGTGCCACTTGAGCTACCGGGTCTCTTCACCTTTGGGCGTATTCTTTGAAAGATTTGTGCCCCTTTTTTTGCACACTTTCTGTAGTTGCATCCTATCCGGAGCCATATCAGAATTGCACTGATGCAGGTAACAGCTACCCCAGTAAGACTTTCTTGGAAGAAATGTATCAACAGTTCCTCATCTTTTGCGTATGCCCCCATCTTCCGACAATACACCTTTAGATGGTTCTTGGGGCAAGTAGTCCCCTCGTACTTGTCAAAGTCCGGCACCTTGAACTTGGGAATGACCACCTTCGGGTACTAGGAACAACTCTTCTAGGTTAGCAAAGGCATAATCTTCGCCTCCTGCAATGTCCTTGAGCCTTTCCTCTATATGATCCAACTTTCCTTTTTTAGCCATAACAGGAGGGGCTCTTCCTACCGCAAAATGCAAGGGTTGTGGTTGTGGGCGAAACTGAGGGCCCTTCAAAGTGTTTTGCAGGAGTATACCACCAACTGCTCACCCTTCAGTGGCATATCCGAGGCAAGGCTCGAATTCGGCTAGATTGTGGTGGGGCATTCCATGTGTCTCCCCCATGGGTTGAGAGACATGTGCATGATAGCTTGAGGTTGTTGGCTTTCAATGAGTATGGGAGTAGAGTTATTGACATCCTCCTTGGGAGGCGAGCCATATGGCGGGAAGGCATGCTTGTTTTGAATTTGCGCATAATGGGGGCCGCTCGTACTTCCCAAATCTTTGCCTACCCTAGCTGAGGTTGGATGATTCATTTGGTTGATATGAGAAGGGGGCATCGGGTTCACCTTAGCAATAGCCCTGGCAGCGGCAACTACAACCGCATTTGCTTCCATTATGCTCATCATGGCCTCCATCATTGTGGCCATTTGCACTTTCATGGCCTCCATGTCGGCCTTCACCTTTTCTTGCACCTCCTCTACTTCACCCATTACTCTTGCTCTAGCACAGGTTCAGTAAGGGCGCCATAAAGCGTGTTCTTTTCTTTTTTATAACAATGATTAAGTTCTTTTTTCTTTTTTCAAGGAAAGAATGCAATGAACAATGCAACCAATGAAAAGCATGGATGTATGCGAATGATGCATAGTTGAAGTATTGCGAAATTTTACGCAGGACATGGGGTTGAATCAATTTAGATTTTTCAACATGGTTCATGACATCTTGGTCAAGGTGAAACTGGAAGTAACAAGGACATCAGCAGTCCTAAATGTGTTTGGCAGTAGACGAAGCAGTGATGTAACTTGATTCATCTTTTGCCCCAATTTTTGCAAGATGGTTACTTCCATACTTCAACTTGACTTGATGAACTTTTTTTTTGAAAAAGCATGAGCTTAGTTCAACCCTATAATCCAAGGAATGGCAATTCTGATCGCCAATACTTCAACAACCTTTCATAGGGATGAATGACTCAGGCATACTTTAAGCTATGCATGGAAAATGTAATTATGAAATTGAGATGCCCGAAGAAACATCATTTCCTAGTTAACCATGCATTAGGTACCATGTTCACTCATTTTGTCTTTAAGTGAAATGGGTTTATGATCCCAACATGGTTGGCTCATGGTACCGAATATATGCAACTAAGAATGCATCGTGAATTTTCATGCTTCCCTTTTTTTGTTTTTGCTTTACAGAGGAAAATGCAAGGATCATGCATGTGCGAACATGAAAACAAAAGGTATGCAGTTTGTAGAACAAAAAGTATGTTGAACGCATATGCATGATGATGCAATGACTCATGCAAAATATGATGTTGGAATACGATAACGGACAAATGCATGAACAATATGTCCATTAGGATGCCATGAAGAGATGCTTATGTGATGCATGATATGAATGCATGCTAGAGATGAAATACGGGAGTGATTTGATTCGCACTGATCTTTGGAGTAAAAACGCGGGATAAACTCATATTATTTAGAAAGTTTATAACTAGTCAAGATCTGAGTGACAATACAAACTTCCTAGCGGTTTCTAGTTGTCATACCCTAATTTCGTCCGGGGACCTTTGCTTGATGACATGCAACCTTTGTTTGGTCCTTGTAAGGTGCTTGGCACCCATCATTAGGCAATTTGTGAAATTCCGGGACATGCCGAAAAACAAAAGAAAATATTGATGCACAATCCGTAAAGGTTCCGTGACACACCGGAAATCAAATGGAAGCATCGTTGCACAATTAGTGAGGTTCTGTAACATTCCGTAAGTCAAAAAGGGGATGATTATGTAATCCGCAAGGTTCCATAACAATACGGAAAGAAAACAAGTATCGTTACGAAATTCATAAGTTTTCGTAACTTTACGAAAAAAGAATCACCAAAAAAAAGTAGAGGGGGTGTACTTAGTAAAAATGGGGGTGCAAATAGCAACCAGGCCCACTTGGGCCCTCCAGAAGATTCCTCCAGAAGGCTGTTGCTTCTAGAGGAAGCAACCTGGCTCGCCTGGGCGAGCTGGGCGGCAACCATCTCCCCTATTTTGCTATAAATAGGGGAGGAAGTGAAGAAGAAAAGGGTTCAGCCCCTTAGGCACTTCTCTCTCTTTCGAATTTGCTTGGAAAAATTGTTTCCGTGAAGAAAATCTAAGCCGAGGCGCTTCCGAAACGTTTCCGTAACGTTTCCCGTGAGGACTTTCACAAAGGTTTTGACCGTTCTTCGACGTTCTTCATTCGTTCTTCATCGTTCTTCGATCTTCAACGGGTAAGTACCTCGAACCAAGCTTTTCGATTCATTCTATGTACCCATGGTGGTCCACATTGTGTTTTGTGTATTTCTATTCTCGTTTCGTTTACTTTTTATACCCCCTCTTGACATGCTTAAGCCATTTTACTTAAGTCATTTCTCGCTTAACTTAAAAATAAAATAAATTTCCACCGAACGTTTGAATTGTATTATCCGTTAACTTCGGTTAAAATGAATTCCGACCGTTCGGTCGTGCCGTAACCACGTTGGAAATCAAAAAGAGATAAAATAATAATATAATAACAAAAATATACCTTTTAGTAAAATAAAGCGGAAAATCAATCGGACATTTTCTCTTTGGGATTTCTCATTCTTAATTGAATTGACTAATAACTAAGGTGAAACTAAGGCTAAAATCAACTCGCCTAGTCAAGCTCGTCCACAAAAATAGGTTTTTGAAGTTTGTCATTTCAATTTCTCACTAAGTAAAAATGGATCATTTTCAAGGTCCAACGCCTTAAAATGATCACCTCTTAAAGTAAAAAAGAATCACTTGATGAGAAAGAACTACGTAGGTCTGATTTCCTCATCGCAAATTGAGGAATACGTAGGAGCAAAGGGAAACACCCTTGTCGACCACAAAAAGAGAAAAATATAAAAAGGGTATAAAGGATATAGAGATATAAAAAGGGAACATAAAAAAACAAAGTCATGTTTGCACATTCGATTAAAGGCTGCCGTCCCTTGGGACGGACGTGCGGGGTGCTAATACCTTCCCCGTGCGTAAACACAACTCCCGAACCTTTCACTTAAAAGTTCGTAGACCACGTCTTTTCCGGTTTTTCCGACGTTTTCCTCAAATAAACGTTGGTGGCGACTCCGCGCGTATTCCTTTCGTGGAACACGCATCCCGCGAGTCACGCGTCGCCCTCCCGCCGAAGGGTAGGTTGCGACAGTTGGCGACTCCACTGGGGATGTTTTACCGTGACTTACCCCTTTGTTGGTTTCCCTTCATTATGTTCTTGTGTGTATAAACTCTTTGTTGCTTTTAGTGCGTTTTAAAATGTATGCATGAAGTAAATATTTATTCATTTGATGCACACAAACACCAACACTATTTGCACACACTATGAGTGAAAAAGGGCCCTATACCCGGGTTCATGGGAACATAAGGAGTGGAGGTGAATCTGTGATCATGCTAGGTCTCCGACTTGCTTGATTACAGTGAACCCTCATCTAGAGCTTTTCTCTTTGAAAACTTATTGTTGCTAGTAGTCCCTACTGCTGCAATATGTTCTTCGAAGGGGATGATACCTCTAGAAACCATCAAGAGAGATATGACTACCTTGGGGATTATTGCTAAAAGCCTAGTTAGTTCTCTCCCTTATAGGTCCCTTAAATAGGGGCACGAAGCAAACACGCTGCGTGCCATTTTTCACACTGCCATGCATAAAAATCATATACCCTTTGCTTATGTTCAGTGAATATTGTCATACTATGTACATTCCCGCATTGTGTCTTTTGCATAGGCATCGCATATGGGTTCTGTCTTGATCCCTTCTGTAAACAAACCAACGGAGGGTCCGTGTCGCCTTCTTAAAAACGTACATTGGGGCACTTTGCTACCCCTAGACGTTGTATCTAAGAAGGGGACAAATTCCTCGGACCCCCGCATTCCTAGATTGCATTTGTGTCATATGCATTCCTTCATGCATTCATCTATTCCACCCATGAGATATCGGAGTTTTGATTTGCACCAGCTTTTTGTCTCACTTTAGTAAGCATGGGGACAAATCAAACTGGCAAGAGGTTTTACCAAGTCAAGGTTAAAAGCCTAGATACCACCAGCATCAAGGAATTAGGGCGGTTGATGGGACCTCTCCAAATGCAAGCCTTCCGCAAGACTTACAGAAAGATCTTAGAGTTGACCATAGCAGAGGTATCCATAGAAGCCATTGCATCACTCACCCAATACTACGACCAGCCTTTGAGATGCTTCACGTTCAGAGATTTCCAATTGGTACCAACCATTGAAGAATTTGAGGAAATTCTAGGGTGTCCTCTCGGGGAAAGAAAACCATACCTTTCCTCCGGGTGTCTCCCCTCTTTGAGAAGAATTGCAACTGTGGTCAAGGATTCAGCAAGAGGTTTGGACCGCATAAAACAGACTCGGAATGGCATAGCGGGCCTACCACGGAGGTACCTAGAAGACAAGGCGAGGGGTATGGCCAATCAAGGAGATTGGGTCCCGTTTATGGATGTGTTAGCTTTGCTAACTTTTGGGGTCGTCCTCTTTCCAAACGCGGATGGTTTGGTGGACCTAGCAGCAATCGACGCTTTCCTTGCATACCACCATAGCAAGGAAAGTCCAGTGGTAGCTGTCTTGGCAGATTTATTTGACACATTTGACCGAAGGTGTGAAAAGAGTAGCGCACGGATCATCTGTTGCTTGCCCGCCCTCTGTGTTTGGTTGGTTTCGCACTTGTTCCAGCAAGACACAAGGCATCCATGTCCGCTCCTGAGCCATCGCTCGTGTACTGAAAAGAGGAGAATAGATTGGGACCAGCTTTTGACTGGGATAGGAGGTAGAACAATCAATTGGTTCCCCCGATGGAAGGAAGGAAAGGAAGGAGTCCTTTTCTCATGTGGAGGATACCCAAACATTCCGCTGGTAGGAACGAGGGGTTGTATTAACTATAATCCCGCGCTCGCTATAAGACAACTAGGGTACCCCATGAGGGGAGCACCGACGGAAGAAAGCTTGTCTCCTTTCCTTGTGAGGGATTTCGGCGCACAAAATTTCAAGGCTATACAAAGAATCCATAAGGCATGGGAAACCCCGTTAAGGAAAGATCAAGAACTTAGGGGCATTCGTAATGGCATCATTGGTGGGTACCATGGATGGCTGAAAGTTCATATACGAGGTTTAGATTGGCTCGCCAAGTTAAAAGTCATCAGCGAAGAGAGTTTTGAAGCACCGGAAGAGGACGAAGAGGTCCAAGCTCTCAAAAGCGAGTTAGGAAAGGCGAAGATTGCCAAGGAGAAGTTCAAGTTGGCCGCTACACACATCCGGAAGGAGTGTGCCGGATTATGGGAAGAGAATGCAATTACCGCAAGAGCCCTTGAACAAGAGACCAAGAGGGCTCACAAGGAAGAGTATGGCCGTAACAAATTTCGCGGAGCTCTGTGGGGTAGCAACAGTGAACTCAAGCTGCGAAGGGAAGAGAGGGACCAGTCGCGAGCACATAGCATGGTCTTGAAAGAGGAGTTAGTTGCCTGTTCAAGGTCCAAAAGGAGCTTGTCTCAGCGTTTATGCGAGACGGAGACCAACATGCTAGCTATCATCACCAAGTACCAAGAAGAGTTAGGTCTAGCCACGGCCCACGAGCATAGGGTCGCGGACGAGTATGCCGAAGTATACGCGGAAAAAGAGGCTAGAGGAAGGGTGATCGACTCTTTACACTAAGAGGAAACCATGTGGATGGATCGGTTTGCTCTTACCTTGAACGGGAGTCAAGAACTTCCCTGCTTGTTAGCCAAGGCCAAGGCGATGGCGGACACCTACTCCGAAGAGATTCATGGGCTTCTCGGCTATTGTCAGCATATGATAGACTTAATGGCCCACATAATTAGAAATCGTTAAGGAACTTGTATGGTCTCTTAGACCTTGACTAGATACGATTTTCTTTTTGAAATAAAATGAGTTGGTCCCATGTTTCTACTCTTCTTTCTTTACCCACTCCTCACGTTTGGTTTTTTAGGGAAAAACACCATAACTAAACGCGCCACAAGGCATCCCTATCGCACTAGATCCAAATCTAGAACGATGGGTGATCAAGAGGAGACACAGGAACAGATGAAAGCCGACATGTCGGCTCTGAAAGAACAAATGGCCTCCATGATGGAGGCCATGTTAGGAATGAGGCAGCTCATGGAAAAGAATGCGGCCACCGCTTTCAGTTCGGCTGCCGAAGCAGACCCAACTCTCTTGGCAACTGCGCACCATCCTCCCTCAAACATAGTAGGACGGGGAAGGGACACACTGGGGCACGATGGCAGCCCTCACCTGGGATACAACCGAGCGGCTTACCCTTATGGATTGCCGCCCAACTACTCACCACCCGTCTTGCAAGACGATGCAGGCCATATTGCTTCTTCCGTCCTTGAAAGAGAGCCTCCTCAACAGCCCGAAGAAGTCCACAAAGACCCTCAAGACTATGCTCGAAGGGATGTCGAGTTCTATCCCCCGATCCCCGAAGGGCCGGCACCCAGCACGTTACCTCAACCCAACATCGCGACACAACCAATAGTTTTATCCACGGAAGGACCGTCCCCAGCAACTGAAGAAAAGAGGAAGCTCGATCTCCTTGAGGAAAGATTGAAGGCCGTGGAAGGATTTGGGGACTATCCGTTCGTAGACATGACGGATCTTTGCTTAGTACCCGATGTTGTTATTCCCCCGAAGTTCAAAGCGCCGGTCTTCGACAAGTATAAAGGGACGACTTGTCCCAAAAACCATCTCAAGATGTACTTCCGCAAGATGGGCGCACACTCTAAGGATGAGAAGCTATTAATACACTTCTTTCAAGATAGCTTGGCTGGAGCCGCGGTAGTGTGGTACACTAATTTGGAAGCTTCCCGTATCCGTACTTGGAAGGATCTGATTACTGCCTTCCTAAGGCAATATCAGTACAATTCCGATATGGCTCCCGACCACACTCAACTGCAGAATATGTTCAAGAAAGAGGGTGAAACCTTTAAAGAATACGCGCAGCGGTGGAGAGATTTGGCGGCACAAGTAGCTCCTCCCATGGTTGAGAGAGAGATGATCACCATGATGGTAAACACTCTGCCAGTGTTCTACTATGAGAAGCTAGTAGGTTATATGTCGTCCAGCTTCGCGGACCTAGTGTTCGCCGGGGAAAGAATCGAGGTAGGATTGAAAAGAGGAAAGTTTGATTACGTTTCCTCCACGAGTGCGAATGCCAAAAGAATCGGGGCAACAGGGGCAAAAAGGAAGGAAGGAGATGCCCATGCCGTCTCTTCAACACCCGCGTGGGTCAAACCCCCGCAAACACCTCATGGTACCCATCAGTACGCGCAACATCACCCGAGTTTCTCGGCTCATACTGGGAACGCCTCTAGTTCAACACCCGTGCAGCCTAAGGCACCCACCCAGAGGGAAGCTCCCCAAGTTCCAACTCCGAACACGACTCGCCCGGCCGGTAATTCCAACACGACAAGGAACTTCCCTCCGAGGCCATTTCAAGAATTCACCCCACTCCCAATGACGTACGAAGACCTCTTGCCATCCCTCATCGCCAATCATTTGGCCGTGGTAACTCCCGGAAGGGTCCTCCAACCCCATTTCCCAAAGTGGTATGACCCTAATGCAACTTGCAAGTACCATGGGGGTGTCCCCGGACATTCTGTTGAAAAATGCTTGGCCCTTAAATACGAGGTCCAACATTTGATGGATGCTGGATGGCTGACCTTCCAAGAGGATCGGCCCAATGTGAGAACCAACCCGCTCGCCAATCATGGAGGGGGAGCAGTTAACGCCATTGAGTCCGATAGGCCGCGCAGGTCTAAACCTTTAAAGGATGTGGCAACCCCTAGGAGGTTTATCTTTGAGGCCCTACAAAAGGGAGGTGTGATTCCCCATAGTGGGTGTAAGGAGGATTCCTGTTTGCTACATTCCGGCGAGCTGCATGACATGGAAACGTGTTTGGGAGTAGAGGAATTGTTACAGCGGATGATAGATCAAGGTCGACTGGAAGTCGGCAGTGAAGGAAAAGAAGAGCAGCATATATGCATGCAGTCCACGGATGGGAGCAGTGTTGCGAAGCCCAAACCCTTGGTGATATAATTCACTAAAAGCGCAGCTTCGCAAAAGCCCGGACACCCCTTAGTAGCCAAACCTGTTCCTTTCCCATACCAAAATAGCCACGCAGTCCCATGGAGATATACACCTCTGAGGGAGAAGGAAGAAGAAGCCACCGACGTCAGCTCATTGTCGGCTACGGTAACAAATATCACGGGAACGAGTGGTGTGACCCGCAGCGGTCGTGTGTTCGTGCCTCCGGACCTACCAGTCCAACCCGCGAACGTCAAGGGAAAAGGAAAAGTGGTGGAGGAACAAGATGGCGAAGCACCCCACGCTTCGAATAAAGATATTCCGGCAAAAGGCCTCTCGGAGAAAAAGGACGGTAAAAAGAAGGTGTCGCTAGAGGAAGCCAGCGAGTTCCTCCATATAATTCAGCAGAGCGAATTCAAGGTTATCGAACAGCTCAACAAAACCCCAGCCAGGGTCTCGCTGTTGGAGTTACTTATGAGCTCCGAGCCTCATCGGGCTCTGCTAGTAAAAGTTCTGAACGAGGCCCATGTGGCCCAAGATATCTCGGTAGAAGGTTTCGGAGGGCTGGTCAACAATATCACTGCCAACAACTATCTTGCCTTCGCCGAAGAAGAAATCCCCGCCGAGGGGAGAGGGCATAATAAGGCTTTGCACGTATCAGTCAAGTGTATGGACCATGTCGTAGCCAAAGTGCTCATCGATAATGGTTCCAGTTTAAACGTGATGCCTAAGAGCACTTTGGAGAAATTACCATTCAATGCTTCCCGCTTAAAGCCGAGTTCAATGGTGGTTCGTGCCTTCGACGGCACCCGCCGAGAGGTTAGGGGAGAGATCGATCTCCCAGTACAAATAGGCCCTCACACCTGTCAAGTCACCTTCCAAATAATGGATATTAACCCCCCCTACAGCTGTCTGTTGGGGCATCCGTGGATCCACTCAGTGGGAGTTGTGCCCTCTACACTCCACCAAAAGTTGAAATTCGTAGTGGAGGGGCATTTGGTCATCGTGTCAAGTGAGGAAGACATCTTGGTGAGCTACCCATCCTCTATGCCTTATGTGGAGGCCGCAGAGGAGTCATTAGAAACCGCTTTCCAGTCTTTTGAGGTGGTAAGCATTTCCTCCGTGGACTCCTTCTCTGGGCAAGCTTGCCTGTCCGATGCAACAATAATGATGGCCCGAGTTATGTTGGGGAACGGTTACGAACCCGGAATGGGTTTAGGCAAAGACAACGGCGGCATAACTAGCCTGATAAATGCCAAAGGAAATCATGGGAAGTATGGTTTAGGCTATAAGCCCACTCAGGCGGATATGAAGAGAAGCATCGCGGGAAGGAAGAGCGGTGGTCAAAGCTCGCGTTGGAGACAAGAAAGTGAAGGAAGCCCGCCCTGACACATAAGTAGAAGCTTTATAAGAGCGGGTCTGGGAGACAAAGGTCAAGTGGTCGCAATATGCGAAGATGATGTTCCGAGTACATTGGATTTGGTACGACCATGCCCTCCTGATTTCCAGCTGGGAAATTGGCGAGTGGAGGAACGCCCCGGCGTTTACGCAACGAGCATAATGTAAACCTTTACGGTTTTAAAAGCTCTATAGTTGGGCCTAGGCTTTAGAGTTTTTCCTTTTGTTAAGGCTTTGTGTCTTTTGTTTTTGAATTTATAATACAAGGATCTTTCTTCATCTATTCCTACGTCTCTACCCATTCTCATTCATTTGCATGTTCACTTCTTTTTCTGAAACGGCAGATCCGATGACGAGTCCCCCGAAGGTACTAATACCTGGGACCCGCCTATCGACTTCGAGCAAGAAATGAATCAAACGGAAGATGAAGGAAACGAGGATGTGGGACTTCCCCCAGAATTAGAAAGAATGGTCGCCCATGAGGACCAAGAAATGGGGCCTCATCAAGAAGAAACAGAGCTGGTAGACTTAGGAATTGGCAGTGGAAAAAGGGAAGTAAAGATAGGTACAGGTATTACCGCACCTATCCGTGAAGAATTAATAATCCTGCTAAAAGACTACCAAGACATCTTTGCTTGGTCATACCAAGATATGCCCGGTTTGAGTTCTGACCTTGTACAACACCGATTACCTCTAAATCCCGAGTGTTCCCCGGTAAAGCAGAAACTGAGAAGGATGAAGCCCGAAACATCCTTAAAGATAAAAGAAGAAGTGAAGAAGCAATTTGACGCTGGTTTTCTGGCCGTCGCTCGGTATCCAGAATGGGTTGCCAACATTGTACCGGTCCCTAAGAAAGATGGGAAGGTACGAATGTGTGTGGATTATCGGGACCTGAATCGGGCCAGTCCCAAGGACAATTTTCCTTTGCCACACATCGATATCCTCGTGGATAACACGGCCAATTTCGCTTTATTATCCTTCATGGACGGTTTCTCCGGTTACAATCTGATAAAGATGGCGCCCGAGGATATGGAAAAGACTACTTTCGTCACCCTGTGGGGGACGTTCTGTTACAAGGTGATGTCCTTTGGACTCAAGAATGCCGGGGCAACTTATCAACGGGCCATGGTAGCTTTGTTCCATGATATGATGCATCAAGAGATCGAGGTCTACGTGGACGACATAATTGCTAAATCTAAATCTGAGGAAGAACACCTTGTCAACCTGCGGAAGTTGTTCGAAAGGCTTAAGAAATATCAATTAAGGTTGAACCCCACTAAGTGTACCTTTGGGGTCAAATCAGGGAAATTGCTTGGTTTCATTATAAGCCAGAAAGGGATAGAGGTAGACCCCGAAAAGGTGAAGGCTATCCTTGAGATGCCAGAACCCCATACTGAGAGACAAGTCCGGGGCTTCCTGGGACGCTTGAATTATATTGCCAGATTCATATCGCAGCTCACCGCCATTTGTGAGCCGATGTTCAAGCTCTTACGCAAAAACCAAACTGATCGCTGGAATGAGGATTGTCAAGAAGCTTTTGGAAGGATCAAGAAGTGCCTTATGAATCCTCCCGTGCTTATGCCACCAGTACCTGGAAGGCCTCTCATCTTGTACATGACAATCTTAGACGAGTCAATGGGGTGTATGCTGGGGCAACATGACGAATACGGGAAGAAAGAGCGCGCTGTTTACTACCTAAGTAAAAAGTTCACGACCTGTGAAATGAATTACTCCTTGCTCGAAAGAACGTGTTGTGCTTTAGTATGGGCATCCCATCGCCTAAGGCAGTACATGCTAAACCATACTACCTGGTTGATATCCAAGATGGACCTGGTTAAGTACATCTTTGAAAAGCCAGCTCTCACAGGACGAATCGCCCGGTGGCAAGTCCTGCTATCCGAGTTTGATATAGTCTACGTCACCCAAAAGGCGATAAAAGGAAGCGCCTTAGCAGATTATTTGGCTCAACAGCCTCTTAACGACTATCAGCCCATGCATCCTGAATTCCCGGATGAGGACATCATAGCCTTGTTTGAGGAAAAATTGGACGAAGATCGGGACAAATGGACCGTATGGTTTGACGGAGCGTCAAACATTCTAGGCCATGGCGTTGGGGCAGTATTGGTCTCTCCGAACAATCAATGTGTACCCTTCACAGCCAGGCTAGGATTCGACTGCACCAACAACATGGCCGAATATGAAGCATGTGCCCTAGCCGTCCATGCAGCGATTGACTCCAATGTCAAACTACTCAAGGTATACGGCGACTCAGCATTGGTAATCCATCAGCTGAAGGGGAATGGGAAACTAGAGATCCCAAGTTGATACCCTACAAAGCCTATATTAAGGAATTGGCTAAGACCTTCGATGAGATCTCCTTCCATCATGTTCCCCGCGAGGAAAATCAAATGGCGGATGCACTTGCTACTTTGGCGTCTATGTTCCAGCTAACACCGCACGGGGATCTACCCTACATTGAGTTTTGGTGTCGTGGCAAACCCGCGCATTGTTGCCAAGTAGAAGAGGAACGGGACGGAAAGCCTTGGTATTTCGACATCAAGCGATATGTCGTAAGCAAAGAATACCCGCCAGAGATCGCCGACAATGATAAGAGGACATTGAGAAGATTGGCAACCGGTTTCTTCATGAGCGGAAGTATACTGTATAAGAGAAATCACGACATGACACTCCTGCGGTGTGTGGATGCCAGGGAGGCAAATCACATGATCGAGGAAGTCCATGAGGGCTCGTTTGGAACACACGCCAACGGGCATGCTATGGCCAGGAAGATCCTAAGAGCAGGTTATTACTGGCTTACCATGGAAAGTGATTGTTGTGTCCATGTGAGGAAATGCCACAAATGTCAAGCGTTCGCAGATAATGTCAATGCCCCACCACATCCTCTGAATGTCATGTCCGCCCCTTGGCCTTTCTCCATGTGGGGAATAGATGTCATCGGGGCCATTGAGCCCAAGGCCTTGAATGGTCTTGCTTCATCCTCGTAGCAATAGATTATTTCACCAAGTGGGTCGAGGCAGCTTCCTATACCAACGTCACGAGGGGTGTGGTGGTCAGGTTCATTAAGAAAGAGATCATCTGCCGATATGGTTTGCCAAGGAAGATTATCACGGACAACGGCACCAACCTGAATAACAAGATGATGGGGGAAATGTGCGAGGAGTTTAAAATCCAGCATCACAATTCCACACCCTGCGGGCCAAAGATGAATGGAGTCGTGGAAGCGGCCAATAAGAATATCAAAAAGATTATCCAAAAGATGACCGTGTCATACAAGGATTGGCACGAAATGCTTCCATTCGCATTACACGGTTACCGAACTTCAGTGTGAACGTCAACTGGGGCAACGCCGTTCTCATTGGTATATGGGATGGAGGCTGTGTTACCGTTTGAGGTAGAAGTCTCGTCATTAAGGATCTTGGCAGAATCCGGATTAAAGGAATCAGAGTGGGCTCAAACGCGCTATGACCAGCTCAACCTCATCGAGGGTAAGCGCTTAACGGCCATGAGTCATGGGCGCGTGTACCAGCAAAGAATGAAGAGTGCATTCGACAAGAAAGTACGCTTGCGCAAGTTCCATGAGGGAGACCTTGTGCTAAAGAAAATGTCCCACGCTGTCAAGGACAATCGAAGGAAATGGGCCCCGAACTACGAAGGGCCTTTTGTTGTGAAGAGGGCTTTTTCCGGAGGAGCCTTGGTGCTTACCAACATGGATGGCGAAGAGCTACCTTCACCCGTGAATTCTGATGTCGTCAAGCGATATTATGCTTAGAATCTGGGGCAATTAACGATGTCGCTGCATGTTCTTTATCTTTATGCGTTTTCTGGATTTCCCCCAGGGATTTCCTGTCTACTGTATCTCTCGTTACAATCTTTCAAAGAAATGAACGTGGATTCGAGGCTTTAGTCCTCACGTTGGTTTCAAACCTTGCATTTGATTTGTGATCACCTGAGCCCTTCCGCTCAGTTCGTGGGATGCCCCAAGCGCTTAATTAAAATTGAACCTAAACCAACTTTTGCTAAAATTTGCTGCGTTTGAAAACATTCATGCATACGCATACGCATGCATATTGTTGTGGTAAAACAGCGGCAGGATCATCTTGAGCTACCTTCTGGGGTGGGGACAAAACGTGGACAGCAGAAACCAATCAAGGTAAGACAATGACGCGGTCAAGATTGGCTGAACCTGGTTGTTTATTACTTGCAGGTACTTAGGAACGGATGCAAGTGGGGATGGGGTCACGACCGACTGATCGTTGCCCTTTCTATGCGCTAGACAAGCAGAGAACGTCGCTGCAAGGCAGCCCCGTATCCTTTGTATTCGCATTTGTCTTACTATTTGTTTGTTTTAAAAATAAGTAATCAACGCCTAATTCTAACTTAAGTAAGTTCAAGTTAGGCAAAGCGCTAAACCATAAGGAAGGAGGGGACATGGTTAATGTTCCTCTCAAAAAACAAAAATGCAGGTTAGCTCGCCTGGGCGAGCCACCCCTGCACCAAAATATAAGAATGACGAAAGGGGGGATGTTTTTGCATTCAAAAACTTCTTTTCCCCCCTTTCAAAAGCCATACCCACGGGATTTACGAGTTTGCAGCCCTAGGGTCATCATTTTTCGCATTTTTTGATTCCGTTTCGCGCTTTTGTTCATCACCAACAAGTAAGTATTCCATCCCTAAGCTTTCTAGCTTTTCATTGGTGTATTTTGATCTCCTTTTGGTGCTCTAAAATGTGGGAATGTGCTCAAATATGTGGGGCAATTTTGGTTTGTTTTCTTGCTTGTTTGGGTTGGATTGGGGGTTTGTATGGGATGGCCCTAGGCCTATAATGCATTTTGAAGCAATGGGACATGCCACATTGTCCCCGTTCTCTTGCTATTGATACCTAAACGCGCGCCCACCAAGTGTTCGGTGAAATGCCTCAATGGCATTAGCGCGTGACCTTTGTAAGGAAACAACCCATGGGGCATTTTGGTTTGCACATATTTTCTATTTTTTGGGACATGCATTCATTCCCGAAAAAGGTTAGAGTAATTGCCCCACATATATCCTAGGCCTAGGAACCAAAGTTTTATGCAAAATAACACAAGAGGAGGTGCATATTGGGTAAAGTTACCCTTTTTTTGGCCAGCAATCAGCTATGGGCCACGCTACAATAATTTCCCTACGCCTAGATGGTTAGGAATTTTGCTCATCATAAATGTGTAGGTTTAGAATAGGTAGCAAAATACCTTTTGGCAATTTACACTTTGGGTGTGGTAGCAAAATACTTGGATGTATGTACATGTAATTTTTGGTAGTCAAAATGTCTCGCAAAAAAAATATATATATAAATATGTTGCACGTTATGTAAAGGAAATACCTTACAAAAATACCTTTTAATTTGAATACAATTTTAGTCAGCAAAAGAAAATGTACTTGAATTTGCATGTGGCTTTAGGTAGCAAAAACACTTGAGTAAAGCATGAAATGTAGCACCTTATTGTGTAGATAGCCAAGATTCATCACAAAGTTTGTATATGCATAAGTATTAGGAATACCGGAATGTGCACATGTGCAATTTTTGGTACCCCAAATGCTTTGAGTATGCATGCATGTAAACTTAGCCAAGGAAGTGCATGTGATGTAGGTAGCAAATACACCTTGGAAGTACATATAAATAATCTAGGTAACGAAGGTGCCTTGATTGTACATGGGTGCATTTTTTTTAGTTATAAGAATGTCTTGTGCAAGTGAACGCTCGTAAAGAAGTATGTACATAAGTTTGCTCTAAATTTACATTGATGTTTGTGTTTATTGAAGGAGGTTGTATGCCATTTTTGTTTTAAGAGTAGCATTCCTTGGTAAAACTAACTTTCCAAATGTTTGCCTTCGCAGGAAATGGCCCCGAGGAAGCTTGCCTCAAAGAGGTCCAGGAAGGATAAGGCGGCCGAAGGGACTAGTTCCGCTCCTGAGTATGACAGTCACCGCTTTAGGAGCGCTGTACATCAGCAGCGCTTCGAGGCCATCAAGGGATGGTCGTTTCTCCGGGAGCGACGCGTCCAGCTCAGGGACGACGAGTACACTGATTTCCAGGAGGAAATAGGGCGCCGGCGGTGGACATCACTGGTTACCCCCATGGCCAAGTTCGATCCAGAAATAGTCCTTGAGTTTTATGCCAATGCTTGGCCAACAGAGGAGGGCGTGCGTGACATGAGATCCTGGGTAAGGGGTCAGTGGATCCCGTTTGATGCCGACGCTATCGGCCAGCTCCTGGGATATCCGTTGGTATTGGAAGAGGGCCAGGAATGCGAGTATGGCCAGAGGAGGAACCGGTCTGATGGGTTCGATGAGGAGGCCATCGCCCAGCTGCTATGTATATCGGGGCAGGATTTTGCCCGGACTGCTGCAGGGAGGCGAGTGCGAATCATGCGCACCAACATGACCACCCTGACTCAGATATGGATGACTCTGCTGCTCAGCAACATCCTGCCCACCGATCATAATTCCGACCTCCCCATGCCGAAGTGTCAGCTGGTGTACGCCATCCTGACACAGATGAGCATCCATGTGGCTCAGTTGATCGCTGATGCCATCTATATTTTTGCAGGTATGGCGCCTACTAGGCACCCTTTGGACCCAGATAAGTCCAACAGGGCCCTGGGATTTCCCTCGCTGATCACAGGACTCTGCCAGTCATTCGGAATCCCCGTTGCACCTACCAAGGTAATTCGGCCGCCCATCACCCAGGCTTTTATCGAGAAGTACTGTACCCAGAGACAGGCTCAGGGTGATGCTCCACAGGCCGCAGGCGCGCCACCACCACCTCATCAGGCTGGCCAGGCTGGGGCATTTGACATGGAGCAGTATTTACGGCATTTGGTTCGCCAGCAGGCGGCCAACCACCGAGCACATGTACAAACCCATGATTGTCTCTACCAGATGAGCCTCAGCATGCAGAGCCAGGGCTTCGCTTCTTTTTCATGCCCTACTCCAGACCAGTTCAGGGCAGAGGTCGCATGGCCCGGGGATTGGCCCGAGGCCCAAGCAGGAGAGGCACCCCCAGAAGCTCCCGGCGATGGAGAAGAGGCCCACGAGGACGAGGAGATGGCCGATTTGCTTGACTTCTTGGGAGGGAGTGGAGATACATGACTGGGAGATCCCCAGATTCATGTTTTTCTTTCGTATTTCTTTTATCATTTTTTTTTATGTTATGTTATTGTTTTGACTTGAGAGACTAATGTTTGCTTTTGTTGTTTCGATTGTCATTTGTACAGCGCATACATTTTTGTTTGGATTGTTGCGTTAGTGTTTATATATATTTACTATCAATGATGTTTGAAGTTCTGGAACCGTGTAGAGTTCTTCGTTTAGGAACATCGTCCAAAAAAAAATATGTAAAACAAACAAAAATCATGATAAAAATAAAAATAGAAAAGAAAAAAAATGAAATGGAAAAAGAGCAAATAAAGAAAAAGAGAGCAAATAAGGAAAAAGAAAGCAAGTAAGGAAAAAAGATGGAAAAAAGAAAAATAAGTTGTCTAGCTGAAAAACCGACATGCTTTTGAAAAGAGATGACTTCCAACTTTTCTTTGAAAAAATTCATTGATCATAACCCATTTTTGAAAAAAAATGTGTATACACCTGAAGGGTGAATGCTGTGAAAATTTTCCCGGACGCCCGAAATGGACTCGGGTGAATGCACAAATTGATAAAAGAACATATTTTGGAAACATTGGGTTGATTTAAAATAGAGGAAATGAATCCTGAGCCCTAGCATCACATGACCATAAAAATTTGACATTTGAGTGTCCGCATAGATGCATGCATGACCAGTTTTGCATAAAATTTCCAAATCATCATTTTTGCATTTGTGTCATGGAAATAATGTGGGGCATCCCTTTTATCCTTGAACCAAACCAAACCCCGCCATGTATCATGCCTAGTCATTCTACAAGTCTTGAGCCAAAATCCTGACTCACCATAAACCTTGACCCAGGGTGAGAATGTCAATACTTACCCTCGGAAGCAAAAAAGAAGGAAAGGAAATTTCCAATCAAAGAAAGAAAAAAAAAGGGAAAGGAAATTTCCAATCAAAGAGAAAGCAAAAAGGAAAGAAAGGAAATTCCCAACCAAAGAGTGGGAGAAAGCAAAAAGAAAAGAAAGAAAATTCCCAACCAAAGAATGGGAGAAAGTAAAAAAGGGAAGGAAAGAAAGTTCCTGATCAAAGAAACTAGAAGAAATGTGCAGAAAGGTCTTTTTGACCAGACAATATCTGAACAATACAGAATTGTCACCAAATGAACAAAAGAAAGAAAAGGAAACCATAACCTAAAAGTGGTCTTCTCCCTTTGATTACCAACCAAAATCTTGTGCGTCGGTGACTTGCTCGCCTCGCGTCAAACAAAAATAGAAAAGGAAAAGCCAAAACACACAAAAGCCGAAAAACCCACCAAAAGAACCCGTTTCCAAGGGAAGTCCTATTGATCCATGATCACGCATGTAATCTTTGATTTGATAGGAAATGATTTGCAAAGTCAAGTCATGACATATCTATGGTTCGGAATTAGGATGAAACACTTACCTGTGCGAGATTGATACACTTTGAGTGATTTTCTTCTATTTTTGTCGAACCCAGTGTTTCCTCTAAATGGTCATTTAGAAACGAAATGCTAACATCCAAAATCTCATTTATGGTTATGGGGGATTCCATCAGCAGACTCTCCTTCCCCGGTAGACGCATTGTTTGTCACTCAAAAAAGCATATGTTTCTCTAATCAGTTGGAATATTTGTCTCTTTGCTAAAGCATGTTTGCATTCTAGTGGAGAAAACACTGAGACTTTTTCAAGTCTCACAAGTTATCCAGAACTACGTAGGTCTGAGTTCCTCATTGTAGGATACGTAGGAGCAAGAGCCTCGCTTTTGTCGACCACACCACCTTTTGTTGCCATGACCCAAGAGCTGGTAACCCGCGGAGACACCTTACAGTTATCCGCACCTCGTCATTCAGTGACCCCAAGTGTGATTGATGAGCAGAGGCCAATATGGTCATCTGCGCCCTTTCCGGAGATGCCAGCATCTTCCAGTGGAGACTTTTTCAAGTCTCCCAAGTTATCTAGAACTACGTAGGTCTGAGTTCCTCATTGGAGGATACGTAGGAGCAAGAGCCTTGCTTTTGTCGGCCACCCCACAAGATCTGTCATACTGACCCTGAGGTCATGTGACATGCGGAGACAAAATTTGGTCATTCCGCACCCCTTTGCCATTCAGACACAGTTGTGTCCGATGGCGCGCAGAGACAAAATTTGGTCATTCTGCACCCTTTGTCATCCAGAGGCGGCGGGCCCGATGACATGCGGAGACAAAATTTGGTCATTCCGCACCCCTTTGCCATTCAAACACAGTCGTGTCCGATGGCGCGCAGAGACAAAATTTGGTCATTCTGCACCCTTTGTCATCCAGAGGCGGCGGGCCCGATGACATGCGGAGACAAAATTTGGTCATTCCGCACCCCTTTGCCATTCAGACACAGTCGTGTCCGATGGCACGCAGAGACAAAATTTGGTCATTCTGCACCCTTTGTCATCCAGAGGCGGCGGGCCCGATGACATGCGGAGACAAAATTTGGTCATTCCGCACACCTTTGCCATTCAGACACAGTCGTGTCCGATGGCGCGCAGAGACAAAATTTGGTCATTCTGCACCCCTTTGCCATTCAGACACAGTCGTGTCCGATGGCGCACAGAGACAAAATTTGGTCATTCTGCACCCTTTGTCATCCAGAGGCGGCGGGCCCGATGACATGCGGAGACAAAATTTGGTCATTCCGCACCCCTTTGCCATTCAGACACAGTCGTGTCCGATGGCGCGCAGAGACAAAATTTGGTCATTCTGCACCCTTTGTCATCCAGAGGCGGTGGGCCTAATGACATGCGGAGATTTACATCATCTTCCGCGCTCACAAGATCTGTCATACTGACTTTTGAGTCACGCTGACGGGCGGAAATACCCGAGTGGTTATCCGTATAAACATTCTTTTGCTATCTGTAAGATAGAACGCTTGATAGCATGCAGAGACTGACATCGTCTTCTGCACCTTTTGTTCCCTCGGGAACAACAAGTCATTTGCATGCGGAGATTTTATGGTCACCCGCGACTCTCGTCAATCGAGAGGAACGAAATTAGTGTCTTATCTTTACTTTCCTTTTATCTCCAATAAAAGACAAGTAAAGAGGGGCAACTGTCATACCCTAATTTCGTCCGGGGACCTTTGCTTGATGACATGCGACCTTTGTTTGGTCCTTGGACGGTGCTTGGCACCCATCATTAGGCAATTTGTGAAATTCCGGGACATGCTGAAAAACAAAAGAAAATATTGATGCACAATCCGTAAGTTTCCGTGACACCCCGGAAATCAAATGGAAGCATCGTCGCATAATTAGTGAGGTTCCGTAACATTCCGTAGGTCAAAAAGGGGATGATTATGTAATCCGCAAGGTTCCGTAACATTACGGAAAGAAAACAAGTATCGTTACGAAATTTGTAAGTTTCCCTAACTTTACGAAAAAAGAATCACCAAAAAAAAGCAGAGGGGTGTACTTAGTAAAAATGGGGGTGCAAATAGCAACCAGGCCCACTTGGGCCCTCCAGAAGATTCCTCCAGAAGGCTGTTGCTTCTGGAGGAAGCAACCTGGCTCGCCTGGGCGAGCTGGGCGGCAAGCATCTCCCCTATTTTGCTATAAATAGGGGAGGAAGTGAAGAAGAAAAGGGTTCAGCCCCTTAGGCACTTCTCTCTCTTTTGAATTTGCTTGGAAAAATTGTTTCCGTGAAGAAAATCTAAGCCGAGGCGCTTCCGAAACGTTTTCGTAACGTTTCCCGTGAGGACTTTCGCAAAGGTTTTGACCGTTCTTCGACGTTCTTCATTCGTTCTTCATCGTTCTTCGATCTTCAACGGGTAGGTACCTCGAACCAAGCTTTTCGATTCATTCTATGTACCCATGGTGGTCCACATTGTGTTTTGTGTATTTCTATTCTCGTTTCGTTTACTTTTTATACCCCCTCTTGACGTGCTTAAGCCATTTTACTTAAGTCATTTCTCGCTTAACTTAAAAATAAAATAAATTTCCACCGAACGTTTGAATTGTATTATCCGTTAACTTCGGTTAAAATGAATTCTGACCGTTCGGTCGTGCCGTAACCACGTTGGAAATCAAAAAGAGATAAAATAATAATATAATAACAAAAATATACCTTTTAGTAAAATAAAGCGGAAAATCAATCGGATATTTTCTCTTTGGGATTTCTCATTCTTAATTGAATTGACTAATAACTAAGGTGAAACTAAGGCTAAAATCAACTTGCCTAGTCAAGCTCGTCCACAAAAATAGGTTTTTGAAGTTTGTCATTTCAATTTCTCACTAAGTAAAAATGGATCATTTTCAAGGTCCAACGCCTTAAAATGATCACCTCTTAAAGTAAAAAAGAATCACTTGATGAGAAAGAACTACGTAGGTCTGATTTCCTCATCGCAAATTGAGGAATACGTAGGAGCAAAGGGAAACACCCTTGTCGACCACAAAAAGAGAAAAATATAAAAAGGGTATAAAGGATATAGAGACATAAAAAGGGAACATAAAAAATCAAAGTCATGTTTGCACATTCGATTAAAGGCTGCCGTCCCTTGGGACGGACGTGCGGGGTGCTAATACCTTCCCTGTGCGTAAACACAACTCCCGAACCTTTCACTTAAAAGTTCGTAGACCGCGTCTTTTCCGGTTTTTCCGACGTTTTCCTCAAATAAACGTTGGTGGCGACTCCGCGCGTATTCCTTTCGTGGAACACGCATCCCACGAGTCACGCGTCGCCCTCCCGCCGAAGGGTAGGTTGCGACACTAGTTATATGGGCCATTAAGTCTATCATATGCTGACAATAGTTGAGAAGTCCGTGGATCTCCTCAGGAGCGGAGTAGGTGTCCGCCATTGCTTTGGCCTTGGCTAGCAATCGGGGAAGTTCTTGACTCTCGTTCAAGGTAAGAGCAAATCGGTCCATCCACATGGTTGCCTCTTGGTGTAACGAGTCGATCACCCTTCCTCTGGTCTCCTTTTCCGCGTACACTTGGGCATACTCGTCCGCCACCCTATGCTCGTGGGTCGTGGCTAGACTTAGTTCCTCTTGGTACTTTCTGATGATGACTAACATGTTGGTCTCTGTCTCGCATAAACGCTAAGACAAACTTCTCTTGGACCTCGATCAAGCCTTCAACTCATCCTGTATACCCGCGATTGGTCCCTTTCCTCCCTCCGGAGTTTAAGCTCGTTGTTACTACCCCACAGAGCCCTCTTGGTCTCTTGTTCCAAGGCCTTGGTGGTAACTACATTTACATCCCTCAGTTCGGAATTCTCCTTTCGGATCCTAAGAGCCACTGATTTGAACTTTTCTTTGACTGTTTAAGCTTGCTCGAGTTCTGTCCTAAGAGCCTACACCTCTTCGTCTTCCTCCGCTGCCTCAACTTCCTCCCTTTTAGCGGTTCTCAAACTTGGGAGCCAATCCAAACCTTGCACGTGGGCTTTCAACCACTCACGGTAGCCACCAATGGGCCCACTGCCTCTGAGCTCTTTGTCATTCTTTTGTACCACCTCCCATGCCTTGCGGACCTTCTGAAGTGTCTCCATGTTGGTCTTATTGAATCCTCGTGAAATGATAGGTGCGAGCTCTTCCTCTAGTGGTGCCCCTTTCATCGGGTAGCCAAGTTGCCTTATCGCAAGAACGGGATTGTAATTGATGCAACCCCTTGTCCCCATCAAGGGAACATTCAGAAATCCTCCGCACGAGATATGAACTCCGGTTCTTCCTTCTTTCCATCGAGGGAACCAGTTGACAGATGCTCCTTCTCTGTTTGCTAAGATTTGGTCCCAATTCGCCCTTCCTTTCTCTGTGCATGAACGGTGGCTTTCTAACGGGCAGGCATGCCTCACCTCCTGGCAAAAAAGGTGTGAAACCAACCATACATAAAGAGCTGGAGTACAGCAAACAATCCTTGTATTACTCTTTTCACATCTTCGGTTGAAGGTGTCATATAGATCGGCTAGCATAGCGACAACCGGGCTTTCCTTGTGGTTATGATAGGTGAGAAAAGCGTCGATCGCTGCCAGGTCCACCAACCCATCCACGTTCGGAAAGAGGACTCCCCTGAAAATCAACAGCGCGAGAATGTCTATGAACGGGGCCCATTTGCCTTTACCTGCCAAGATTCTTGCTTTTGCCTCCAAATATTTTCTCGGTATTCCAACCACCCCATTTTCAACTTGCTTCCTGTGGTCTAATTCCTGCGCCGAGATTTGGACTATCTTGGAAATTCTAGCTAATGAGGGATAGAACCCTGAGAAGAGGTATGGTTTCCTTCCTTCTAGAGGGCATCCTAGGATCTCTTCAAATTCTTCTACCAAAGGTGAAGCACCTCAACGGATGATCATAATACTGGGCGAGGGAGGCAATGGCCTCTGTAGAGACTTCTACCATGGCTAGGTCCCAGATTTTACCGTAAGCTTTGTGAAAAGCTTGTCGCTGGAGCTGACCCATCAACTGCCCTAACTCTTTTAGACTGGTGATCCCTAGGCTCTTGACCTTGACTTGATAGAACCTCTTTTTAAGCGAAGGCATTCGACTTGATCCCATGTTTTACTAAAGTGAACAAAAATCGGCGCAAATCAAAACTCCAACATCTATCATGGGTGGAAATGGATGAATGCATAAAGAAATGCATATGACATAGATGCAATTTGGGAGCCCGGGAAATTGTCTCCTTCTTAGATACAACATCTTGCGGTAGCAAAGTGCCCGACGTATGTATTTAAGAAGGTGGCACGGACCCTCCGTTGGTTTGACAAAGAGAGGGGACCAAAACAGAATCCGTGTGTGATGCATATGCGAATGGCGCAACACGGGAATGTACAGTATGACAATATTCACAAAATATAAGCAAAAGGGTACGTGACACTTATGCATGGCAGTGTGAAAAAATGGCACGCAGCGTGTCCGCTTCGTGCCCCTATTCAAGAGACTTCTACCATGGCTAGGTCCCAGATTTTACCGTAAGCTTTGCGAAAAGCTTGCCGCTGGAGCTGACCCATCAACTCCCCTAACTCTTTTAGACTGGTGATCCCTAGGCTCTTGACCTTGACTTGATAGAACCTCTTTTTAAGCGAAGGCATTCGACTTGATCCCATGTTTTACTAAAGTGAACAAAAATCGGCGCGAATCAAAACTCCAACATCTATCATGGGTGGAAATGGATGAATGCATAAAGAAATGCATATGGCATAGATGCAATTTACGAATACGGGAGCCCGGGAAATTGTCTCCTTTTTAGAGACAACGTCTTGGGGTAGCAAAGTGCCCAACGTATGTATTTAAGAAGGTGACACGGACCCTCCGTTGGTTTTCTAATGAGAGGGAATCAAGACAGAATCCGTGCGTGATGCATATGCGAAAGGCGCAACACGGGAATGTACAGTATGACAATATTCACAAAATATAAGCAAAAGGGTACGTGACACTTATGCATGGCAGTGTCAAAAAATGGCACGCAGCGTGTCCGCTTCGTGCCCCTATTCAAGGGACCTATATGGGAGGGAGCTAACTAGGCTTTTAGTGATAATTCCCAAGGTGGTCATATCTCTCTTGATGGTCTCTAGAGGTATCATCCCCTTCGAAGAACATATTGCAGCAGTAGGGACTACTAGCAACAATATGTTATCAAAGAGAAAAACTCTAGATGAGGGTTCACTTTAACCAAGCAAGTCGAAGACCTAGCATGATCACAGATTCACCTCCACTCCTTATGTTCCCACGAGCCCGGGTATAGGGCCCTTTTTCAACTCACTGTGCGTGCAAATAGTGTTGGTGTTTGTGTGCATCAAATGAATAAATATTTACCTCATGCATACATTTTAAAACGCACTAAAAGTAACAAAGAGTTTATATACACAAGAACATAAGACAAATAAAGGGAAACCAACAAAGGAGAAAGTCATGATAAAACATTGCACAAGATTAAATGGCCTAACTCTCTAAAAATTGTCACCAGTGGAGTCGCCAACTGTCGCAACCTACCCTTCAGCGAGAGGGCGACGCGTGACTCATGGGTGCGTGTTCCAAGAAAGAAATACGCGCGGAGTCGCCACCAACGTTTATTTGAGGAAAACGTCGGAAAAACCGGAAAAGACGTGATCTACGAACTTTATAGTGAAAGGTTCGGGAGTTGTATTTACGCACGGGGAAGGTATTAGCACCCCACGTGTCCGTCACAAGAGACGGCAGCCTTTAATTAAATGTGCAAACATGACTTCAATTTTTATGTTCCCTTTTACGTCTTTATTTCTTTTTGTACTTTTTATACTTTTTATCTTTTTGCGGTCGACGAGGGGGTTTCCCTTGCTCCTACGTATTCCTTAATTGCGATAAGGAAATCAGACCTACGTAGTTCTTTGTGAACAAAATGTTTAGTTAAGTTGTTTTTATCCTTTTTGCAAGATATGTTTTTGTTGAATGAATGGTTATTTAAGGCGTTGAACCGTTAAACAAACTTTCGATTCTTTTGAAAAAGAGAGAAGACATTAAGGCATTGGACCATTTAATGTTCTCTTTATTTTTGAAAGAGGTAATAAAGCTACATGTTGATTTTAGCCCTTAGTTTCACTTTGGTTATTAATCGATTCGATTAAGAAAGAGAAATCCCAAAGGAAAATGTCCGATTGATTTTTTTGATTTATTTTACTAAAAGATATTTTTTATTATTATATTATTATTTTACCTCTTTTTGGTTTCCAACGTGGTTACGACATCACCGAACGGTCGGATTTCATTTTAAACGAAATTAACGGATATTACAATTCAAACGATCGGTGGAAATTTATTTTATTTTTTATTTAGGCGAGAAAATGACTTAAGCAAATGACTGAAGCAAGTCAAAAGGGGGTACGGAAAGTAAATGAAACGAGAATAAATGTACACAAAACAAATGAGGACCACCACGGGTACATATAATGAATTGAAAAGCTCGATTTGGAAACTTACCCGTTGAAGAACGAAGAACGGATGAAGAACGGTGAATAACGGAGGAAAATCTTTACGGATTTGCTTACGGAAACATCTCAGAAGCGTTACAGAAGCACCTCGGCTTGGATTTTCTTCACGGAAACAATTTTTTTTCACCCAAAACAGCTGAAATACATCATCAGGGGGATCCAGGACCCTTAGAACCCCTTCAGCCTATTTAAAGGAAAAAGGGAGAGGAGGTTGCCGCCCAGCTCGCCCAGGCGAGCTTGGTTGCTTCCAACTTAAGCAAGAAATTGCCCAGAAACCTCTAGAAGGGCCCAGATTCAAAAATTACTATTTGCACTCCCATTTTACTAAATACACCCCTTTGCTTTTTTTTTGTGATTCTTTTTTCGTAAAGTTACGGAAACTTACAAATTTCGTAACGATACTTGTTTTCTTTCCGTAATGTTACGGAACCTTGCGGATTACATAATCATCCCCTTTTGACTTACAGAATGTTACGGAACCTCACAAATCGTGCAACGATGCTTCCTTTTGAGTTCCGGCATGTCACGGAACTTCACGAATTGCCTAACAATGGGTGCCAAGTACCTCAAAATGGTCAAATGAAAGTTGCATGCCACCAAGCAAAGGTCCCCGGACGAAATTAGGGTATGACAGTACCTTTTATATTTTTTATCTTTTTGTGGTCGACAAGGGTGTTTCCCTTGCTCCTGCGTATCCCTCGATTGTGATAAGGAAATCAGACCTACGTAGTTCTTTTGTGAACAAAGCGTTTTGGTTAAGTTATTTTTTTATCCTTTTTTGCAAGATATGTTTTTATTGAATGAAAGGTCATTTAAGGCGTTGGACCATTAGACAATCTTTCGATTCTTTTTGAAAAGTGAGAAAAACATTAAGGCATTGGACCATTAATGATTTCTTTATTTTTGAAAGAGGTAACAATGTTACATATTCATTTTAGGCTTTTTAGAAATCTACACTTAACCAATAAAAGCGGAAAAGACCATTTCAAGGCGTTGGACCTTTGAAAATGGCTTTTTTAGGTGATGACAAAAGTTTGGTTTATGAATTGATTTTAGCCTTAGTTTCACTTTGGTTATTAGTCGATTCGATTTAAGAAAGAGAAATCCCAAAGAAAAACGTCTGATTGATTTTTTGATTTATTTTACTAAAAGATATTTTTTATTATTATATTATTATTTTACCTCTTTTTGGTTTCCAACGTGGTTACGGCATGACCGAACGGTCGGATTTCATTTTAACGGAAATTAACGGATATTACAATTCAAATGATCAGTGGAAATTTATTTTATTTTTTGATTAGGTGAGAAAATGACTTAATAACTGGTTGCTATTTGAACCCTCATTCTTACTAAATACAACCCCTGCCTTTTTTGGTGATTCTTTTTCCGTAAAGTTACAGAAACTTACGAATTTCGTAATGATACTTGTTTTCTTTCCGTAATGTTGCGGAACCTTACGGATTACGTAATCATCCCTTTTTTGCCTTCCAGAACGTTACGGAACTTTACGGATTGCGCACTAACACTTCCTTTTAATTTCTGGCATGTCACGGAACTTCACGGATTGTGCTACAACGTTTTTCTTTTGGCTTCTGGCATGTCTCGGAACTTCACAAATTTCCTAACCATGGGTGCCAAATACCTCGAAGTGGTCAAACGAGGGTCGCATCCCAACAACGGATGGTCCCTGGACGAAATTAGGGTATGACAAGGTCCAACGCCTTAAACGGTCCTCTTTGCCTTTATCGGTTAACATGGACCATTCAAAAGCATAAAATCAACCCATAACTTTACCGCTTTTGCAAGAACTACGTAGGTCTGATTTCCTCATCGCAATTGAGGATACGTAGGAGCAAAAACTCTGCTTTTGTCGACCACCCCAAGAGATCATTAATGGTCCAACGCCTTAACGTTTCTCTCCTTTCAAAAACCAAGAAATCGTTAATGGTCCAATGTCTTAACGTTTCTCTCCTTTCAAAAACCAAGAGATCGTTAATGGTCCAACGCCTTAACGTTTCTCTCCTTTCAAAACCAAGAGATTGTTAATGGTCCAATGCCTTAACGTTTCTCTCCTTTCCAAAAATCAAAAGATCGTTTAATGGTCCAATGCCTTAAACGAATTTTGTTCGGTTAAAATATATATTGCGAAAAAAGATAAAAAAAAACAATTTAACCAACGTTTAGTTCTGCAAGAACTACGTAGGTCTGATTTCCTCATCGCGATTGAGGATATGTAGGAGCAAAAGCCCCGCTTTTGTTGACCACCCAAAGAGATCATTAATGGTCCAACGCCTTAACGTTTCTCTCCTTTCAAAACCAAGAGATCGTCAATGGTCCAACGCCTTAACGTTTCTCTCCTTTCCAAAAATCAAAAGATCGTTTAATGGTTCAACGCCTTAAACGACTTTTGTTCGGTTAAAATATATCTTGCGAAAAAAGATAAAAACAACTTAACCAACATTTAATTCTAAAAGAACTATGTAGGTCTGATTTCCTCATCGCAATTGAGGATACGTAGGAGTGAGGGAAACACCCTTGTCGACCACAAAAAGATAAAAAAATACAAAAGGCATAAAAATACATAAAAACATAAAAAAGGGAAAATAAAACAAATTGAAGACATGATATTGCACATTTGATTAAAGGCTGTCGTCCTTTGTCACGGACGTGTGGGGTGCTAATACCTTCCCTGTGCGTAAATACAACTCCCGAACCTTTCACACTCAAAGTTCGTAGATCACACACGCGTTCTGGTTTTTCTGATGTTTTCCTCGAATAAACGTTGGTGGCGACTCCGTGCACCTTCCTCCCTTGGAAGACGCACCCGTGAGCCCTGCGTCGCCCTCCCGCCAAAGGGTAGGTTGCGACACTCCCCGTAAGAGAAAAGTCACAACTTCATTGTCCCAGGCCAATTATGACTCATCCAGATTTGTATCAAGGGATGCTTGGGACCGTTACGCAGATAACATCCTCGATCGAAACATTCTTCCGGAGAGGAATGTGAAGCTATACATTACTGAGTTTGATGACTTCAGAAGAGAAGTCAAGAGGAGGAACTGGCACAGGGAGCTCACTAATTTTTCTAAAGGAAGAATAGATGTGGCAATTGTTAAAGAATTCTATGCAAACCTATATGTCCATGAGGACAAAGAACCAAAGCAAGTTAGGGTTCAAGGGCACCTGATTAAGTTCGATATGGACTCCCTCAACACCTTCTTAAAGACTCCAGTGGTCTTGGAGCAAGGGGGGAGCTTACCTTTTTACTCTAGGTTCTGCAGGTTAAGGCCAGACCCTCGAGAGCTGGCAGCCCGATTGTGTATCCCTGGAAGGGGATTTGTTCTTAACGCCGAGGGCTTGCTGTGGAAGCTCTTGAGGAAGGATCTTACAACTCTGGCGCAAACCTAGACACTCATGATTTTGTAAATGATGCATTTTGAATGATTATATATATAAGTATTATTCAGTGTGTGTGTGTGTGTGTGTATATATATATATATATATATATATATATATATATATATATATATATATATATATATATATATATATATATATATATATATATATATATATATACTCCTGGTAGAAGTAGGTATATTGGGGGAAAGATATGCGGGTTAGGCTAATTAACGAAGAGAAATCCATAACTGGATAGTTATAGATTAATTCCCAATTAATTAGCCTAAAAATTATTGTTTTGCATGCAACTTAAAATTTAACAAAACCAACCTCTGAACCACGCTCGGGGTTTCATTCTTAGCGTTTTGATATATATATTGCTTACCTTCGAAAACTGGCCCCGATGAGTGCAGAGAAACGCGAGGGACTGGAACCAGAGAAACGGCATGCAAACTGAGGCAGGATTTTAGCATTTCAAAAGGTCAGATTTTTCTCTTCTTGTGGCTGAGTATGAGTCACATCAAGAGAAAAAGTGGGCCCCTTTTTGCTCCACTCAAAAAAAGACATGTGGCACAACTTTTTTAAAAAAAAAAGAGAGAGAAAGCCTTTTCTTAAAACACAAAGCCACGTTCTCTCTCTCCTCACTCACTCAGCCAAAAAGTTCAGAAGCTTTTCTCCCCCTCTCTCTCGTTGCTATTCTCTTCTTCTTCCTCACCATTGAAGCTCCATCAAAGCTTCAACCTTTGCACACCATTTTTGCTCCAAATCGCGAAAGGAAGCCATTTTCGGAGTCGTGAAGCGCACCTCTACGTTGTGGGACTTCAAATTTCAAGTTTGGGTAGACTTCTTTCTCACATAATTTCGTGGGTATTGGGTGTTTGGGAGATATGATGGGTAGTTTTACTAGGTTTATGCCTTATGGTTGTTATTTGTGAAGGAATTTGTTGAAAGCATGCTAAACTTGTCATGTTTGGTATGAGTCAAGCTTACCCATTCTGTTTTAGGGTTTTATGATGATGCTTTGTGATGTTTGTGTGCTAAAATTGCTGATGGAAAATTGATAGAGATGAAGGGTAGAGTTAACCTAGGGTTAAAAAGTGAGAATGTAGTGATATGAGTGGGAAAATGTGATGCTTTAAGGATTTGAAAAGCTAGATCTAGATTTAGTGGTAATTGGAGGTTAAAGTGAGTTAATCCTAGTTTAAAATGTCATTTAGGACTTGTGGGAAAACTTGGGCTAAGAAAATGAGGAAAATGAGTGACCAAAGTGAAAACAAGAGCCATTTCTAGGGTAAATTGGGTGTTGAGGGGTCAAATTTTGATTCGGTGGAGTTTTAGTTGTAAAACCAGTTTGAGCAAGTTTAGATTAATGTTATAGACTTGTGTGAGATGAATGTTATTGGGGTATTTGAGTGAGGAAAACTGTGGTATTGGAATGTGTTTTGGGCAGAGTTTTCTGCCTTTGCCCTATTTTCTTGGTTTTGGATAGTTCATGATATTTGGATGCTGAATTGCTTGGATGTTGTGGAAGCTTGGAGGGATTGATGGGGACCCGGTGTTGAGAGGAACGAGGATAAGGGCTACGTGGGAGTACGTGAGCTCAGTTGAAGGTGGGCAACTGGGGATGGTGGATTTATGTGTGATTTGTGGATGTGGAGAGTCGACTTGCACCATCGCCCGATCGCCACCTAGTACCACATATGACGGGTACCCCATAATCCTACAAGCTTGAAGTGAGGAAGTGTGGAAGAGTGAGTCTTCCTACTTTTATTCGTTGACCACAGAGTGGTACCTGGAGATATGTCGTGGGAGTCAGGAGACCTTGGGGATGTCAGGTGGGGTTTTATTGCCCAAAACCAAGCTTGACCAATCCCGACCCAACCCGGGCATAGTCAGTCAGTGAGAACCTGTGATGTACCTAAATAGGCGAGCTCCTCACAGTCAACCGATAAAAGAACAAAGACCACAAAGCAAGGAGGCTTGTGTGGTGACTGGCCAGCTATGGATCTTGAGTGATATTTGGAAGATGGCCTCTGGTAATCGATTACAAAGGGTGTGTAATCGATTACAAGGCTTAAAAATGGGGTCAGGAAGTTGAGATGGCCTCTAGTAATCGATTACCAAGGGGTGTAATCGATTACCAGGCTTAGAAATAGAGACATTATGTTGAGGAGGCCTCTGGTAATCGATTACCAATACTGTGTAATCGATTACACAGGGTAACAGGTCACTGGTAATCGATTACCAGTTATGTGTAATCGATTACACAGTGCATATTGCAGGTTTCCATGTTTTGAAGATGTGTAACTCGAGTTTGGTCTCTGGTAATCGATTACCAATGCTGTGTAATCGATTACCAGATATGAAAAGCCTTGAGGCACACCTTTTAATTACATGTAGTGGTTATGGGACGCATTGTGTTGCTACTGTAGTTAGATCTCTCGTGAAAGAGTCTACCCCCCCCCCCCTTTCTTTTATTTCTTGTAGATCGCGATGGCAGCACAATTAATCCATGACCGAGTAGAGATGGAGTGCCTAGAGGGAGTTTGGGAGACCCTCGAAGGCAATCCAAGGTGCCGATTCTGGGGCACGATTTGATTCACGGCTACTTCATTGGTACATCCAGAGGAACTAGCACGCACGCTTCAGCATACTGTGGAGTGGATATTACCTGCACCTACTCCATATCGACTAGTGGAGCCAGTCCAAGTGATAGAGGTGACGTCATCTGAGGAAGACCCTGAGGAGGACCCAGAGGAGCTACCTCCTGAGCCTGCTGTGGATGCTCTTGACTTTCCAGAGGGTGATGAGGACCCACTCCCTGAGGTGGATTCTCCCGAGGAAGTCATGTTGGCATCTGAGGCAGACTCTACGGAGGAGAGCGGCCCTGGAGGGATAGCGACTAGTGGAGGCTCTTCATCATAGCCGACGGCTCCTTAGACTAAGATTATATACTTTTTGGGGGTGGGTGTATCTAGTACAAACTGTTAGGTTTACTCTCTTTTTTTTTGTATGGGTAGACCTATTGTATAGGAATTTGATGATTGTTGTCGCAACCTACCCTTCGGCGGGAGGGCGACGCGTGACTCGCGGGATGCGTGTTCCACGAAAGGAATACGCGCGGAGTCGCCACCAACGTTTATTTGAGGAAAACGTCGGAAAAACCGGAAAAGACGCGATCTACGAACTTTTTAGTGAAAGGTTCGGGAGTTGTATTTACGCACGGGGAAGGTATTAGCACCCCACACGCCCGTCCCAAGGGACGGCAGCCTTTAATCGAATGTGCAAACATGACTTTGATTTTTATGTTCCCTTTTATGCTCTTTTATATCCTTTATACCCTTTTTATATTTTTTCTTTTTTTGTGGTCGACAAGGGTGTTTCCCTTTGCTCCTACGTATTCCTCAATTTGGGATGAGAAAATCAGACCTACGTAGTTCTTTCGGAACAAAGTGTTTGGTTAAGTTTGTTTTTGTCCTTTTTTGCAAAATATGCTTTTATTTGAACGAAAGGTCATTTAAGGTGTTGAACCATTAAACGGTCTTTTGATTTTGAAAGGGGAGAAACGTTAAGGCGTTGGACCATTAACGATCTCTTGTTTTTGAAAGGAGAGAAACGTTTAAGGCATTGGACCATTAACGATCTCTTGGGGTGATCGACAAAAGCGGGGCTTTTGCTCCTACGTATCCTCAATGAAGAACTCAGACCTACGTAGTTCTTTCTTATCAAATGATTCTTTTTTACTTAGTGAGAAATTGAAATGACAAACTTCAAAAGCCTATTTTTGTGGACGAGCTTGACTAGGCGAGTTGATTTTAGCCTTAGTTTCACTTTAGTTATTAATCAATTCGATTAAGAATGAGAAATCCCAAAGAGAAAACGTCCGATTGATTTTCCGCTTTATTTTACTAAAAAGATGTTTTTTTTTATTATTATATTATTTTTTACTTCTTTTTGATTTCCAACGTGGTTACGGCATGACCGAACGGTCGGAATTTATTTTAACCGAAGTTAATGGATAATACAATTCAAACGTTCGGTGGAAATTTATTTTATTTTTAAGTTGAGCGAGAAACGACTTAAGTAAAATGGCTTAAGCACGTCAACAGGGGGTATAAAAAGTAAACAAAACGAGAATCAAAATGCACGAAACACAATGTGGACCACTACGGGTACATAGAATGAATCGAAAAGCTTGGTTCGAGGTACTTACCCGTTGAAGATCGAAGAACGATGAAGAACGAATGAAGAACGTCGAAGAACGGTTGAAATCTTTGCGAGATTCCTCACGGAAAACGTTACGGAAACGTTTCGGAAGCGCCTCGGCTTAGATTTTCTTCACGGAAACAATTTTTCCAAGCAAATTCGAAAGAGAGAGAAGTGCCAAAGGGGCTGGGCTCCCTTCCTTCTTCATTTCCTCCCCTATTTATAGCAAAATAGGGGAGGTGGTTGCCGCCCAGCTCGCCCAGGCGAGCTCAGCTCGCCCAGGCGAGCAAGGTTGCTTCCTCCAGAAGCAACCGCCTTCTGGAGGAATCTTCTGGAGGGCCCAAGTGGGCCTGGGTGCTATTTGCACCCCCATTTTTACTAAGTACACCCCCCTCTGCTGTTTTTTGGTGATTCTTTTTTCGTAAAGTTACGGAAACTTACGAATTTCGTAACGATACTTGTTTTCTTTCCGTAATGTTACGGAACCTTGCGGATTACATAATCATCCCCTTTTTGACTTACGGAATGTTACGGAACCTCACTTAATTATGCAACGATGCTTCCATTTGATTTCCGGTGTGTCACGGAAACTTACGGATTGTGCATCAACATTTTTTTTGGTTTTTCGGCATGTCCTGGAATTTCACAAATCGCCTAATGATGGGTGCCAAGCACCTCACGAGGACCAAAGAATGGTCGCATGTCATCAAGCAAAGGTCCCCGGACGAAATTAGGGTATGACAGTTGCCCCTCTTTACTTGTCTTTTATTGGAGATAAAAGAAAAGTAAAGATAAGACACTAATTTCGTCCCTCTCGATTTGACGAGAGTCGCGGGTGACCATAAAACTTCTGCATGTAAATGACTTTGTTGTTCCCGGAGGAACAAAAGGTGCAGAAGACTGTGTCAGCCTCTGCATGCTATCAAGCGTTCTGTCTTACAGATAGCAAAAGAATGGGTGCGAATAACCATAAGGTATCTCCGCGTATCATGGGTGCAGAATGACCAAACTTGGTCTCTGCGTGCCATCGGACACGACTGTGTCTGAATGGCAAAGGGGTGCGGATAACCGTAAGGTATCTCCGCGTATCATGGGTGCAGAATGACCAAACTTGGTCTCTGCGTGCCATCGGACACAACTGTGTCTGCATAGCAAAGGGGTGCAGATAACCGTAAGGTATCTCCGCGTATCATGGGTGCAGAATGACCAAACTTGGTCTCTGCGTGCCATCGGACACAACTGTGTCTGCATAGCAAAGGGGTGCAGATAACTATAAGGTATCTCCGCGTATCATGGGTGCAGAATGACCAAACTTGGTCTCTGCGTGCCATCGGACACAACTGTGTCTGCCTAGCAAAGGGGTGCAGATAACCGTAAGGTATCTCCGCGTATCATGGGTGCAGAATGACCAAACTTGGTCTCTGCGTGCCATCGGACACAACTGTGTCTGCCTAGCAAAGGGGTGCAGATAACCGTAAGGTATCTCCGCGTATCATGGGTGCAGAATGACCAAACTTGGTCTCTGCGTGCCATCGGACACAACTGTGTCTGCCTAGCAAAGGGGTGCAGATAACCGTAAGGTATCTCCGCGTATCATGGGTGCAGAATGACCAAACTTGGTCTCTGCGTGCCATCGGACACAACTGTGTCTGCCTAGCAAAGGGGTGCAGATAACCGTAAGGTATCTCCGCGTATCATGGGTGCGGAATGACCAAACTTGGTCTCTGCGTGCCATCGGACACGACTGTGTCTGAACGGCAAAGGGGTGCGGATAACCGTAAGGTATCTCCGCGTATCAGCTCTTGAGTCATGGCAACAAAAAGCGGTGTGGTCGACAAAAGCGAGGCTCTTGCTCCTACGTATCCTCCAATGAGGAACTCAGACCTACGTAGTTCTGGATAACTTGTGAGACTTGAAAAAGTCTCGGTGTTTTCTCCACTAAAATGCAAACATGCTTTAGCAAAGAGACAAATATTCCAACCGATTTAAAGCAGCATATGCTTTTTGAGTGAAAAACAATGCGCCTACCGGGGAAGGAGAGTCTGCTGATGAAATCTCCCATAACCATAAATGAGATTTTGGATGTTAGCATTTCGTTTCTAAATGACCATTTAGAGGAAACGCTGGGTTCGACAAAAATAGAGGAAATCCACTCAAAGTGTATCAATCTCGCACAGGTAAGTGTTTCATCCTAATTCCGAACCATAGATATGTCATGACTTGACTTTGCAAATTATTTCCTATCAAATCAAAAATTACATGCGTGATCATGGATCAATAGGGCTTCCCTTGGGAATGGGTTCTTTTGGTGGTTTCTTCTTTCGGCTTTTGTGTGTTTTTGGCTTTTGATTTTCCTGGCTTTTTCTTTTTCTGTTTTTTTTGTTTAGTGCGGGGCGAGAAAAAAAGGTCGCTAGCGCACGGGATTTTGGTTGGTAATTAAAGGGAGAAGACCATTTTAGGTCGTGGTTTCCTTTCCTTCCTCTTTTGTTCATTTGGTGACAATTCTGTACTGTTCAGATATTGTCTGGTCAAAAGACCTTTCTGCACATTTCTTCTAGTTTCTTTGATCAAGAACTTCCTTTGCTTCCTTTTTTACTTTCTCCTATTCTTTGGTTGGGAATTTTCTTTCTTTTCTTTTTGACTTTCTCTTTGATTGGAAATTTTCCTTCTTTTCTTTTTTTTCTTTCTCCCATTCTTTGATTGGGGAATTTTCCTTCTTTTCTTTTTTGCTCCCGAGGGTAAGGATTGACATTCTCACCCTAGGTCAAGGTTTATGGGGAGTCAGGATTTTGGCTCAAGGTTTGTAGAATGGCTAGACATGATACATGTCGGGATTTGGTTTGGTTCAAGGATAAAAGGGATGCTCCACATTATTTCCATGACACAAATGCAAAAATGATGATTTGGAAACTTTATGCAAAACTGGTCATGCATGCATCTATGCGGATACTCAAATGTCAAATTTTTATGGTCATGTGATGCTAGGGCTCAGGATTCATTTCCTCTATTTTAAATCAACCCAATGTTTCCAAAATATGTTCTTTTATCAATTTGTGCATTCATCCGAGTCCATTTCGGGCGTCCGGGGAAATTTCACAGCATTCACCCTTCAGGTGTAGACACCTTTTCCAAAAATTGGTTATGATCAATGAATTTTTTCAAAGAAAGGTTGGAAATCGTCTCTTTTCAAAAACGTGTTGTTTTTTCAGCTTAACAACTTATTTTTTTCTTTTTTCTACCTTTTTCCTTACTTGCCCTTTTTTTTTTCTTATTTGCTCTCTTTTTCTTTTCACTTTCTTTTCTTTTTCATTTTCTTTCCTTTTCTATTTCATTTTCTTTCCTTTTCTATTTTTATTTTTATCATGATTTTTTTTTTGTTTATTTTACATATATACTTTTGGACGATGTTCCTAAACAAAGAACTCTACATGGTTCCAGAATTTCAAACATCATTGATAGTAGTGATATATAAATACTAACGCAACAACCTAAACAAAAGTGTATGCGCTGTACAAATGACAATCGAAACAACAAAAACAAACATTAGTCTCTCAAGTCAAAACAATAACATAGAATAAAAAAAATGACAAAAGAAATATGAAAGAAAACATGAATCTGGGGATCTCCCAGTCACGTGTCTCCACTCCCTCCCAAGAAGTCAAGCAAATCGGCCATCTCCTCATCCTCGTGGGCTTCTTCTCCATCGCCGGGAGCTTCTGGGGGTGCCTCTCCTGCTTGGGCCTCGGGCCAATCTCCGGGCCATGCAACCTCTGCCCTGAACTGGTCTGGAGTAGGGCATGAAAAAGGAGCGAAGCCCTGGCTCTGCATGCTAAGGCTCATCTGGTACAGACAATCATGGGTCCGTACATGTGCTCGGTGGTTGGCCGCCTGCTGGCGAACCAAATGCCGTAAATACTGCTCCATGTCAAATGCCCCAGCCTGGCCAGCCTGATGAGGTGGTGGGGGCGCGCCTGCGGCCTGTGGAGCATCACCCTGAGCCTGTCTCTGGGTACAGTACTTCTCAATAAAAGCCCGGGTGATGGGCGGCCGAATCACCTTGGTAGGTGCAACGGGGACTCCGAACGACTGGCAGAGTCCTGTGATCAGTGCGGGGAATCCCAGGGCCCTGTTGGACTTATCTGGGTCCAAAGGGTGCCTAGTGGGCGCCATACCTGCAAAAATATATATGGCATCAGCGATCAACTGAGCCACATGGATGCTCATCCGTGTCAGGATGGCGTACACCAGCTGGCACTTAGGCATGGGGAGGTCGGAATTATGATCGGTGGGCAGGATGTTGCTGAGGAGCAACGTCATCCACATCTGGGTCAGGGTGGTCATATTGGTGCGCATGATTCGCACTCGCCTCCCTGCAGCAGTCCGGGCAAAATCCTGCCCCGGTATACATAACAGCTGGGCGATGGCCTCCTCATCGAACCCATCAGACCGGTTCCTCCTCTGGCCATACTCGCATTCCTGGCCCTCTTCCAATACCATCGGATATCCCAGGAGCTGGCTGATAGCGTCGGCATCGAACGGGATCCACTGACCCCTAACCCAGGATCTCATGTCACGCACGCCTTCCTCTGTTGGCCAAGCATTGGCGTAAAACTCAAGGACTATTTTTGGATCAAACTTGGCCATGGGAGTAACCAGTGGTGCCCACCGCCGGCGCCCTATTTCCTCCTGGAAATCAGTATACTCGTCGTCCCTGAGCTGGACGCGTCGCTCCCGGAGAAACGACCATCCCTTGATGGCTTCGAAACGCTGCTGGTGTACAACGCTCCTAAAGCGGTGACTGTCGTACTCCGGGGCGGAACTAGTTCCTTCGGCCGCCTTGTCCTTCCTGGACCTCTTTGAGGCAAGCTTCCTCGGTGCCATTCCTGCGAAGGCAAACATTTGGAAAGTTAGTTTTAGTGGGACATTACTCTTAAAGCAAAAATGGCATATAACCTCCTCCCATAAATACAAACATCAATGTAAATTTAGAGCAAACTTATGCGCATGTTTCCTTACGAACGTTCACTTGCGGAAGACATCCTATTAACCGAAAAAATGCACCCATATACAATCAAGGCAGCTTTGTTACCTAGATTATTTACACGTACTTCCAAGGTGTATTTGTTACTTACATCACACATATCTCCTTGGCTAAATTCACATACATGCATACTCCAAGCATTTTGGGGTACCAAAAATTGCACATGTGTACATCTTGGTATTTCTAATACCTATACATACACAAACTTCATGATGAATCTTGACTATCTACACAATAAGGTGCTACATTTCATGCCCTTTTTTCAAGTTTTTGCTACCTAAAGCCGCATGCAAATTTAAGCATATTTTCCTTTGCTGACTAAAATTGTATTCAAATTATATATATATTTTTTGGAATATGTTTTTTTCATACAACATTCAACATATTTATATATATTTTTTTTGTGAGACATTTTGACTACCAGAAATTATATATACATACATTCAAGTATTTCGCTATTCATACCCAAAGTGCAAATTGCCAAAGGTATCTTGCTACCTATTCTAAACCTACGCATTCATGACGAGCACAATTCCTAGACATCTAGGCGTAGGGAAAATATTATAGTGTGGCCCATAGCTGATTGCTGGCCCAAAAGAGGGTAACTTTACCCAATATGCACCTCCTTTTGTGTACTTTTGCATAAAAACTTTGGTTCCTAGGCCTAGGACATATGTGGGGCAATTACTCTAGCTCTTTCAAAAATGAATGCATGTCCCAAAAACATGTGCAAACCAAACTGCCCCATGGCTTGTTTCCCTACAAAAAATCACGCGCTAATGCCATTGAGGCATTTCACCGAACACTTGGTGGGCGCGCGTTTAGGTGTCAATAGCAAGAGAACGGGGACAATGTGGCATGCCCCATTACTTCAAAATGCATTATAGGCCTAGGGCCATCTCATACAAACCCCTAATTCAACCTAATCAAGCAAGAAAACAAATCAAAATTGCCCCACATATTTGAGTACATTCCCACAATTTAGAGCACCAAAAGGAGATCAAAATACACCAATGAAAAGCTAGAAAGCTTAGGGATGGAATACTTACTTATTGGTGATGAACAAAAGCGCGAAACGGAATCAAAAAATGCGAAAAATGATGACCCAAGGGCTGCAAACTCGTAAATCCCGTGGGTATGGCTTTTGAAAGGGGGGAAAAGAGGTTTTTGAATGTAAAACGTCCCCCCCTTTCGTCATTTTTATATTTTGGTGCAGAGGTGGCTCGCCCAGGCGAGCCCAGCTCGCCCAGGCGAGCTAACCTGCACTTTTTTTTTTTTTTTTTTTTTTTTGAGGGGAACATTAACCATGTCCCCTCCCTTCTCATGGATTAGCATTTTGCCTAACTTGAACTTACTTAGGTTAGAATTAGGCGTTGATTACTTATTTTATTATTACCCTTTTCCTTTTTAAAACAAACAAATAGTAAAAGAAAGCTGCAAAATACAAAGGATACGGAGCTGCCTTGCAGCGACATTCCCTGTTTGTTTCGCACAGAGAAGAGCAACGATCGGTCGGTCGTGACCCCATCCCCGCTTGCGTTCATCCTTAAGTACCTGCAAGTAATAAACAACCAGGTATGGCCAATCTTGGCCGCATCATTACCCTACCTTGACTGGTTTCTGCCATTCATGTTTTGTCTTCACTCCAGAAGGTAGCCCAAGGTGATCCTGCCCCTGTTTTACCACAACAATATACATGCGTATGCGTATGCGTATGCATGAATGTTTTCAAACGCAGAAAATTTAGGGAAAGTTGGTTCAGGTTCGATTCTAATTAAGCGCTTGGGGGATCCCATGAACTGAGCGGAAGGGCTCAGGCGATCACAAATTAACGCAAGGTGTGAAACTAACGTGAGGACTAAAAGCCTCAAATCCATGTTCATTTCTTTGAAAGACCGTAACAAGGGATACAGCGGACCGGAAATCCCTGGGGGGGGAGATCTAGAAAACGCATAAAGATAGAGAACATGCAGCGACATCCTTAATTGCCCCAGCTTCTAAGCATAATATTGTTTGACGACATCAGAGTTCACGGGTGAAGGTAGCTCTTCGCCATCCATGTTGGTAAGCACCAGGGCTCCTCCGGAAAAAGCCCTCTTCACAACAAAAGGCCCTTCGTAGTTCGGGGCCCATTTCCCTCGATGGTCCTTGACAGCATGGGACATCTTTTTTAGCACAAGGTCTCCCTCATGGAACTTGCGTAAGCGTACTTTCTTGTCGAACGCGCTCTTCATTCTCTGCTGGTACAAGCGCCCATGACTCATGGCCGTTAAGCGCTTACCCTCAATGAGGTTGAGCTGATCGTAGCGTGTTTGAGCCCACTCTGATTCCTTTAATCCGGATTCTGCCAAGATCCTTAATGACGGGACTTCTACCTCAAATGGTAACACCGCCTCCATCCCATATACCAATGAGAACGGCGTTGCCCCAGTTGACGTTCGCACGGAAGTCCGGTAACCGTGTAACGCGAATGGGAGCATCTCGTGCCAATCCTTGTATGACACGGTCATCTTTTGGATAATCTTTTTGATATTCTTATTGGCCGCTTCCACGGCTCCATTCATCTTTGGTCGGTAGGGCGTGGAATTGTGATGCTGGATTTTAAACTCCTCGCACATTTCTGCCATCATCTTATTATTCAGGTTGGTGCCGTTGTCCGTGATAATCTTCCTTGGCAAACCATATCGGCATATGATCTCTTTCTTAATGAACCTGACCACCACATTCCTCGTGACATTGGTATATGAAGCCGCCTCGACCCACTTGGTGAAATAATCTATCGCTACGAGGATGAAGCGATGACCATTCGAGGCCTTGGGCTCAATGGCCCCGATGACATCTATTCCCCACATGGAGAAAGGCCAAGGGGCGGACATGACATTCAGAGGATCCGGTGGGGCATTGACATTATCTGCGAATGCTTGACATTTGTGGCACTTCCTCACATGGACACAACAATCACTTTCCATGGTAAGCCAGTAATAACCTGCTCTTAAGATCTTCCTGGCCATAGCATGCCCGTTGGCGTGGGTTCCAAACGAGCCCTCATGGACTTCCTCGATCATGTGATTTGCCTCCTTGGCATCCACACATCGCAGGAGTGTCATGTCGTGATTTCTCTTATACAGTGTGCCTCCGCTCATGAAGAAACTGGCTGCCAACCTCCTCAATGTCCTTTTATCGTTGTCGGCAATCTCTGGCGGGTATTCTTTGCTTTCGACATATCGCTTGATGTCGTAATACCAGGGCTTTCCGTCCCGTTCCTCTTCCACTTGGCAACAATGTGCGGGTTTGCCACGACACTGAAATTCAATGTAGGGTAGGTCCCCGTGCGGTGTTAGCTGGAACATAGATGCCAACGTAGCAAGTGCATCCGCCATTTGATTTTCCTCGCGGGGAACATGATGGAAGGAGATCGCATCGAAGGTCTTAGCCAATTCCTTGATATAGGCTTTGTAGGGTATCAGCTTGGGATCTCTAGTTTCCCATTCCCCTCTCAGCTGATGGATTACCAATGCCGAGTCGCCGTACACCTTGAGTAGTTTGACATTGGAGTCAATTGCTGCCTGGACGGCTAGGGCACATGCTTCATATTCGGCCATGTTGTTGGTGCAGTCGAATCCTAGCCTGGCTGTGAAAGGTACACATTGATTGTCCGGAGAGATCAACACTGCCCCAATGCCATGACCTAGAATGTTTGACGCTCCGTCAAACCATACAGTCCATTTGTCCCGATCTTCGTCCAACTTTTCCTCGAACAAGGCCATGATGTCCTCATCCGGGAATTCCGGATGCATGGGCTGGTAGTCGTTAAGAGGCTGCTGAGCCAAATAATCTGCCAAAGCGCTTCCTTTTATCGCCTTTTGGGTGACGTAGACTATATCAAACTCAGATAGCAAGACTTGCCACCGGGCGATTCGTCCGGTGAGAGCTGGCTTTTCAAAGATGTACTTAACCGGGTCCATTTTGGATATCAACCAGGTAGTATGACTCAGCATGTACTGCCTTAGGCGATGGGACGCCCATACTAAAGCACAACACGTTCTTTCGAGCAAGGAGTAATTCATCTCACAGGTCGTGAACTTCTTACTTAGGTAGTAAACAACGCGCTCTTTCTTCCCGGATTCGTCATGTTGCCCCAGCATACACCCCATTGACTCGTCCAAGATTGTCATGTACAAAATGAGAGGCCTTCCAGGTACTGGTGGCATAAGCACGGGAGGATTCATTAGGCACTTTTTGATCCTTCCAAAAAGCCTCTTGGCAATCCTCATTCCACCGGTCAGTTTGGTTTTTACGCAAGAGTTTAAACAACGGCTCACAAATGGCGGTGAGCTGCGATATGAATCTGGCAATATAATTCAAGCGCCCCAGGAAACCTCGGACTTGCCTCTCTGTACGGGGTTCAGGCATCTCAAGGATAGCCTTCACTTTTTCGGGGTCTACCTCTATCCCTTTCTGGCTTACAACGAAACCAAGCAGTTTCCCTGATTTGACCCCAAAGGTACACTTAGCGGGGTTCAACCTTAAATGATATTTCTTAAGCCTTTCGAACAACTTCCGCAGGTTGACAAGGTGTTCTTCCTCAGATTTAGATTTAGCAATTATGTCGTCCACGTAGACCTCGATCTCTTGATGCATCATATCATGGAACAAAGCTACCATGGCCCGTTGATAAGTTGCCCCGGCGTTCTTGAGTCCAAAGGACATCACCTTGTAACAGAACGTTCCCCACAGGGTGACGAAAGTAGTCTTTTCCATATCCTCGGGCGCCATCTTTATCTGATTGTAACCAGAGAAACCATCCATGAAGGAAAATAAAGCGAAATTGGCCGTGTTATCTACGAGGATATCGATGTGTGGTAACGGAAAATTGTCCTTGGGACTGGCCCGATTCAGGTCCCGGTAATCTACACACATTCGTACTTTCCCACCCTTTTTAGGAACTGGTACGATGTTGGCAACCCATTCTGGATACCGAGCGACGGCCAGAAATCCAGCGTCAAACTGCTTCTTCACTTCTTCTTTTATCTTCAAGGACGTTTCGGGCTTCATCCTCCTCAATTTCTGTTTTACTGGGGAACACCCGGGATTTAGAGGCAATCGGTGCTGCACAATGTCAGAACTCAAACCGGGCATATCTTGGTATGACCAAGCAAAGATGTCTTGGTAGTCTTTTAGCAGGATTATTAATTCTTCACGGATAGGTGCGGTAATGCCTGTACCTATCTTTACTTCCCTCTTTCCACTGCCAATTCCTAAGTCTACTAGCTCTGTTTCTTCTTGATGAGGCCCCATTTCTTGGTCCTCATGGGCGACCATTCTTTCTAGTTCCGAAGGAAGTCCCACATCCTCATCTCCTTCATCTTCTGTTTGGTTCCTTTCTTGCTCGAAGTTGATAGACGGGTCCCAGGTATTAGTACCTTCGGGGGACTCGTCATCGAATCTGCCGTTTCAGAAAAAGAAGTAAACATGCAAATGAATGAGAATGGGTAGAGACCAGGAACAGATGAAGAAAGATCCTTGTATTATAAATTCAAAAACAAAAGACACAAAGCCTTAACAAAATGAAAACTTTAAAGCCTAGGCCCAACTATAGAGCTTTAAAAACCGTAAAGGTTTACATTATGCTTGTTGCGTAAATGCCGGGGCGTTCCTCCACTCGCCAATTTCCCAGCTGGAAATCAGGAGGGCATGGTCGGACCAAACCCAAAGTACTTGGAATATCATCTTCACATATCGCGAACCCTTGACCTTCGTCTCCCAGACCCGCACTTATAAAGCTTCTACTTATGTGGCAGGGCGGGCTTCCTTCACTTTCTTGTCTCCAACGCGAGCTCTGACCACTGTTCTTCCTTCCCGCGGTGCTTCTTTTCATGTCCGCCTGAGTGGGCTTATAGCCTAAACCATACTTCCCACCATTTCCTTGGGTTTTTATCAGGCTAGTTATGCCGCCATTGTCTTTGCCTAAACCCATCCCGGGTTCATAACCGTTCCCCAACATAACTCGGGCCACCATTACCGCCGCATCGGATAGACAAGGTTGCCCAAAGAGGGAGTCCACGGAGGAAATGCTGACCACCTCAAAAGACTGGAAAGCGGTTTCTAACGATTCTTCTGCGGCTTCCACATAAGGCATGGAGGATGGGCAGCTTACCAAGATATCTTCTTCGCCTGACACGATGACCAAGTGCCCCTCCACTACGAATTTCAGCTTTTGGTGGAGTGTAGAAGGCACAACTCCCACTGAGTGGATCCAAGGGCGCCCCAACAGGCAGCTGTAGGGGGGGTTAATATCCATTATTTGGAAGGTGACTTGACAGGTGTGAGGGCCTATTTGTACTGGGAGATCGATCTCTCCCCTAACCTCTCGGCGAGTGCCGTCGAAGGCCCGAACCACCATTGAACTTGGTTTTAAATGGGAAGCATTGAATGGTAACTTGTCCAAAGTGCTCTTAGGCATCACGTTTAAACTGGAACCATTATCGATGAGTACCTTGGCCACGATATGGTCCATACACTTGACTGATACGTGTAAAGCCTTATTATGCCCTCTCCCCTCGGCGGGGATTTCCTCTTCGGCGAAGGCAAGATAGTTGTTGGCAGTGATATTGTTGACCAGCCCTCCGAAACCTTCTACCGAAATATCTTGGGCCACGTGAGCCTCGTTCAGCACTCTTACCAGCAGAGCCCGATGAGGCTCGGAGCTCATAAGTAACTCTAGCAGCGAGACCCTAGCCGGGGTTTTGTTGAGCTGTTCGATAACCTTGAATTCGCTCTGCTGAATTATCCGAAGGAACTCGCTGGCTTCCTCTAGCGACACCTCCTTTCTACCATCCCTTTTCTCTGGGGGCCCCTTTGCTGGCATATCTTTATTCGAAGCGTGGGGTGCTTCGCCATCTTGTTCCTCCACCACTTTTCCTTTTCCTTTGACGTCGGCGGGTTGGACTGGTAGGTCCGGAGGTGCGAACACACGACCACTACGGGTCACACCGCTCAGCCCCGTGATATTTGTTACTTTAGCTGACAGCGAGCTGACGTCAGTGACTTCTTCTTCCTTCTTCCCCGGAGGTGTATATCTCCACGGGACCGCGTGACTATTTTGGTATGGGAAAGGAACAGGTTTGGCCATTAAGGGGTGCCCGGGCTTTTGCGAGGCTGCACTTTTAGTGAAGTATATCACCAAGGGTTTGGGCTTCGCAACACCACTCCCCTCCGTAGATTGCATGCATATATGCTGCTCTTTTTTTCCTTCAATGCCGACTTCTAGTCGACCTTGGTCTATCATCCGTTGTAACAATTCCTCTACTTCCAAACACGTCTCCATGTCATGCATCTCGCCGGGATGTAGCAGACAGGAATCCTCCTTACACCCACTATGGGGAATTACACCTCCCTTTTGTAGGGCCTCAAAGATAAACCTCCTAGGGGTTGCCACATCTCTCAACGGTTTAGACCTGTGGGGCCTATCGGATTCAACTGCATTAACTGCTCCCCCTCCATGATTGGCGAGCGGGTTGGTTCTCACATTGGGCCGATCCTCTTGGAAAGTCAGCCATCCGGCATCCATTAGATGTTGGACCTTGTATTTAAGGGCCAAGCATTTTTCGATGGAATGCCCCGGGGCACCCCCATGGTACTTGCAAGTTGCATTAGGGTCATACCACTTCGGGAAAGGGGGTTCGAAGACCCTTCCGGGAGTTACCACGGCCAAATGATTGGCGATGAGGGATGGTAGAAGATCTTCGTACGTCATCGGGAGCGGGGTGAATTCCGGCAATGGCCTTGGAGGGAAGTTCCTTGTCGTGCTGGAATTACCGGCCGGTCGAGCCGTGTTCGGAATTGGAACTTGGGGAGCTTCCCTCTGGGTGGGTGCCTTAGGCTGCACGGGTGTTGAACTAGAGGCGTTCCCAGCATGAGCCGAGAAGCTTGGGTGATGTTGCGCGTACTGATGGGTACCATGAGGTGTTTGCTGGGGTTTGACCCATGCGGGTGTTGAAGAGACGGCATGGGCATCTCCTTCCTTCCTTTTTGCCCCTGTTGCCCCGATTCTTTTGGCGTTCACGTTTGTGGAGGAAACGTAATCAAACTTTCCTCTCTTCAATCCAACCTCGATTCTTTCCCTGGCAAACACCAGATCCGCAAAGCTGGACGGCATGTAACCCACTAGCTTCTCATAGTAGAACACTGGCAGAGTGTCTACCATCATGGTGATCATCTCTCTCTCAACCATGGGAGGAGCTACTTGTGCCGCCAAATCCCTCCATCGCTGCGCATATTCTTTAAAGGTTTCACCTTCTTTCTTAAACATATTCTGCAGTTGAGTACGGTCAGGAGCCATATTAGAATTGTACTGATACTGCCTTAGGAAGGCGGTAATCAGATCCTTCCAAGTACGGATACGGGAAGCTTCCAAATTAGTGTACCACACTACCGCAGCTCCGACCAAGCTATCCTGAAAGAAGTGTATCAACAGTTTTTCATCTTTAGAATGAGCGCCCATCTTACGGCAGTACATCTTGAGATGGTTTTTGGGACAAGTCGTCCCTTTATACTTGTCGAAGTCCGGCACTTTGAACTTCGGGGGAATAACAACATCGGGTACTAAGCAAAGATCCGTCATATCTGCAAACGGATAGTCCCCAAATCCTTCCACAACCCTCAATCTTTCCTCAAGGAGATCGAGCTTCCTCCTTTCTTCAGTTGCCGGGGGCGGCCCAGGAACCGTTAAAAGGAAACTACTGGTCCCTTAACCGGGAGTGCAAGTCTCGGTTAAGCATTTAAGGACAGAGGACCTTAAATTATCTGAAGGTGGGGATATGGAGCCCACTGAAAGTGAGGACACGTAGTCCTCTAAAGGTGAGGGCGTGCAGCCCTTTTAAGGCAAGGATGTGTAGTCCTCTCGAGGTGAGGGCGTGCAGCCCTCTGAAGGTGAAGACGTGTAGTCCTCTGAAGGTGAGGGCGTGTAGCCCTACAAAGGTGAAGGCACATGACCCTTTGACGGCGAGGACGTGTAGTCCTCTGAAGGTGAAGTTAACTAGTACCCAAGGTGAGGGCGTGTAGCCCTCTCAAGGCGAGGACTTATAGTCCTCTGGAGGTGAGGGCGTGCAGCCCTCTGGTGGTGAGGACGTGTAGTCCTCTCAAGGCGAGGACGTGTAGTCCTCTGACGGTGAGGGTAACTAGTACCCAAGGTGAGGGCGTGTAGCCCTCTCAAGGCGAGGACGTGTAGTCCTCTGAAGGTGATAGGTACAAGTACCCAAGGGTCCACCCTTATGAGAAAGCAAGTGATCGACTCATCGAGAGGGCCGGTCATCCCAAATCCACAAGATTTGGACATTAGATGTAGGAAATCTATGCAGTTAACATAATTTTTGGGGATGCAGATGCATGCAACCTTTGTCGTGAAATTTTGGTAAATGCAGACTTCATATGAGACAATGCAATGTAATGGAAAGTTGTACAATGTTCATGACATTCTTTCCCTATTTTGTGATTTTGATTTTGACTTAAATTTTTTTGGAAAACACAGATTGACTGTCCTTCTGAAAGAGGTGATAATTCATGCGACCTTATCCTATCTTTTGCAAATCTCTCCGGGAACTCCCTCAAAGTGTATGTTCTTTTTGATTTAGTCACTTGACCATTTTGGAGTGACGGCAATGGAGCCATTTGATGTTTGATCAATCCATTGAAATCCTAGGGTTTGTCCCCCCTTTTTTGTTAAAAACATCGATGGGTGAGAACTTTTGATCGACCCCTATGTTCACCTGAGGCTCATGCACGGCGCCCCTCATTGCCCCAGTGTAAGGCTTTGAGGTATCAATCGTTGCCTTTCGTCATGACCTTGTAGGAGGGAACCTATTGGGTGAATACTTCTAATCTGCCCCTAGGTTCGCTTGAGGTTTTTGCATGGTGCCTTTCGTTGCCCCAGTGTAGGGCTTAGAGGTACCAATTGTTGTCTTGTTTTCACAACCTCGTAGTAAGGAAGAATGAAAGAAGCAATTGATTTTTGCAAAAAGAATTTTCCAAGGACGAGAAATAGTTGAAGGATTTTTTTTCAGTTGATGGATTAAGTCAAATGACTCCTATGTAGAAGCAAGATGTTTTGATGTTTCGATGATGCCAAAGGATCAAGTGCTTCCAAGTTTTATTCAAGACAAAAATCCAAGAAAATCAAGATATATGATCAAGTTGATCTCTAGAATCTTAGGAAGAAGTTTCCAAATTGAAGAAGCAAAAGGTTTGACCAAAGAATTCTATCATTTCAAATTGAGATTTGCTCTCTGGTAATCGATTACCATTAGTTGAAAATGTTTTAATTCAAATTTTTAAAACCTGTAATTGATTACATAAGTCTTGTAATTGATTACCAGAGGGGATTTTCAGAAAATAATTTCCAAGAGACATATCTATTCAAATGTTTTATGAATGGCCATTCAAATGTTTTAAAGAGAGTTTTCATTGCCCAAACAGTTTTATCCTCTCGAAAGATCAAGAGTTTTTCTGAACTGAAATGTCTTATCCTCTAAAAAGATTCCTTGGTCAACCACTTGCTTATTCAATAAGGAATTTTGATTGATCTTCATTTTACAATCTACCTTTTTTACGAGAGACCTCTTCTTCTCTTCTTCTTATTTCTGAAAAGGGATTAAGAGACCGTGGGTCTCTTGTAGTAGAGGATTCTTGAACACAAGGGAAGGGTTGTCCCTATGTGCATTGTTAATCCGAAAAGAGAGAGTGAAAGTTTAATTGGGGAATAATCTTTGCATCTTAATTCAACCCTCCTTTTTCTTAAGGTAACTGAGGCCATTTGTCCAACATCCTATTCTTGATAACTCACTTCTCTCTAAAAAGAAAAAAATGAGGTCACATGAACGTCTATATTTTTACTTGAAAACACAGTCAATCAAATGCCTTTTTATTTTTTTTATTTTGAAACTTATTTTTTATCTTGAAACTTATTTGTTTTGAACTTTGCTTGTTGTTTTACGGCACCCCCACCAACGTGCAAGATGAGTAATCTCTGATTGAACGGTCTTGGAAGTCAACACTCAGGAGCGCAGGTTGCTTGAGCAAACAGACCAATGGCTTACACCCACATTCCGGTGAAAGTTGAATAAGCAAACATGCGTTTGTGAGAGGATGAGGGACAAAGATATCAACTTTATCCATTTCATTTAACATTGTAGCTGTGGTTTACAATAATGGCATAAACTTGGAAACCCTGATGAGTCATTAGGGACACCTAACAACAGCTTTCAAAATTGCCCCATGTGTGGCACCTCTTGTCAATGTCAGGATTTACACGCAATTCTCCTCAAATTTCAGCCAGCCCGCATCAATTAGACCTTGCACCTTCGGGGTCATACAATGCTCAATGGAATGCCCCAGGGCTCCTCCACGATAAGCACACGTTGCGTTCGAGTCGTATTCTCGGAGAAATGGAGGTTGATGAACCTTGGCTAGGGTTATGGCTACCATTTGAATTATCAAGTAGATATGGGATCAAGTTTAGCATATGACAACGGAACTTGGGGTGAACCCTACAGGCTTTTTGCTGCAAAATTCCTTTTTGTTGGTGTGTTTTTTTTTGGTTTGTGCTAAAGGTGGTCTTCGTCATTGGAAGTGCGGTAGACAGACTTTGTGGTTGATTTAGGGATGGCCTTTGTGGATAACTGGGTGGTGGGTAAGGAGGAGGTTTGTTATTGGCTGAGTAATGACATTGTTGGGTTGGTGGGAAACTTGGCCGTATAGGAATGGCAGTCACAGCATGGGTTTCTCCCTCTTTCTCACCCTCTTCATTTGCCCCAGTTTTCTCAGTCGTCCTAGTAGGATGATCAAATTTGCCTCTTTTCGGATCCACTTCGATCTTTTTGCTAGTGAAGGCCAAATCTGTAAAACTTGAAGGTGTGTAACCCACCATTTTTTCATAGTAGAACACCGGTCACGTGTCTACTATCATTGTGATAATCTCTTTCTCTGTTTTTGGGGGTGCTACTTGAGTTGCCAAGTCTCTCCATCTTTGGGCGTATTCTTTGAAAGATTCGTGCCCCCTTTTTGCACACTTTTTGTAGTTGCATCCTATCCGGAGCCATATCAGAATTGTACTGACACTGCCTAATGAAGGCAACCATTAGGTCCTTCCAAGAATGGACTCAAGAAGGTTCCTAAGTTAGTATACCAGGCGACAGTTGTCCTAGTAAGACTTTCTCAGGAAAAATGTATCAGCAGTTTCTCATCTTTTGCGTATGCCCCCATCTTCCGACAGTACATCTTTAGATGGTTCTTGGAGCGAGTAGTCCCCTTGTACTTGCCAAAGTCCGGCACCTTGAACTTGGGAATGACCATGTTTGGGTATTAGGAACAACTCTTCTAGGTTAGCAAAGGCATAATCTTCACCTCCTTCAATGGCCCTGAGCCTTTCCTTTAGATGATCCAACTTTCCCATTTCTGCCATAGCATGAGGGTTTTTACTTGTCGTGGAATGCAAGAGGTGTAGTTGTGGGTGATACTGAGGGCCCTCCAAAGGTTTTTGTAGGGGTATACCACCAACTGCTTGCCCTTCAGTGGTATATCCGAGCCAAGGCTCGAAGTTGGCTAGATTGTGATGGGGAATTTCATGGGTCTCTTCCACGGTTTAAGAGACATGTGCATGATCAGTTTGGGGTTGCTGGCTTTCAATGGGTACAGGAGTGGAGTTATTGACATTCTTATTGGGAGTGTACGCCACATTGGGTGGCGTATAGTTGAGAGGCAAGCCATATGACGGGAAGGCGTGCTCATTTTGAATTTGCACATCATGGGGGCTGCCCGTACTTCCCAAATCTTTGCCTACCATATCTGAGGTTGGATGATTCATTTGGTTGATGCCAGATGGGGACATCAGGTTCACCTTAGCAACAACGCTGGTAACGGCAATTGCAACCGTATTGGCTTCCATTATCTTCTTCACGCTCATCACGGCCTCCATCATTGTGGCCATTTTCTCTTTAATGGCCTCCATGTCGGCCTTCATATTCTCTTGTATCTTCTCTACTTCACCCATTACTCTAGCTCTAGCACAAGTTTGGTGAGGATGCCGTAAAGCATGTTTTTTTCTTTTTGATAAGTTCATTTTATTTTATTTTATTTTATTTTTCAAGGAAAGAATGCAATGAGCAATGCAACCAATGAAAAGCATGGATGTATGCGAATGACGTACAGTTGAAGCATTGCGAATTTTTATGCAGGATATGGGGTTGAATCAATTTAGATTTTCAACATGGTCCATGACATCTTTGTCAAGGTGGAACTGGAAGTAACAAGGACATAAACAATCCTAAATATGTTTGGCAGTAGACGAAGCAGTGATGTGAGTCGATTCATCTTTTGCCCCAATTTTGCAAGACGGTTACTTCCATATTTCAACTTGACTTGATGAACCTTTTTGTAAAAGCATGAGCTTGGTTCAACCCTATAATCCAAGGAATGGCAATTCTGATCGCCAATACTTCAACAACATCTCATAGGGATGAATGACTCGGGCATACTTTAAGCTATGCATGGAAAATGTAATTATGAAATTGAGATGCCCGAAGAAACACCATTTCCTAGTTAACCATGCATTAGGTACCATGTTCAATTATTTTGTTTTTTAAGTGAAACGGGTTTATGATCCCAACATGGTGGGCTCGTGGTGCCTAACACATGAAACTAAGAATGTAGTGTGAAGTTTCACGCTTTCCCTTTTTTTTGTTTTTGTTTTGTAGAGGAAAATGCAAGGATGAGCAAACATGAAAACAAATGGTATGCAATTTTGCAGATCAAAAAGTTTGTTGAACGCATATGCATGATGATGCCATGACTCATGCAAAATGTGAGGCCGGAATATGATAACGGACAAATGCATGATATGTCCATTATGATGTTATGAAGAGATGCTTACGCGATGCATGATATGAATGCATTTTACGGACACGAGAGCCCGGAAAATTATCTCTTCTTACTTGCACATTTGGGGGCGCAGTGCCCCATGTGTACAATTAAGAAGGTGATATGGACCTTCCGGCTTCCCGTGACAAAGGACGAGACCAACATACAATGCATGCTAGAGATAAAATGTAGGAGTGATTTGATTTGCACAAGCTTTTTGGAGTAGAAACATGGGACCAACTCATTTTATTTCAAAAAGGAAGTCATGTCTAGTCAAGGTCTAAGAGACCATACAAGTTTCCTAACGATTTCTAATTATGTGGGCTATTAAGTCTATCATATGCTGACAATAGCCGAGAAGCCCATGAATCTCTTCGGGGGCGGAGTAGGTGTCTGCCATCGCCTTGGCCTTGGCTAACAATCGGGGAAGTTCTTGACTCCCGTTCAAGGTAAGAGCAAACCGATCCATCCACATGGTTGCCTCTTGGTGTAAAGAGTCGATCACCCTTCCTCTAGCCTCTTTTTCCGCATATACTTGAGCATACTCATCCGCGATTCTATGCTCGTGGGCCGTGGCTAGACCCAACTCTTCTTCGTACTTGGCGATGATAGCTAACATGTTGGTCTCTGTCTCGCATAAACGCTGAGACAAGCTTCTTTTGGACCTTGAACAAGCAATCAACTCCTCTTTCAGAACCATGCTATGTGCTCGCGACTGGTCCCTTTCTTCCCTTCGCAACTTGAGTTCACTATTGCTACCCCATAGAGCTCCGCGAAATTTGTTCCGGCCATACTCTTCCTTGCGAGCCCTCTTGGTCTCTCGTTCAAGGGCTCTTGCGGTAATTGCATTCTCTTCCCGGCACACTCCTTCCGAACGTGTGTAGCAGCCAACTTGAATTTCTCCTTGGCGAGTTTTGCCTTTCCTAACTCGCTTTTGAGAGCTTGGACTTCCTCGTCCTCTTCCGGTGCTTCAAAATTCTCTTCGCTGACGACTTTTAACTTGGCGAGCCAATCTAAACCTCGTATGCGAACTTTCAGCCATTCGTGGTACCCACCAATGATGCAATTACGAATGCCTCTAAGCTCTTGATCTTTCCTTAACGGGGTTTCCCATGCCTTATGGATTCTTTGTATAGTCTTGGAATTTTGTGCGCCGAGATCCCTCACAAGGAAAGGAGACATGCTTTCTTCCATCGGTGCTCCCCTCATGGGGTACCCTAGTTGTCTTATAGCGAGCGTGGGATTGTAATTAATACAACCCCTCGTTCCTACCAGCGGAATGTTTGGGTATCTTCCACATGAGAAAAGGACTCCTTCTTTTCCTTCCTTCCATCAGGGGAACCAACTGATTGTTCTACCTCCTATTCCGGCCAAGAGCTGGTCCCAATCCATTCTCCTCTTTTCAGTACACGAGTGATGACTCAGGAGCGGACATGGATGTCTTGTGTCTTGTTGGAACAAGTGTGAAACCAACCAAACACAGAGGGCGGGTAAGCAACAGATGATCCGTGCGCTACTCTTCTCGCACCTTCGGTCAAATGTGTCAAATAGATCTGCCAAGACAGCTACCACCGGACTTTCCTTGCTATGGTGGTAGGCAAGGAAAGCGTCGATCGCTGCTAGGCCTACCAAACCATCCACGTTTGGAAAGAGGACGACCCCAAAAATTAGCAAAGCTAACACATCCATAAACGGGACCCAGTCTCCTTGATTGGCCATACCCCTCGCCTTGTCTTCTAGGTACTTCTGTGGTAGGCCTGCTATGCCGTTCCGAGTCTGTTTTATGCGGTCCAAACCTCTGGCTGAATCCTTGACCACAGTTGCAATTCTGCTTAAAGAGGGGAGACACCCGGAGGAAAGATATGGTTTCCTTCCCCCGAGAGGACATCCTAGAATTTCCTCAAATTCTTCAATGGTTGGTACTAATTGGAAATCCCCGAATGTGAAGCATCTCAAAGGCTGGTCGTAGTATTGGGTAAGTGATGCAATGGCTTCTATGGACACCTCTGCTATGGTCAACTCTAAGATCTTTCCGTAAGTCTTGCGGAAGGCTTGCATTTGGAGGGGTTCCATCAACCGCCCTAATTCCTTGATGCTGGTGGTATCTAGGCTTTTGACCTTGACTTGGTAGAACCTCTTGCCGGTTTGATTTGTTCCCATGCTTACTAAAGTGAGACAAAAGCTGGTGCAAATCAAAACCCCGATATCTCATGGGTGGGATGGATGAATGTATGATGGAATGCATATGACACAGATGCAATCTAGGAATGTGGGGGTCCGGGGAATTTGTCCCCTTCTTAGATACGACGTCTAGGGGTAGCAGAATGCCCCAACGCACGTTTTTAAGAAGGCGACACGGACCCTCCGTTGGTTTGTTTACAGAAGGGATCAAGACAGAACCCATATGCGATGCCTATGCAAAAGACACAATGCGGGAATGTACACAGTATGACAATATTTACCGAACATAAGCAAAAGGGTATATGATACTCATGCATGGCAGTGTGAAAAATGGCACGCAGCGTGTTTGCTTCGTGCCCCTATTTAAAGGACCTATAAGGGAGAGAACTAACTAGGCTTTTAGCAATAATCCCCAAAGTAGTTATATCTCTCTTGATGGTTTCTAGAGGTATCATCCCCTTTGAAGAACATATTGTAGCAGTAGGGACTACTAGCAACAATAGGTTTTCAAAGAGAAAAGCTCTAGATGAGGGTTCACTGTAATCAAGCAAGTCGGAGACCTAGCATGATCACAGATTCACCTCCACTCCTTATGCTCCCATGAACCCGGGTATAGGGCCCTTTTTCACTCACAGTGTGTGCAAATAGTGTTGGTGTTTGTGTGCATCAAATGAATAAATATTTACTTCATGCATACATTTAAAACGCACTAAAAGCAACAAAGAGTTTATATACCAAGAACATAATGAAAGGAAACCAACAAAGGGGTAAGTCACGGTAAAACATTGCACAAAATTAAATGGTCTAACTCTCTAAAAACAGTCCCCAGTGGAGTCGCCAACTGTCGCAACCTACCCTTCGGCGGGAGGGCGACGCGTGACTCGCGGGATGCGTGTTCCACGAAAGGAATACGCGCGGAGTCGCCACCAACGTTTATTTGAGGAAAACGTCGGAAAAACCGGAAAAGACGTGATCTACGAACTTTTTAGTGAAAGGTTCGGGAGTTGTATTTACGCACGGGGAAGGTATTAGCACCCCACACGCCCGTCCCAAGGGACGGCAGCCTTTAATCGAATGTGCAAACATGACTTTGATTTTTATGTTCCCTTTTATGCTCTTTTATATCCTTTATACCCTTTTTATATTTTTTCTTTTTTTGTGGTCGACAAGGGTGTTTCCCTTTGCTCCTACGTATTCCTCAATTTGGGATGAGAAAATCAGACCTACGTAGTTCTTTCGGAACAAAGTGTTTGGTTAAGTTTGTTTTTGTCCTTTTTTGCAAAATATGCTTTTATTTGAACGAAAGGTCATTTAAGGTGTTGAACCATTAAACGGTCTTTTGATTTTGAAAGGGGAGAAACGTTAAGGCGTTGGACCATTAACGATCTCTTGTTTTTGAAAGGAGAGAAACGTTTAAGGCATTGGACCATTAACGATCTCTTGGGGTGATCGACAAAAGCGGGGCTTTTGCTCCTACGTATCCTCAATGAGGAACTCAGACCTACGTAGTTCTTTCTTATCAAATGATTCTTTTTTACTTAGTGAGAAATTGAAATGACAAACTTCAAAAGCCTATTTTTGTGGACGAGCTTGACTAGGCGAGTTGATTTTAGCCTTAGTTTCACTTTAGTTATTAATCAATTCGATTAAGAATGAGAAATCCCAAAGAGAAAACGTCCGATTGATTTTCCGCTTTATTTTACTAAAAAGATGTTTTTTTTTATTATTATATTATTTTTTACTTCTTTTTGATTTCCAACGTGGTTACGGCATGACCGAACGGTCGGAATTTATTTTAACCGAAGTTAATGGATAATACAATTCAAACGTTCGGTGGAAATTTATTTTATTTTTAAGTTGAGCGAGAAACGACTTAAGTAAAATGGCTTAAGCACGTCAACAGGGGGTATAAAAAGTAAACAAAACGAGAATCAAAATGCACGAAACACAATGTGGACCACTACGGGTACATAGAATGAATCGAAAAGCTTGGTTCGAGGTACTTACCCGTTGAAGATCGAAGAACGATGAAGAACGAATGAAGAACGTCGAAGAACGGTTGAAATCTTTGCGAGATTCCTCACGGAAAACGTTACGGAAACGTTTCGGAAGCGCCTCGGCTTAGATTTTCTTCACGAAAACAATTTTTCCAAGCAAATTCGAAAGAGAGAGAAGTGCCAAAGGGGCTGGGCTCCCTTCCTTCTTCATTTCCTCCCCTATTTATAGCAAAATAGGGGAGGTGGTTGCCGCCCAGCTCGCCCAGGCGAGCTCAGCTCGCCCAGGCGAGCAAGGTTGCTTCCTCCAGAAGCAACCGCCTTCTGGAGGAATCTTCTGGAGGGCCCAAGTGGGCCTGGGTGCTATTTGCACCCCCATTTTTACTAAGTACACCCCCCTCTGCTGTTTTTTGGTGATTCTTTTTTCGTAAAGTTACGGAAACTTACGAATTTCGTAACGATACTTGTTTTCTTTCCGTAATGTTACGGAACCTTGCGGATTACATAATCATCCCCTTTTTGACTTACGGAATGTTACGGAACCTCACTTAATTATGCAACGATGCTTCCATTTGATTTCCGGTGTGTCACGGAAACTTACGGATTGTGCATCAACATTTTTTTTGGTTTTTCGGCATGTCCTGGAATTTCACAAATCGCCTAATGATGGGTGCCAAGCACCTCACGAGGACCAAAGAATGGTCGCATGTCATCAAGCAAAGGTCCCCGGACGAAATTAGGGTATGACAATTGTATACATGTGGCTAAAGCCACCACAGTGGATACCTTTGCTCTGGATGTCACTATGTATTTTGCAAAACTCCCATATTTTGGACATCTTTAGATGATGAATGTACTTATGTTTAATCTGGTTATTTGAAAAGAATGTGTTAACAAACTTTATTTGAAAGAGAGTTCACCGACCGTATTTTATTTTATTATTTTCACGTGACGGCCTAAAGTAATGGCTGGCATACTTTTCCTTTTGAAAAAGCAAAATAGTTTAGAGGTTATGAGTGATAAAAAAGAAATGACTCTGAATAGAGTTGTGAACTTGCCATTCAGGACTCTGTAGTGATGATTTTCCTTCTGAACTTAATTACTGTGAAAAAGAAAAAGAAACGAAAAGAAAAAGAAAAAAATATATATTTCCCATGGTTTTTGTTATTTAAATCATTACTATTAAACCAATCATTATTTAGGGACGCCACACTACATGAGCAGTGGCTATGGAATTCGGCCGGGGCTTATCCCTCTTTAAGTAATTCTCAAAATCAGCATGGAGATCATAGAAATCCTCAAAGCCGATCGAATTTTTCTGAGTGCGTAGTGCTGCAAATACTTCTCTATACTCGGCACCAAAACCATTCAAGGTGTGAATGACCATATCAACATCATCTAATGGAGAACTAATGACTAGTTCATTTGATATTGACTTAATACCATTAAGGTATTCAGTGATGTGTTTCGAGCCCTTTGTGAGGCAAGATAGACACTCCTTCAGATGCCAGATTTGAGCTCATGTCTTGCTAATAAAAATATTATGGAGGATGTCCCAAGCTTCCTTCAAGGTTTTGACATTTCCCAACATAATGATAACACTAGAGTCAAGCGAGAAGAAAATTGCATGCAGGATCAATTGATCTTGTCGTTTCCAATAATGATAGTCCCAGTGAGATGGGGCAACGCACATGATTGTGCCGTCAGCAAAAACTATGAGATCATACCCCACAAAAAGAGCATTGAATTGAACTCTCCATGTAGGAAAAATGGCGATGGTAAGTTTGATTGAGGCATGAGTGTTTCGGCCACTTCTCGTGCCTACGTCCAGTACTCAAGGAACTCACTTAAGATTTCCACTATCTTTGTAAAATCCTTTACAAAGTCTGAACCACACAGGGACAACCCATCCCTTGTGTTCAGATGTTATACAACAAGAGACTCAAAGTCTCTTAGCCAATCTCATTGAATAAGAAGAATGGAAGAAGAAATCTCTCTTCAAGAGAAGAATATTACAATGAAGATCATGTAAGAATCCTTATAGATTTGGCAAGTGTTTGGCCAAGGATTTCTTTTTGAGAGAGCATTTGACAATGAAGTTCTTTTGGAATCTCTCTCATTGTCTTTTGGGAGGATAAGACATTTTTGCCAAGCAAAACTCTCTTAATCTTTTGAGAGGATAAAACATTTTTAATCAATCAAAACTCTCTCTGTAAAATTCGTGCCCAAGTCACCTATTTATAGGCCTTTGATGGCCATTCACAAATCTAATGAAAAGATGTGACTGTTGGCAGATTTTCTGAAAACTTTCCACTAGTAATCGATTACAATGTTTGTGTAATCGATTACACAGTTATAATTTGAAGGGTTATGACTTTTGAATTTGAATTTCCAAAGTTTCGTTGCTGGTAATCGATTACAGACATATGGTAATCGATTACATGTTGAAAATTCAAATTCAAAACCTTTTTCAACAACTATTTCTCAACCCTGTCTTCTAGTAATCGATTACACTTCCTGGTAATCGATTACCAGAGCCTTGCATGTCTTGAAAGCACTTTGTTTTAAGGCAAGGCTTGGTCTTTAGTGAATCTTGAAACAAGGCTTTGTTTGTTGAAGCAATCTTGAATTATTCTTGAAGCAAATGCTTATCCTTTGAAGCAGCCTTCTTAGATTCTTCTTTGACATCATCAAAATCATGTATACATACATTCACACGGCTGTGGATAATGCTACACTATTTTGCTTCTTGTTGTGCCAAGAGACAAGAGCAGATCCTATGAACTGACATGTGTCACTAGTGTTCTTCCTATCTATTTTAGATCGGACAAAATCTGAATTTGAGTATCCTATTAAATTGCATAAAGAATTTTTAGGGTACCATAATCCTAAGTTAACTATTCCTAAGAGATATCTTATGATTCTTTTTACTGCAGTTAGATGTGAAAACTTTGGATTTGATTGAAATCTTGCACACATGCACACACTAAACATAATATATGGCCTACATGTAGATAAGTAAAGTAGAGATCCAATCATAACTCTATATTGTTTTTCATCAACGAGTTGATCGGACTCATCTTTGTCAAAGTAGCAACCAGTGCTCATAGGAGTAGCCAAGTGTTTTGAGTTCTCCATTCTGAATCTCTTGATGAGTTCCTTGCAATGTTTTGCTTGGTTAACAAAGATCCCATCATTTGTTTGTTTGATTTGTAGTCCAAGAAAGTAATTTAACTCACCCATCATGGACATCTCAAACTCACTTTGCGTGTCAATAGAAAACTCCTTGCACAAAGATTCATTAGTAGATCCAAAGATTATATCATCAACATAAATTTGTACCAATAAGATATCATTATTCTTCTTCTTTATGAATAAGGTGGTATCTACTTTCCTCAAATGAAATTCTTTTCTAATAGGTGCCGCAACGTGCCCTTCGCGGGCGAGTGAGGGCGAGGCTCACGGGTGCGCTTTCCAAAGGAGGAAAGATGCGCGGAGTCGCCACCAACGTTTATTTGTGGAAAACGTCGGAAAAATCGAAGGAAACTGGTCAAAAGGAAAATTCTAAGTTCGGGAGTTGTATTTACGCTTGAGGAAGGTATTAGCACCTCTCACGTTTGTCCCAAAGGACAACAGTCTATTTTTTAGAATTGTGGAATTGTGTTATCTTAACTTTTATTTCTTTTTATTTTTTGAGGTCGACAAAAGCGGGGCTTTTGCTCCTACGTACCCTCCTTTGGAGAGGAAATCAGACCTACGTAGTTCTTTCTTAAGCGTGAATCAAGTGATTCTTTTTACTTGAAAGGTGATCATTTTAAGGCGTTGGACCTTAAAAATGATCCATTTTACTTGGTAAGAAACTGAAATGATAAACTTTCAAAACCCTATTTTTGTGGACGAGCTTGACTAGGCGAGTTGATTTTAGCCTTAGTTTCACTTTAGTTAATTAGTCAATTCAATTAAGAATGAGAAATCCCAAAGAGAAAACGTCTGATCGATCTTTCGCTTTTATTTTACTAAAAGGTATTTTTTTATTTATATTATTATTTTACCTCTTTTTTTGATTTCCAACGTGGTTACGGCACGACCGAACGGTCGGAATTCATTTTAACCAAAATTAACGGACGATACAATTCAAACGATCGGTGGAAATTTATTTTATTTTTAGATTAAGCGAGAAATGACTTAAATAAATGGCTTAAGCACGTCAAAAGGGGGTATAAAAAGCAAATGAAAACGAAAATAAAAATACATGAAACAAAATGTGGACCACCACGGGTAGATAGAATGAATTGAAAAGCTCGGTTTGAGGTACTTACCCGTTGAAGACTGAAGAAAACGAAGAACGAACGATGAATCTTGAAGAACGGTCGAGAATCTTCGCGTAATTACTCACGGAAACGTTACGGAAACGTTACGGAAGCGCCTCGGCTTGGATTTTCTAAACGGAACTAATTTTCCTCAGCAATTTCGAGAGAGAGAGAAGTACCTAAGGGGCTGACCCCTTTTCTTCTTCACTTCTTCCCCTATTTATAGCAAAATAGGGGAGAAGCTTGCCGCCCAGCTCGCCCAGGCGAGCAAGGTTGCTTCCTCCAGAAGCAACAGCCTTCTGGAGGAAGGGTCTGGATGAACTAAGTGGACCAGATTGCTATTTGCACCCCCCTTTTTACTAAATGCACCCCCCTTCTATTTTTTTGGTAATTCTTTTTCCGTAACATTACGAAACTTTATGAATTTTGTAACGATACTTATTTCCCTTCCGCAAGGCTATGAATCCTTACGGATTATGTATTTACTCTTTTTTAGCTTTCGAAGAAGTTACGGAAACTCATGGATTGCGCAAAAACACCTCTTTTCGACTTCCGCCACATTACGGAATTTCACGGATCGCGCAAGCCTGCTTCCTTTTGATTTTCGAGACGTCTCGAGACTTCATTTATTGTGCAACCAAGGACGCCAAGTGTCTCGAAGCGGCCAATCCAAGGTTGTATATCATCAAATAATAATCCCCGGGACGAAATTAGGGTATGACAGTTGCCCCTCTTTACTTACCTCTCATCGGAGATAAGAGGAAAGCAAAGATAGGACACTGATTTCGTCCGTCCAGCCCTTTCCGTGATGACGACTCTCGTCTCTACTCCTTCTCTTTTTCTTCTTCACAAAACAAAATACAAACAATAACAAGAACAACGAATATAATATACATACACACATATACACATATACACATATTCGGCGAAGAAACCGATCCGGAAAACAACAGAATAACGTGTTTCCCAGTCACCAGAGACTTCGCGCTTGATAATGGAGGACACATGAACAGCGCTAGGCAATAACATTCATGGAGCTCCACAAACGGAGAGAATGGAGGATTGCCTTGAGGGTCCGCACTTAGGCAATCATGAAACACAACTCCAAACTTGAAAGTGGAGGACACATGAACAGCGCTAGGCAATAACATTCATGTGGCTTCGAAAAAGGGTGAGAATGGAGGATTGCCTTGAGGGTCCTCACTTAGGCAATCATGAAACTCAGCTCCAAACTCGAAAATGGAGGACACATGAACAGCCCTAAGCAATAACATTCATGTGGCTCCGAAAAAGGGTGAGAATGGAGGATTGCCTTGAGGGTCCTCACTTAGGCAATCATGAAACTCAGCTCCAAACTCGAAAGTGGAGGACACATGAACAGCCCTAAGCAATAACATTCATGTGGCTCCGAAAAAGGCTGAGAATGGAGGATTGCCTTGAGGGTCCTCACTTAGGCAATCATGAAACACAGCTCCAAACTCGAAAGTGGAGGACACATGAATAGCCCTAAGCAATAACATTCATGTGGCTCCGGAAAAGGGTGTTTGGCGGGACCGAACGGTCGACCGGGTTTTTCCACCTAAAAGGATAACATGCTTTTTGCAAAGAAAAATAAATCATTCGCGAGAGCACTACATCTTAGAGAAACAATATACTTGTGCCAAGGGTAATCTTCCTTGTAACCGAGAATGAAGGGTAGGATGTCAACTTCTAGCTTTCAAATGAACACGCAGGGGAAACATCGGGCTAAGCTGAAAATAAATCACTCATAGTGTATAAAACTCACAAGGCAAGTGTTTTATCCTACTTCCAAACCATAACTGCACCATGACTCTATTTTGCACGCGACTTCCTATCGAATCAAAGATCAAACGTATGATCACGGACCAATAGGATTTTCTCGAGGTCAGCGTTTTTGGAGAGGAAGCTGGGTGTTTCGGTCCTTTCCTCTTTGTTCATGTGGGGTGGGATATTGCCAGTCAAGAATGATTCTGAGTGGCAATCTGGCTTTGAAGAATTTTTGTCCTCTTTCTTTCATTGATCGAGAATTGTTTCTTTTCCCTTTTTACTTCCTTTCGATCTTTGATCGGGAATCCTTCTTTCCTTTCTTTTGTTCTTTTCTTTATTTTCTCTTTTTTCTTTTTCTTTCTTTCCATTTATTCCTTTTCTTTCTTTTCACTTTTTTCTTCCCCATCCCTTTCTTTGGGAAATCGGGTTTTAGCATTCTATTTGCTCTCCCTTGAGGAGATTCCGCTGTCCTTTGCTTCGGGGGAAAGAATGAGGATTCCCTTTTTTATAGGCCAAGGTTCAAAAAGGTCTAAGGTTGTGTTTCAATGGGGTCTTTTATCGTGGAAACCCAATCTTGATATCTGGGGCGAAACAAATTTGGGTGTCAAGGTGTCGGTCTCGGGCCGAACTTCCATATTACTCCATAAGGCACGCGTGACAATGATGATTCGAAAACAACGTGCAAAATTAGTCATGGCTACAGCCAGGTGGGCACTCAAGCATCCTGTTTATGGCATTGTGATACTACGGTTGGGAATTTACACAGACAGACCCAACGTTTCCAAGTTATGTTCTTTCATCAGTTCAATGAATTCATCCATCCTTATCTCGGTTCATTCCAGAAAATAAACTCTTAGCATCAGTCCCTTGTTTCCAGAAGATGTGTTTGCTCTTTACGAATGATTTATACTTCTTAACTATAACATGTCGACCTTCGCGGTCTTTCTTTCTCTTTATTTTTTTTGTTTTATTTTTATATACGTTCACTAAAACTATACACCTGTGGCCCTTTATGAGGAAAACCTTTCTTTGTACATCTATATTTTTATACACGACAAACTGTTTTTGTACACGCATTAGAGCTCTTCTCTTTACGTCACATGGTCTATATACAAACCCTATTCACATTCAAGGATTTTTCATTTTTCCCAACACACACTTATAGTTCACGCAAAAGTTTCTTCATATACACTTGTTGCTCACACACATAAGAATTCCTTTCCACGCATCATTTACACAAAAACCTTCTATACACATTTTCCTTTTACACACATGTATTGATAAAAACCTTTTTCTTTTCTTTATGAACATGACTTTTATTCACAACGCTTCTTCCTTTTTATTAGGATTTTTGGTTCATTTTATTTTTAGGACGACGTCCCTAAATAAAAAACTCTACACGGTTCTGGAATTTCAACAAACACTATTGACAACAATGAAACAAGTACCGACGTAACAACTCAAACGATATGTATGTACAAAACAAAAGTCAAAACATGAAACAAATGTCAGTCCCTTAGTTAAACAAAAATAAGATGATATGTAACAGAAAAAACAAATGGAAACAAAAAGAAATATGAATCAAGAGATCTCCCAATCATGTGGCCCCGCTCCCTCCTAAGAAATCCAGTATATCGGTCATCTCCTCGTCCTCGCGGGGCTCATCTGCCTCATCGGGAGCCTCTGCTGGTGCCTCCGCTGGTGCCTCTCCTGCCCGGGCCTCAGGCCAATCTCCAGGCCATGCGACCTCTGCCCTGAACTGGTCCGGAGTAGGGCACGGAAAAGAAGTAAAGCCCTGGCCCTGCAGGCTGAGACTCATCTGATAAAGACAATCATGGGTCTGTACATGTGCCCGGTGGTTGGTCGCCTGCTGGGGAACCAAATGCCGCAAATACTGCTCCGTATCAAACGATCCAACTGGACCAGCCTGATGAGGTGGCGGTGCGCCCGCGGCCTGTGGTGCATCACCCTGGACCTGTCTCTGCATGCAGTACTTCTCAATAAAAGCTCGGGTGATGGGTAACCGAATCACCTTGCTAGGTGCGACGGGGACGCCGAACGACTGGCAGAGTCCTGTGATCAAGGCGGGAAATCCCAGGGCCCTGTTGGACTTATCCGGGTCTAGAGGGTGCCTGGTAGGCGCCATACCTGCAAATATATAGATGGCATCAGCGATTAACTGAGCCACATGAATGCTCATCCGCATCAGGATGGCGTACACCAGCTGACACTTCGGCAGGGGGAGGTTGGAATTATGGTCGCTGGGCAGGATGTTGCTGAGCAGCAAAGTCATCCATATCTGAGTCAGGGTGGTCATGTTGGTGCGTATGATCCGCACCCGTCTCCCGGCAGCAGTTCGGGCAAAATCTTGCCCCGGTATACATAGCAACTGGGCGATGGCCTCCTCATCGAACCCATCGGACCGGTTCCTCCTCTGGCCATACTCACATTTCTGGCCCTCTTCCAGCACTAAAGGATATCCCAGGAGTTGGCCGATAGCATCTGCATCAAACGGGATCCACTGACCCATCACCCAGGACCTCATATCACGCACGCCCTCCTCTGCAGGCCAAGCATTGGCGTAAAATTCGAGGACTATGTCTGGATCGAACTTGGCCATGGGGGTGACCAGTGATGCCCACCGCCGGCGAACTATTTCTTCCTGGAAATCGGTATACTCATCGTCCCTGAGCTGGACGCGTCGCTCTCGGAGAAATGACCATCCCTTGATGGCCTCGAAGCGTTGCTGGTGTTCAGCGCTCCTAAAGCGGTGACTGTCATATTCGGGAGCGGAACTGGTTCCTTCAACCGCTTTATCCTTCCTAGATCTCTTTGAGGCGAGCTTCCTCGGGGCCATTTCCTACAAGAACAAACATTTAGAAGTTAGTTTTACAAGATAACGCTTGTCTTAACGCAAAAAATGTCATGCTAACCCCTCCGGTTTAGAACGAAATCATGCGCACGTTTAAAGTAACACATTTATGCACATGCGTATGTGTAGAATATCCTACTATTTATATCAGCATAGAGGCCATCCAACACATTCTAATTATCATACATATACATGCATTTTGAAAAGAACACATATTTTCACGCTTAAGGCGTTGCGTCAAAATTTACACTTAACTATGTCCTAAACATTTGCTATCACAAGCTACCTACACACACTCGAAATATATATACCATACAAAATTTCATTGTTTCACTCACACTTATGCATATTGGCAAGATACTTAACATTATGCACATACTTGCATTCAAAAGGGAATCCTGTGCTATCATACATTCATTTAGGAAGCGACCTCAATATTCCTTCACCCTTAGCAAAGAAATTCATGCCCTTTATATTTACACATATATCTACACACCATTGAAAAGCATTTCCCACGTTACTTAGGTGCAAAGTACCAATCATGGGGCAGCCCAAATTCTTACAAACAAGTCCCTATTTTCATTCTTTTCTAATTCTAAAACCAATTTTTGGATTCCTAGCCATAAGCATGTTTCCTTGCATTGAAGCTACAAGTTTGGGTTCCTAAGCTTGGAATTGCATTTGGACACCTATTTTGAATCTCCTATGCTGTACCTACATACATAAGACAGCCCCACCATCCCAATTTTACAAAATCATATTCATACACCATTGGGGCATTTCACTGAGCACTTGGTGAGCGCATGTTTGGACATGAATTGCAAAAGAATGGGAGCAATGTGGCATGCCCCATTGCTTCAGAATACAACCTAGGCCTAAAGCCTTTTCATTCAAATCCTCAATTCAAGAAAACAAGCACCAAAGCAAACCAAAACTGCCTCACAAATATAAGCATGTTCTCACAATTTAAGGCACCAAAAGATGAAGAAAACATATCAATGGGAAGCAAAAACATCAAGGATGGAATACTTGTTGGAGTGAATAGAAACACCAAAAATGAAAGCAAAACGCGATCAAAAGTGGCTTAGGGGAACAAGAAACCGCAAGCCTTTGTGTTCTTTATCTTTTGAATGAGGGGGGGGGGGGAGTTTTTGGATGCCAAAACGTTCCCCTCCCTCGTTTTTTATAATTTGGGTGCAGGGGTTGGTTGCTCGCCCAGGCGAGCTAACCTGCCACATTTTTTTTTTGAGGGGAACATTAACCATGTCCCCTCCTCCCTTACGGGCTAACGTTTTCCTTCTTGAACCTACTTAAACTAGAATCAGGTGTCGATTACTTGTTTAAAACAAACAATGGTAAAATAAACTGCGAATGCAAAGGATACTGGGCTGCCTTGCAGCGATGTTCTCTGCTTGTTTAGCGCCGGGAAAGGGCAACGATCGGTCGGTTGTGACCCTATCCCCACTTGCATCCATCCCCATGTACCTGCAAGTAGGAAACAAAATTCGTGGCCAATCGTGTCCGGTCATCGTCTTACCTTGGTTGATTTCCGCAGTCAACTTGTCTTGACTTCTAACTGTGACCCGTGACGATTCTGCTCCTTGCTATCACAAGATATGCATGTGCATGTGCATGTATGAATGTTTCTAATGCGATGATTTTATTTTAGTGAAGGCTGGTTAGGTTCAATTTTAAATAAGCGTTCGGGACACCCCATACACCGAGCGAAGAGGGCTCATGCTTATAACAAATCTAAAACACAAAGTTTGAAACCAAAGGGAGGACTAAAACCTCGCCTATCTTTTCCTCTTTTTTTTAAAAGAACAAGACAAATACAAAGGAAGGGAATCCCTGGAGGAAACCAGGAAGAACAAAAACTCAGAATTAAAAGACCATGCAACGGTCCTCTCGATTGCCCCAGATTTCAAGCGTAATATCGTTTAACTACATCGGAGTTCACGGGCGAGGGCAACTCCTCGCCATCCATGTGGGTGAGTATCAGAGCACCCCCAGAAAAAGCTCTTTTCACCACGAAAGGTCCTTCATAATTCGGGGCCCACTTGCCTCGATTATCTTTAACAGCGTGGGACATCTTCTTCAGCACGAGGTCCCCCTCGTTGAACTTGCGCGGGCGTACCTTCTTGTCAAATGCGTTCTTTATCCTTCGTTGATACAAACGTGTCATACCCTAATTTCGTCCGGGGACCTTTGCTTGATGACATGCGACCATTCTTTGGTCCTTGTGAGGTGCTTGGCATCCATCATTAGGAAATTTGTGAAATTCCAGGACATGCCGAAAAACCAAAAAAATATATTGATGCACAATCCGTAAGTTTCCGTGACACACCGGAAATCAAATGGAAGCATCGTTGCATAATTAAGTGAGGTTCCGTAACATTCCGTAAGTCAAAAAGGGGATGATTATGTAATCCGCAAGGTTCCGTAACATTACGGAAAGAAAACAAGTATCGTTACGAAATTCGTAAGTTTCCGTAACTTTATGAAAAAAGAATCACCAAAAAACAGCAGAGGGGGTGTACTTAGTAAAAATGGGGGTGCAAATAGCACCCAGGCCCACTTGGGCCCTCTAGAATATTCCTCCAGAAGGCTGTTGCTTCTGGAGGAAGCAACCTGGCTCGCCTGGGCGAGCTGAGCTCGCCTGGGCGAGCTGAGCTCGCCTGGGCGAGCTGGGCGGCAACCACCTCCCCTATTTTGCTATAAATAGGGGAGGAAGTGAAGAAGAAAAGGGTTCAGCCCCTTTGGCACTTCTCTCTCTTTCGAATTTGCTTGGAAAAATTGTTTCCGTGAAGAAAATCTAAGCCGAGGCGCTTCCGAAACGTTTCCGTAACGTTTTCCGTGAGGAATCTTGCAAAGGTTTCAACCGTTCTTCGACGTTCTTCATTCGTTCTTCGATCTTCAACGGGTAAGTACCTCGAACCAAGCTTTTCGATTCATTCTATGTACCCGTAGTGGTCCACATTGTGTTTCGTGCATTTTTATTCTCGTTTTGTTTACTTTTTATACCCCTTGTTGACGTGCTTAAGCCATTTTACTTAAGTCATTTCTCGCTTAACTTAAAAATAAAATAAATTTCCACCGAACGTTTGAATTGTTTTATCCATTAATTTCAGTTAAAGTAAATTCCGACCGTTCGGTCGTGCCGTAACCACGTTGGAAATCAAAAAGAAGTAAAAAATAATATAATAATCAAAAAGACATCTTTTAGTAAAATAAAGCGGAAAATCAATCGGACGTTTTCTCTTTGGGATTTCTCATTCTTAATCGAATTGATTAATAACTAAAGTGAAACTAAAGGCTAAAATCAATTCGCCTAGTCAAGCTCGTCCATAAAAATAGGCTTTTGAAGTTTGTCATTTCATTTTCTCACTAAGTAAAATGGATCATTTTTAAGGTCCAACGCCTTAAAATGATCACCTCTTAAAGTAAAAAAGAATCACTTGATAAAAAAGAACTACGTAGGTCTGATTTTCTCATCCCAAATTGAGGAATACGTAGGAGCAAAGGGAAACACCCTTGTCGACCACAAAAAGAGAAAATATAAAAAGGGTATAAAGGACATAGAGACATAAAAAGGGAACATAAAAAATCAAAGTCATGTTTGCACATTCGATTAAAGGCTGCCGTCCCTTGGGGCGGACGTATGGGGTGCTAATACCTTCCCCGTGCGTAAATACAACTCCCGAACCTTTCACTTAAAAGTTCGTAGATCGCGTCTTTTCCGGTTTTTCCGACGTTTTCCTTAAATAAACGTTGGTGGCGACTCCGCGCGTATTCCTTTCGTGGAACACGCATCCCGCGAGTCTCGCGTCGCCCTCCCGCCGAAGGGTAGGTTGCGACAGTTGGCGACTCCACTGGGGACTGTTTTTAGAGAGTTAGGCCATTTAATTTTGTGAAATGTTTTACCGTGACTTACCCCTTTGTTGGTTTCCTTTCATTATGTTCTTGTGTATATAAACTCTTTGTTGCTTTTAGTGCGTTTAAATGTATGCATGAAGTAAATATTTATTCATTTGATGCACACAAACACCAACACTATTTGCACACACTGTGAGTGAAAAAGGGCCCTATACCCGGGTTCATGGGAGCATAAGGAGTGGAGGTGAATCTGTGATCATGCTAGGTCTCCGACTTGCTTGATTACAGTGAACCCTCATCTAGAGCTTTTCTCTTTGAAAACCTATTGATGCTAGTAGCCCCTACTGCTACAATATGTTCTTCAAAGGGGATGATACCTCTAGAAACCATCAAGAGAGATATAACTACCTTGGGGATTATTGCTAAAAGCCTAGTTAGTTCTCTCCCTTGTAGGTCCCTTAAATAGGGGCACGAAGCAAACACGCTGCGTGCCATTTTTCACACTGCCATGCATGAGTATCATATACCCTTTTGCTTATGTTCGGTAAATATTGTCATACTGTGCACATTCCCGCATTGTGTCTTTTGCATAGGCATTGCATATGGTTTCTGTCTTGATCCCTACTGTAAACAAACCAACGGAGGGTCCGTGTCGCCTTTTTAAATACATACGTTGGGGCACTTTGCTACCCCTAGACGTTGTATCTAAGAAGGAGACAGTTTCTCGGGCTCCCGTATTCGTAAATTGCATCTGTGTCATATGCATTTCTTCATGCATTCATCCATTCCACCCATGATAGATGTCGGAGTTTTGATTCGCACTAGATTTTATTTCACTTTAGTAAAACATGGGATCAAGTCAAAAGCCTTCGTTTAAAAAGAGGTTCTATCAAGTCAAAATCAAGAGCTTAGAGGTCACTAGTTTACGAGAGTTGGGGCAATTAATGGGTCAACTTCAACGGCAAGCCTTCCGCAAAGCCTATGGTAAGATTTGGGACCTAGCTAGGGTAGAAGTCTCCACAGAGTCCATTGCCTCCCTTGCCCAGTATTATGATCATCCGTTGAGGTGCTTCACTTTTGGGGACTTCCAACTATCACCCATGGTGGAAGAATTCGAAGAAATTCTAGGATGTCCTCTAGGGGGAAGGAAACCATACCTCTTCTCAGGGTTCTATCCCTCATTAGCTAGAATTTCTAAAATATTCCAAATCTTGGCGAAGGAATTAGACCACCAAAAGCAAATGGGGTGGTCGGGATACCGAGAAAATGTTTGGAGGCAAAAGCAAGAATCTTGGCAGGTAGAAATGAATGGGCCCCGTTCATAGACGTTCTCGCACTGTTGATCTTTGGAGGAGTCCTCTTTTCGAATGTGGATGGGTTGGTGGACCTGGCAGCGATCGACGCTTTTCTCGCCTATCATAACCACAAGGAAAGCCCGGTTGTCGCTATGCTAGCCGACCTATATGACACGTTCGACCGGGGATGTGAAAAGAGCAGCGCAAGAATTGTTTGTTGTGCACTGGCTCTCTATGTGTGGTTAGTTTCACACCTTTTTCTCCAAGAAGGTAGGCCCGTCTATCCGCTACAAGGTCACCGCTCGTGCGTCGAAAAAGGAAAGGCGAATTGGGACCAACTCTTGGCTAGCATGGAGGGGCGTCTGTTAATTGGTTCCCTCGCTAGAAGGAAGGAAGAATCAGGATTGTATCTTCATGCGAAGGATGTCCAAATGTTCCCTAGATGAGAACATGGGGTTGTATTAATTATAATCCCGTCCTCGCCATAAGACAGCTTGGCTACCCCATGAGAGGAGCGCCATTAGACGAAAGCATCACGCCTTTCATTACACGGGGTTTCAGTGACCCCAATGCAAAGGTACTCCAAGGAGTTCGCAAGGCATGGGATGCGACGTGAAGAAAGGACAGAGAGCTTAGGGGAAGCAGTAATGGGATCATCGGCGGCTATCATAAGTGGCTGAGAGTCCGAACACAAGGACTGGATTGGCTCCCAAATCTAAAGACTGTGAGAGACGATGAGGTTAAAGCTTTGGAAGAAAGTGATGAGGTACAAGCCCTAAAGGCAGAGCTTGAAAGAGCCTGGGTAGTCAAAGAGAAGTTCAAGTCCATAGCCATCAAAGTCTGAAAAGAGTATGATGAACTAAGGGATGTCAATATGGCCACCGATGAAGCCTTGGAATGAGAAACCAAGAAGGCCCGAAAGGAAGAACACGACCAAAGCAAAGTTTTGAGGGGCTTTATAGGGCAGCAATAGTGAGCTCAAGCTCTGAAGAGGTGAAAGGAATCATCACGGGTCAAAGGCATGATCTTGAAGGACGAGCTAAAGGTTTGCCTTAGGTCGAAAAGAAATTTGTCCCAACAGTTAAGCGAGACTGAAGGGAATATGTGGGCCATCATCGATAAGTGCAAAGAGAAGCTAAATCTAGCGGTGACTCACGAGCAAAGGCTAGAGGATGAGTACGCCAAGATATCAGCAGAAAGGGAAGCAAGGGAAAGGGTAATTGATTCATTGCACCAAGAGGCAACAATGTGGACGGACCGATTTGCTCTTACTTTGAACAGGAGTCAAGAACTTCCCCCATTGCTAGCCAAGGCCAAAGCAGTGGCGGACACCTACTCCGCCCCCGAGGAGATCCACGGACTTCTCAACTATTGTCAGCATATGATAGACTTAATGGACCATATGATTAGAAACCGCTAGGAAGTTTGTATTGTCGCTCAGATCTTGACTAGTTATAACTTTTTGAATAAAATGAGTTTATCCCACGTTTTTACTCCAAAAATCAGTGCGAATCAAGTCACTCCCACATTTTATCTCTAGCATGCATTGTATGTTGGTCTCGTCCTTTGTCACGGGAAGCCGGAAGGTCCATATCACCTTCTTAATTGTACACATGGGGCACTGCGCCCCCAAATGCGCAAGTAAGAAGAGATAATTTTCCGGGCTCTCGTGTCCGTAAAATGCATTCATATCATGCATCGCATAAGCATCTCTTCATAACATCATAATGGACATATCCTGCATTTGTCCGTTATCATATTCCAGCCTCACATTTTGCATGAGTCATGGCATCATCATGCATATGCGTTCAACAAACTTTTTGATCTGCAAAATTGCATACCATTTGTTTTCATGTTTGCTCATCCTTGCGTTTTCCTCTACAAAACAAAAACAAAAAAGGGGGAAGCGTGAAACTTCACACTACATTCTTAGTTTCATGTGTTAGGCACCACGAGCCAACCATGTTGGGATCATAAACCCGTTTCACTTAAAAACAAAATAATTGAACAAGGTACCTAATGCATGGTTAACTAGGAAATGGTGTTTCTTCGGGCATCTCAATTTCATAATTACATTTTCCGTGCATAAGCTTAAAGTATGCCCGAGTCATTCATCCCTATGAGATGTTGTTGAAGTATTGGCGATCAGAATTGCCATTCCTTGGATTATAGGGTTGAACCAAGCTCATGCTTTTACAAAAAGGTTCATCAAGTCAAGTTGAAATAGGGAAGTAACCGTCTTGCAAAATTGGGGCAAAAGATGAATCGAGTCACATCACTGCTTCATCTACTGCCAAACATATTTAGGATTATTGATGTCCTTGTTACTTCCAGTTTCACCTTGACAAAGATGTCATGGACCATGTTGAAAATCTAAATTGATTCAACCCCATATCTTGCGTAAAAATTCGCAATACTTCAATTGTACATCATTCGCATGCATCCATGCTTTTCATTGGTTGCATTGCTCGTTGCATTCTTTCCTTGAAAAATAAAATAAAATGAACTTAATCATTGTTATAAAAAAGAAAGGGACACGCTTTACGACGCCCTTACCGAACTCGTGCTAGAGCTAGAGTAATGGGTGAAGTATAGGAGATACAAGAGAAGATGAAGGCCGACATGGAGGCCATTAAAGAGAAAATGGCCACAATGATGGAGGCCATGATGAGCGTGAAGAAGATAATGGAAGCCAATGCGGTTGCAATTGCCGCTACCAGCGTTGTTGCTAAGGTGAACCCGACGTCCCCATCCGGCCTCAAGCAAATGAATCATCCAACCTCAAATATGGTAGGCAAAGATTTAGGAAGTACGGGCGGCCCCCATGATGTGCAAATTCAAAACGAGCACGCCTTCCCGTCATATGGCTTGCCTCTCAACTATACGCCACCCAATGTGGCGTACACTCCCAATAAGAATGTCAATAACTCCACTCCTATACCCATTGAAATCCAGCAACCCCAAACTGATCATGCACATGTCTCTTAAACTGTGGAAGAGACCCATGAAATTCCCCATCACAATCTAGCCGACTTCGAGCCTTGGCTCGGATATACCACTGAAGGGCAAGCAGTTGGTGGTATACCCCTACAAAACCCTTTGGAGGGCCCTCAGTATCACCCACAACTGCACCTCTTGCATTCCACAGCGGTTAAAAACCCTTATGACTATGGCAGGAATGGGAAAGTTGGATCATCTAGAGGAAAGGCTCAGGGCCATTGAAGGAGGTGAAGATTATGCCTTTGCTAACCTAGAAGAGTTGTTCCTAATACCCAAACATGGTCATTCCCAAGTTCAAGATGCCGGACTTTGGCAAGTACAAGGGGACTACTCGCTCCAAGAACCATCTAAAGATGTACTGTCGGAAGATGGGGGCATACGCAAAAGATGAGAAACTGCTGATACATTTTTCCTGAGAAAGTCTTACTAGGACAACTGTCGCCTGGTATACTAACTTAGGAACCTTCTTGAGTCCATTCTTGGAAGGACCTAATGGTTGCCTTCATTAAGCAGTGTCAGTACAATTCTGATATGGCTCCGGATAGGATGCAACTACAAAAAGTGTGCAAAAAGGGGGCACGAATCTTTCAAAGAATACGCCCAAAGATGGAGAGACTTGGCAACTCAAGTAGCACCCCCAAAAACAGAGAAAGAGATTATCACAATGATAGTAGACACGTGACCGGTGTTCTACTATGAAAAAAATGGTGGGTTACACACCTTCAAGTTTTACAGATTTGGTCTTCGCCAGCAAAAAGATCGAAGTGGATCCGAAAAGAGGCAAATTTGATCATCCTACTAGGACGACTGAGAAAACTGGGGCAAATGAAGAGGGTGAGAAAGAGGGAGAAACCCATGCTGTGACTGCCATTCCTATACGGCCAAGTTTCCCACCAACCCAACAATGTCATTACTCAGCCAATAACAAACCTCCTCCTTACCCACCACCCAGTTATCCACAAAGGCCATCCCTAAATCAACCACAAAGTCTGTCTACCGCACTTCCAATGACGAAGACCACCTTTAGCACAAACCAAAAAAACACACCAACAAGAAGTGAATTTTGCAGCGAGAAAGCCTGTAGAATTCACCCCAATTCCAGTGTCCTATGCTGACTTGCTCCCATATCTACTTGATAATTCAATGGTAGCCATAACCCTAGCCAAGGTTCATCAACCTCCATTTCTCCGAGAATACGACTCAAACGCAACGTGTGCTTGTCACGGAGAAGCCCCGGGGCGTTCCATTGAGCATGGTAGGGCTCTGAAGCGTAAGGTGCAAGGTCTAATTGATGCGGGCTGGCTGAAATTTGAGGAGAATTGCGTGTAAATCCTGACATTGACAAGAGATGCCACACATGGGGCAATTTCGAAAGCTGTTGTTAGGTGTCCCTAATGACTCATCAGGGTTTCCAAGTTTATGCCATTATTGTAAACCACAGCTACAATGTTAAATGAAATGGATAAAGTTGATATCTTTGTCCCTCATCCTCTCACAAACGCATGTTTGCTTATTCAACTTTCACCGGAATGTGGGTGTAAGCCATTGGTCTGTTTGCTCAAGCAACCTGCGCTCCTGAGTGTTGACTTCCAAGACCGTTCAATCAGAGATTACTCATCTTGCACGTTGGTAGGGGTGCCGTAAAATAACGAGCAAAGTTCAAAACAAATAAGTTTCAAAATAAAAAATAAGTTTCAAAATAAAAAATAAGTTTCAAAATAAAAAATAAAAAGGCATTTAATTGACTGTGTTTTCAAGTAAAAATATAGACGTTCATGTGACCTCATTTTGTCTTTTTAGAGAGAAGTGAGTTATCAAGAATAGGATGTTGGACAAATGGCCTCAGTTACCTTAAGAAAAAGGGGGGTTGAATTAAGATGCAAAGACTATTCCCCAATTGAACTATCAATCTCTCTTTTCGGATTAACAATGCACACAGGGATAACCCTTCCCTTGTGTTCAGGAATCCTCTACAACAAGAGACCCACGGTCTCTTAATCCCTTTTCAGAAATAAGAAGAAGAGAAGAAGAGGTCTCTCGTAAAAGAGGTAGATTGTAAAATGAAGATCAATCAAAAATTCCTTATTGAATATGCAAGTGGTTGACCAAGGAATCTTTTGAGAGGATAAGACATTTCAGTTCAGAAAAACTCTTGATCTTTCGAGAGGATAAAATTGTTTGGGCAATAAAAACTCTCTTTAAAACATTTGAATGGCCGTTCATAAAACATTTGAATAGATATGTCTCTTGGAAATTATTTTCTGAAAATCCCCTCTGGTAATCAATTACAAGACTTATGTAATCGATTACAGGTTTTAAAAATTTGAATTAAAACATTTTCAAACTGCTGGTAATCGATTACCAGAGAGCAAATCTCAATTTGAAAGGATAGAATTCCTTGGTCAAACCTTTTGCTTCTTCAATTTGGAAACTTCTTCCTAAGATTCCAGAGATCAACTTGATCATATATCTTGATTTTCTTGGATTCTTGTCTTGAATAAAACTTGGAAGCACTTGATCCTTGGGCATCATCAAAACATCAAAACATCTTGCTTCTACATTGGAGTCATTTGACTTAATCCATCGAAAGATCCTTCAACTATTTCTCGTCCTTGGAAAATTCTTTTTGCAAGAATCAACTGCTTCTTTCATTCTTCCTCACTACGAGGTCGTGAAAACAAGACAACACTTGGTACCTCAAAGCCTTACACTGGGGCAATGAGGGGCACCGTGCATGAGCCTCAAGTGAACCTAGGGGCAGATTAGAAGTTCTCACCCAATAGGTTCCCTCCTACAAGGTCATGACGAAAGACAACGATTGGTACCTCAAAGCCTTACACTGGGGCAATGAGGGGCATCGTGCATGAGCCTCAAGTGAACATAGGGGCAGATCAAAAGTTCTCACCTGTCGATGTTTTTTAAACAAGAAAAAGGACAAACCCTAGGATTTCAATGGATTGATCAAACATCAAACGACTCCATTGCCGTCACTCCAAAATGGTCAAGTGACTAAATCAAACAGAACACACACTCTGAGGGAGTTCCCGGAGAGATTTGCAAAAAAGATAGGATGAGGTTGCATGAATTATCACCTCTTTCAAAAGGACAGTCAATCTGTGTTTTCCAAAAAAATTAAATCAAAATCAAAATCACAAAATAGGGAAAGAATGTCATGAACATTGTACAACTTTCCATTACATTGCATTGTTTCATATGAAGTCCGCATTTACCAAATTTCACGACAAAGGTTGCATGCATCTGTATCCCTAAAAATCATGTTAACTGCATAGATTTCCTACATCTAATGTCCAAATCTTGTGGATTTGGGATGACCGGCCCTCTCGATGAGTCGATCTCTTGCTTTCTCATAAGGGTGGACCCTTGGGTACTTGTACCTATCACTTTTAGAGGACTACACGTCCTCGCCAACAGAGGGCTGCACGCCCTCACCTTCAGAGGACTACATGTCCTCGCCTTGAGAGGACTACACGTCCTCACCATCAGAGGGCTGCACGCCCTCACCTCCAGAGGACTACATGTCCTCGCCTTGAGAGGGCTACACGCCCTCATCTTGGGTACTAGTTACCCTCACCGTTGAGAGGACTACATGTCCTCGCCAGCAGAGGGCTGCACGCCCTCACCTCTAGAGGACTACACGTCCTCGCCTTGAGAGGGCTACCCGCCCTCACCTTGGGTACTAGGTACCCTCACCTTCAGAGGACTACATGTCCTCACCTTCGTAGGGCTACATGCCCTCACCTTTAGAGGACTACACATCCTCGCCTTCAGAGGACTGCACGTCCTCACCTTGAGAGGACTAAACGTCCTCGCCTTGAGAGGACTACATGTCCTCACCATCAGAGGGCTGCACGCCCTCACCTCCAGAGGACTACACGTCCTCGCCTTGAGAGGACTACATGTCCTCACCATCAGAGGGCTGCACGCCCTCACCTCCAGAGGACTACATGTCCTCGCCTTGAGAGGGCTACACGCCCTCACCTTGGGTACTAGTTACCCTCACCGTTGAGAGGACTACACGTCCTCGCCTTGAGAGGACTACACGTCCTCACCATCAGAGGGCTGCACGCCCTCACCTCCAGAGGACTACATGTCCTCGCCTTGAGAGAGCTACACGCCCTCACCTTGGGTACTAGTTACCCTCACCGTTGAGAGGACTACACGTCCTCGCCTTGAGAGGACTACACGTCCTCACCATCAGAGGGCTGCACGCCCTCACCTCCAGAGGACTACATGTCCTCGCCTTGAGAGGGCTACACGCCCTCACCTTGGGTACTAGTTACCCTCACCGTTGAGAGGACTACACGCCCTCGCCTTGAGAGGACTACACGTCCTCACCATCAGAGGGCTACACGCCCTTACCTCCAGAGGACTACATGTCCTCGCCTTGAGAGGGCTACACGCCCTCACCTTGGGTACTAGTTACCCTCACCGTCAGAGGACTACACGTCCTCGCCTTGAGAGGACTACACGTCCTCACCACCAGAGGGCTGCACGCCCTCACCTCCAGAGGACTATAAGTCCTCGCCTTGAGAGGGCTACACGCCCTCACCTTGGGTACTAGTTACCTTCACCTTCAGAGGACTACACGTCCTCGCCTTCAAAGGGTCATGTACCTTCAACTTCAGAGGACTACACGTCCTCGCCGTCAAAGGGTCATGTGCCTTCACCTTTGTAGGGCTACATGCCCTCACCTTCAGAGGACTACACGTCCTCACCTTTAGAGGACTACACATCCTCGCCATCAGAGGACTACATGTTCCCCATTTTCAAAGGGGGGCATGCCCTCACCTTCAGAGGATTGCACGTCCTTGCCATCATAGGACTACACTCCCTCGCCTTCGAAAGGCGACACGTCCTGAACTTCAGAGGGCTACACGCCCTCGCCTTTAGAGGACTACGCGTCCTCACTTTCAGTGGGCTCCATATCCACACCTTAAGATAATTTAAGGTCCTCTGTCCTTAAATGCTTAACCGAGACTTGCACTCCCGGTTAAGGGACCAGTAGTTTCCTTTTAACGGTTCCTGGGCCACCCCCTGATATTGGAGGAGGGCCAACTGTGCGAGCACAACTAGAGAGGGAGGCTATCACACTGCTACTATGCATACTGAGGCAAGATTTCACCCGTGCCGCTGCAAAGAGACAAGTGCGGATCATGCGCACCAACATGACCACTCTTACACAGATATAGATGACATTGCTACTTAGCAACATTCTGCCCAGCGACCGCAACGCCAATCTCCCCCTGCAAAAGTATCAGTTGGTCTGTGTCGTCCCGACATAGGTAAGTATGCATATAGTTCAACTGATTTCTGATACCATCTATTGTTTGCAGGGATCGCACCCACAAGACACCCAGTGGACCCGGAAAAGTCCAACAGGGCCCTGGGGTTTCCAGCTCTGGTTACGGGCCTCTATCAGTCCTACAGGGTGCCCGTACCCCCCCGGCAAGGTTATGTCATCATAGGTAAGTATGCACATCGCTCAACTGATTTCTGATTTCATCAATTGTTTGCAGGGATCGCACCTGCAAGACACCCAGTGGACCCGAAGAAGTCCAACAGGGTCTTGGAGTTGTCAAGCTCTAATTACGGGTCTCTGTCAGTTCTACAGAGTACCTGTAACCTCCAGCAAGGGCATCAGGCCCCCTACTGATCGAGCTTTCATCAAGAAGTACTGCGTCCCTAGGCAGGCGCAGGGCGAAACACCACAGCAGCATTGGGATGGCCGGTAGCGGGCAATAGACACACCGCCACCACCTCTAGAGTTCACCTCAGCTCATCCGCAAAAAGGTTAGAGCGTTGCCTACGACACATGGCCGACCAGCAGGCTACCAAGTCCAAAGCCAAAGGTAAGCAAAGTACTAGGTCAGTGACTGACAAGTCATAACGCGTCCAGCTAAAGACGTTAAAGAAGCGCTACTAGGAGGCAACCTAGTACCTTTTGAATCTATGCTTGTTATTGATCACTTTTTATAGTAGGACGCACCTAGTTGCTCATGATCCTGGGGATTTAAATAAAACAAGCGCAAGCTCGGAAGGTAGTCATACCTCACAAAATATATATATGTATGTTTAGGTAGTGAAAATACCTTAGATATGCATGTATGTGACAAAAAAAATACTTCACAAAATATATATATGTATGTTTAGGTAGAAAGATACCTTAGATATGCATGTATGTAAACAAAAATACACTTCACAAAATATATATATGTATGTTTAGCTGGCAAGATACCTTGGATATGCATGTATATAGCAAAAATACCTCACAAAAATATACACATGTTTAGGTAGCAAAATACCTCATGAAAAAAAAAAGAAGAAAAAAAACACAAACAAGAAAAAGAAATAAACAAATGATAATGATAAAAAAAAGAAGGAAAAAAGAAAAAATAAGTTGTCAAGCTGAAAAACCAACATGCTTTTGAAAAGAGATGACTTCCAACTTTTCTTTGGAAAAATTCACTGATCATAACTAGTTTTTGAAAAAAATGTGTATACACCTGAAGGGTGAATGCTGTGAAGATTTTCCCAGACGCCCAAAATGGACTCGGATGAATGCACAAATTGATAAAAGAACATATTTTGGAAACGTTGGGTTGACTAAAATAGAGGAAATGAATCCTGAGCCCTAGCATCACATGACCATAAAAATTTGACACTTGAGTGTCCGCATAGGTGCATGCATAACCAGTTTTGCATAAAATTTCCAAATCGTCATTTTTGCATTTGTGTCATGGAAATAATGTGGGGCATCCCTTTTATCCTTGAACCAAACCAAACCCTGACATGTATCATGTCTAGCCATTCTACAAACCTTGATCCAAAATCATGACTCACTATAATCCTTACCCTCGGAAGCAAAAAAAGGAAAGAAGGAAATTTTCCAATCAAAGAGAAAGCAAAAAGAAAAGAAAGGAAATTCCCAATCAAAGAGTGGGAGAAAGAAAAAAGAAAAGAAAGGAAATTCCCAATCAAAGAGTGGGGGAAAGCAAAAAGAAAAGAAAGAAAATTCCCAACCAAAGAATGGGAGAAAGTAAAAAAGGAAGGAAAGAAAGTTCTTGATCAAAGAAACTAGAAGAAATGTGCAGAAAGGTCTTTTGACCAGACAATATCTGAACAATACAGAATTGTCGCCAAATGAACAAAAAAGAAGGAAAGGAAACCACGACCTAAAATGGTCTTCTCCCTTTGATTACCAACCAAAATCCCGTGCGCTAGCGACCTTTTTTCTCGCCCCGCACTAAACAAAAAAACAGAAAAAGAAAAAGCCAGAAAAATCAAAAGCCAAAAACACACAAAAGCCGGAAAAAAAAACCACCAAAAGAACCCATTCCCAAGGGAAGCCCTATTGATCCATGATCACGCGTGTAATTTTTGATTTGATAGGAAATAATTTGCAAAGTCAAGTCATGACATATCTATGGTTCGGAATTAGGATGAAACACTTACCTGTGCGAGATTGATACACTTTGAGTGATTTCCTTCTATTTTTGTCGAACCCAGTGTTTCCTCTAAATGGTCATTTAGAAACGAAATGCTAACATCCAAAATCTCATTTATGGTTATGGGGAATTTCATCAGCAGACTCTCCTTCCCCGGTAGACGCATTGTTTTTCACTCAAAAAAAGCATATGCTGCTCTAAATCAGTTGGAATATTGGTCTCTTTGCTAAAGCATGTTTGCATTTTAGTGGAGAAAACACCAAGACTTTTTCAAGTCTCACAAGTTATCCAGAACTACGTAGGTCTGAGTTCCTCATTGGAGGATACGTAGGAGCAAGAGCCTCGCTTTTGTCGACCGCACCGCTTTTTGTTGCCATGACCCAAGAGCTGGTAGCCCGCGGAGACACCTTACGGTTATCCGCACCTCGTCATTCAGTGACCCCAAGTGTGATTCACGAGCAGAGACCAATATGGTCATCTGCGCCCTTTCCGGAGATGTCAGCATTTTCCGATGGAGACTTTTCAAGTCTCACAAGTTATCAAGAACTACGTAGGTCTGAATTCCTCATTGGAGGATACGTAGGAGCAAGAGCCTTGCTTTTGTCGGCCGCCCCATAATCTTTGTCATACTGACCCTGAGGTCATGTGACATGCACCCTTTTGTCATCCAGAGGCGGCGGGCCCGATGATACGCGGAGATACCTTACGGTTATTCGCACCCTTTTTGTCATCCAGAGGCGGCGGGCCCGATGACAAGCAGAGACCAAGTTTGGTCATTCTGCACCCTTGTATCATCCAGAGGCGGCGGGCCCGATGATACGCGGAGATACCTTACGGTTATTCACACCCTTTTTGTCATCCAGAGGCGGCGGGCCCGATGACAAGCAGAGACCAAGTTTGGTCATTCTGCACCCTTGTATCATCCAGAGGTGGCGGGCCCGATGATACGCGGAGATACCTTACGGTTATTCGCACCCTTTTTGTCATCCAGAGGCGGCGGGCCCGATGACAAGCAGAGACCAAGTTTGGTCATTCTGCACCCTTGTATCATCCAGAGGCGGCGGGCCCGATGATACGCGGAGATACCTTACGGTTATCCGCACCCTTTTTGTCATCCAGAGGCGGCGGGCCCGATGACAAGCAGAGACCAAGTTTGGTCATTCTGCACCCTTGTATCATCCAGAGGCGGCGGGCCCGATGATACGCGGAAATACCCGAGTGATTATCCGTATAAACATTCTTTTGCTATCTGTAAGACAGAACGCTTGATAGCATGCAGAGACTGACATAGTCTTCTGCACCTTTTGTTCCTCCGGGAACAACAAGTCATTTACATGCGGAAATTTCATGGTCACCCGCGACTCTCGTCAACCGAGAGGAGCGAAATTAGTGTCATACACTGATTTTCTTCCGGGGACCTTTGCTTGATGACATGCGACCATTCTTTGGTCCTTGTGAGGTGCTTGGCATCCATCATTAGGAAATTTGTGAAATTCCAGGACATGCCGAAAAACCAAAAAAAATGTTGATGCACAATCCGTAAGTTTCCGTGACACACCGGAAATCAAATGGAAGCATCGTTGCATAATTAAGTGAGGTTCCGTAACATTCCGTAAGTCAAAAAGGGGATGATTATGTAATCCGCAAGGTTCCGTAACATTACGGAAAGAAAACAAGTATCGTTACGAAATTCGTAAGTTTCCGTAACTTTACGAAAAAAGAATCACCAAAAAACAGCAGAGGGGGGTGTACTTAGTAAAAATGGGGGTGCAAATAGCACCCAGGCCCACTTGGGCCCTCTAGAATATTCCTCCAGAAGGCTGTTGCTTCTGGAGGAAGCAACCTGGCTCGCCTGGGCGAGCTGAGCTCGCCTGGGCGAGCTGGGCGGCAACCACCTCCCCTATTTTGCTATAAATAGGGGAGGAAGTGAAGAAGAAAAGGGTTCAGCCCCTTTGGCACTTCTCTCTCTTTCGAATTTGCTTGGAAAAATTGTTTCCGTGAAGAAAATCTAAGCCGAGGCGCTTCCGAAACGTTTCCGTAACGTTTTCCGTGAGGAATCTCGCAAAGGTTTCAACCGTTCTTCGACGTTCTTCATTCGTTCTTCATCGTTCTTCGATCTTCAACGGGTAAGTACCTCGAACCAAGCTTTTCGATTCATTCTATGTACCCGTAGTGGTCCACATTGTGTTTCGTGCATTTTTATTCTCGTTTTGTTTACTTTTTATACCCCCTGTTGACGTGCTTAAGCCATTTTACTTAAGTCATTTCTCGCTTAACTTAAAAATAAAATAAATTTCCACCGAACGTTTGAATTGTTTTATCCATTAATTTCAGTTAAAGTAAATTCCGACCGTTCGGTCGTGCCGTAACCACGTTGGAAATCAAAAAGAAGTAAAAAATAATATAATAATCAAAAAGACATCTTTTAGTAAAATAAAGCGGAAAATCAATCGGACGTTTTCTCTTTGGGATTTCTCATTCTTAATCGAATTGATTAATAACTAAAGTGAAACTAAAGGCTAAAATCAATTCGCCTAGTCAAGCTCGTCCATAAAAATAGGCTTTTGAAGTTTGTCATTTCATTTTCTCACTAAGTAAAATGGATCATTTTTAAGGTCCAACGCCTTAAAATGATCACCTCTTAAAGTAAAAAAGAATCACTTGATAAAAAAGAACTACGTAGGTCTGATTTTCTCATCCCAAATTGAGGAATACGTAGGAGCAAAGGGAAACACCCTTGTCGACCACAAAAAGAGAAAATATAAAAAGGGTATAAAGTACATAGAGACATAAAAAGGGAACATAAAAAATCAAAGTCATGTTTGCACATTCGATTAAAGGCTGCCGTCCCTTGGGGCGGACGTATGGGGTGCTAATACCTTCCCCGTGCGTAAATACAACTCCCGAACCTTTCACTTAAAAGTTCGTAGATCGCGTCTTTTCCGGTTTTTCCGACGTTTTCCTTAAATAAACGTTGGTGGCGACTCCGCGCGTATTCCTTTCGTGGAACACGCATCCCGCGAGTCTCGCGTCGCCCTCCCGCCGAAGGTTAGGTTGCGACAAAACGCCCATGGCTCATGGCGGCCAAACGCTTAACTTCAATAAGGTTAAGTTGGTCGTAGCGCGCTTGAGCCCATTCTGACTCTTCTAGGCCTGACTCCGCCATTATCCTCTGAGAAGGAACCTCTACCTCAAACGGGAGTACTGCCTCCGTCCCATAAACCAAGGAATACGGCGTTGCCCCAGTAGAAGTTCGCACCGAGGTTCTGTACCCGTGTAGGGCGAAAGGCAACATCTCATGCCAATCTTTGTATGACACTGTCATCTTTTGAACAATCTTCTTGATATTCTTATTCGCAGCCTCTACAGCCCCATTCATCTTTGGCCGATAAGGGGTAGAGTTATGATGCTGGATCTTGAAGTCTTCGCACATCTCCTGCATCATCTTATTTTTCAGATTGGTGCCATTGTCAGTAATGATCTTCCTGGGGAGTCCGTATCGACAAATCAACTCCTTCTTTATGAATCTAACTACCACATTCCTTGTGACGTTAGTATAAGAAGCTGCTTCGACCCATTTGGTGAAGTAATCTATCGCCACAAGAATGAAGCGTTGACCATTCGACGCTTTGGGTTCTATGGCCCCAATGACATCTATTCCCCACATAGAAAAAGGCCAAGGGGCGGACATAACATTCAGAGGATGTGATGGAACATTGACGTTGTCCGCGTATGCCTGACATTTATGACATTTCCTGACATGAGCGCAGCAATCGCTTTCCATGGTGAGCCAATAATAGCCGGCCCTGAGGATTTTTCTGGCCATAGCATGCCCATTGGCATGTGTCCCAAAGGAACCCTCGTGGATCTCCTCAATCATGAAGTTCGCCTCTTTGGCATCCACGCATCGTAGGAGGGTCATGTCGGGGTTTCATTTGTACAGGATGGTACCACTTACAAAGAAACCAGTAGCCAATCTCCTCAACGTCCTTTTGTCATTGTCAGAAATCCCTAGTGGGTATTCTTTGTTTTCGACATATTGCTTGATGTCGAAATACCATGGTTTCCCATCCCGCTCTTCCTCTATTGCATAACAATATGCCGGCCTGCCTTGAGATTTGAACTCGATGTATGGCAGATCCCCGTGTGGGGCAAGTTGAAACATGGATGCCAGGGCGGCTAGTGCATCAGCCATTTGATTCTCTTCCCGAGGTATGTGGTGGAAGGAAATGTCGTCAAAGTACTTGGCTAACCTCAAGATGTGAGTTTGATAGGGTATCAACTTCGAATCCCTAGTTTCCCATTCTCCTTTCAACTGGCGTATGACCAAAGCTGAGTCTCCATACACCTTGAGTAGTTTTACATCAAAATCAATGGCCGCCTGAACCCCGAGGGCGCATGCCTCGTACTCGGCCATATTGTTGGTACAATCAAAACCTAGCCTAGCCGTGAAAGGAATACACTGATCATCTGGGGATACAAGGACTGCCCCTACTCCGTGGCCCAAAGCATTGGATGCCCCATCGAAGCAAACAATCCATTTGTCTATGTCCTCGTGCGTCCGCTTCTCTTCAAGCAGGGCCATGATATCTTCATCTAGAAACTCGGGGTGCATCGGCCGATAATCCTGGAGGGGTTGTTGGGCCAAATAATCCGCTAAGGCACTTCCCTTTACCGCCTTTTGGGTGACGTAAACGATATCGAATTCAGATAATAGTACCTGCCACCTAGCGATTTGTCCCGTGAGGGCTGGTTTTTCAAAGATGTATTTCACGGGGTCCATTATGGAAATAAACCACGTGGTATGGCTGAGCATGTACTGCCTAAGCCGATGTGATGCCCATACCAGAGCACAACATGTCCTTTCCAGCATTGAGTAATTCATCTCACATGCGGTAAACTTCTTGCTTAGATAGTAGATGGCTTGCTCCTTTTTCCCAGAATCATCATGCTGACCCAGCACGCACCCCATCGACTCGTCCAACACAGTCATGTACAGGAAAAGAGATCTTCATGTTACAGGTGGCATGAGCATCGGGGGATTCGCGAGACTCTGCTTGATCTTCTCGAAAGCCTCTTGGCAGTCACTGTTCCATAGGACCGCCTAGTTCTTACGTAATAGCTTAAAAATGGGCTCACAGGTAAGGGTGAGTTGTGAGATAAATCTCGCGATATAATTCAACCTGCCCAAAAACCCCCGAACATGCTTCTCCGTGCGGGGTTCCGGCATTTCAAGGATGGCCTTCACTTTCTCGAGATCTATCTCTATCCCTTTCTGACTTACGATAAATCCTAACAGCTTCCTCGACTTCACCCCAAAGGTGCATTTGGTTGGGTTTAGTTTTAATTGGTATTTCCGCAACCTTCCAAACAGCTTACGCAGATTGACAAGGTGTTCGTCCTCAGTCCGAGACTTGGCAATCATGTCATCTACGTAGACCTCTATTTCCTTATGCATCATGTCATGGAACAATGCCACCATGGCACGCTGATAGGTTGCCCCAACATTTTTCAGTCCGAAGGCCATCATCTTATAGCAGAATGTTCCCCATAGAGTGACGAAAGTGGTCTTCTCTACATCTTTGGGTGCCATCTTTATTTGATTATACCCCAAGAAACCATCCATAAATGAGAAAAGGGCGAATTTGGTTGTATTATCTACCAATATGTCAATGTGTGGCAGGGGAAAGTTGTCTTTAGGACTGGCTCGGTTCAAGTCCCGGTAGTCTACACACATTCGAACCTTGCCGTCCTTTTTCGGGACTGGGACAATGTTGGCCACCCACTCCGGGTACCGCGCCACAGCTAAGAAACCTGCATCAAACTGCTTCCTTACTTCTTCTTTAATTTTTAAAGACATCTCGGGTTTCATTCTTCGTAACTTCTGCTTAACCGAGGAAGACCCAGGATTCAAAGGCAACTTATGCTGCACAATGTCGAAATCTAGACCGAGCATGTCTTGATATGACCACGCGAAGACATCTTGATACTCTTCAAGAAGGGTTATCAAGCCTTGGCGGATAGGCGCGGTCATACTGGTTCCTACCTTCACTTCTTTCTTTTCCCCTGTGGTCCCCAAGTTTACCAATTCGGTTTCTTCTTGGTGAGGCTTCATTTCACGTTCTTCCTGAGCGACCAACCTCTCCAACTCTGGTGACAGGACGTCCTCTTCCTCTTCCTCGTTTATCGTTTGGCTTATATCTCGATCGAAATCGATCGTCAAACCCTCGTTGTTAGGATCCTCAAAGAATCAACCCTCATATCTATACCAAACAAGACAAAAGAAACAAAAACATGCAAAATGATATGACAAAGGGTGGTACTGCAAGAACAGATGAAACAAGATCTCTTTGTTTATTTAATAAGGTAGGTTTCACAAAACAAAAGAGAAAGGAAATCTATAGGCTCTAATTACATTGAATCAGCAGTATAGACTTCTGACTGGCTTATCACGCGCCAGTTCCCCACTTGGGAATCGGGGTGGCATGGTTTCACAAAACTTGGTGGGTCTTGAGGGAATTCCTCTTCTATTGCTGCCACCTCCTCCTCGGACACCATTCCAGCGCTGGTGAAACACTGGCTAATAAGGCCGGGCCATACCCTATCTGCCTGAAATCTTGACGGCACGTTCCTCCTCCCCGGCATCCCGGGTTCATACCCTAATCCATACTTGTATGGATTTCCCTTGATATCGACCACGTCGGCATTCCCGAGGCAGTCCTTGCCTAGACCCATTCCGGGCTCAAATCCGTTCCTGAGCATAATGCGCGCCACCATTATGGCCGCTTTGGAGAGAGAAGGTAGCGACGAACTTGGTTCCACAGAGGCACAGCTCACCACTTCAAAGGATTGGAAAGTCGTTTCCAATGATTCTTTTGCCGCTTCTACGTATGGTGCGGAGTAGGGGCAGCTCACTAACATGTCCTCTTCACCCGACACTATCACTAAAAATCCACGGTCTTCCCAAGAGGCAGCTATAGGCGGGATTTATATCCATTACTTGAAACACCACATTGCAAGTGTGGGGGCCTATCTGAATGGGAATGTCGATTTCCCCCATTACTTCCCGCCGAGTACCATCAAAGGCTCGCACCACCATCGAGCTTGGTTTTAAACGTGACGCACTAAAAGGAAGCTTTTCCAAAGTGGTCTTCGGCATTACATTTAAGCTCGATCCATTGTCAATAAGTACCTTTGCGACGACGTGGTCCATACATCTCACCGACAAATGTAGAGCCTTGTTGTGTCCTCTCCCCTCAACGGGAATCTCTTCTTCCGCAAACGCGATGTAGTTGTTGGTGGTTATATGATTAACGATGCCTTCGAAACCCTCCACCGAGATATCATGTGCTACATAGGCATCGTTAAGAACCTTCATCAACAGCGCACGATGAGGCTCGGAGTTTATGAGTAGTTCAAGCAAAGAGATCCTTGCTGGAGTTTTATTCAGTTGTTCGACTACCTTAAACTCGCTTTGTTGGATGAGGCGGAGGAACTCATGGGCCTCTTCCAAAGTCACTGTTTTTCCTTGAAGTCCTTCTTTCTTTTCGGCCCCTCTTACTATTGGAGGATCTACTTCTTTCGAGGGGGTGGCTACATCTGTGGGCTCTTGGACCATGGGCGCTTTCCCTTTAGAGAGCAATTCCGCCGGGTGAGGGGAAGCGAACACCCGACCACTGCGGGTTACACCACTGAGGCCGGTGATGTTGGTTACCTTAGCTGACAGGGAGTCAACTTCGGTTTCAACTCTTTCGCTGGACGCGGGAGGGGTATACTTCCACGGAACGGCCTTATTACTTTGATATGCAAATGGCGTTGGCTTGGGCGCCGTCCGGGGGTATATTGGTGTGGAGCCGGTCCCTTTCCTAGTAAAGGATATCACTAGGGCCTTGGGGGTTAGAGGAACCCTCTTCTCTTCCGACTGCATGCAAATTTGTGGTTCTTCCCTCCCTCCTATGGACACTTCAAACTGCCGACAATCCATGAGCCGCTGAAGCAATTCTTCCACCGCGGGACAGGTTTCTATGTCATGCGACTCCCCGAGGTGAAACAAACATTCATCCCTTTCGTCTCCACCACGGGAGACCATGCACGCCGCTTGCAGTTATTGATAGATGAAGCGTCTAGAAGTAGCCACCTCTCCTAATCTCTTCGCCCGCGATGGCCCATGCTCTTCGACGGCGTTCACGCTAGCCCCTCCATGACTAGCTAGCGGTTTGGTTCTAACATTTGGTCCTTCCTCCTGAAACGATAGCCAGCCGGCACTAATCAGGTGCTGCACCTTATACTTGAACGGGATGCAGGAGTCAATATTGTGTCTGGGAACTCCACTATGGTACACACACTTGGCACCCGGGTCATACCACTTGGGCTAGGGTGGCTGGAGAACCTTCCCGGGTATGGCCACTACCAAATGATTCTCCAATAATGAAGGCCATAACTCGGAGTATGCCATGGGAATAGGAGGGAAGTTGTCTTTCGGGGGCGGGTGCTGTGCATATTTATAGGTCGCGCTGGGGGCTGTATTATTAACTGGCCGGGTTGCGGCTGGAGCTGTGCGTTGGGCCGGCGCTCTTTCTGCTGCGGGTGGTCCTTTTACTTGAGTCGGGAGGGAATTCCCGGCTCGAATTAGAAAATTTGGGGGATTGGGCTGGTATGAGCTTTGGATATTTTGGGGTGCTTTCATCCATGTTGGGGCGGTGGTGACCGCGTGGGCGTCTCCTTTCTTTTTCCTCGCGCCCACTACTGGGGCTCTTCTGTTGTTGTTGGGGGCCATATTGGCAGCATATTTGAACTTGCCTTTTCGTAGCCCGGATTCAATCCTTTCTCCGGCGAAGACGAGATCCGCAAAGTTAGCTGGCATGTAGCCTATCAGCTTTTCATAGTAGAATGTGGGTAACGTATTGTACTGGTACTGCCTAATCAAAGCAGTTGCCAAGTCCTTCCATGATCGGATCTAGGAAGCTTCCAGATTGGTATACCATGCTACAGCTGCTCCGGCCAAGCTGTCTTGAAAGAAATGGACCAACAATTTCTCGTCCGCAGAATACGCCCCCATCTTTCGGCAATACATCCGAAGATGCCCCTTCGGACATGTCGTACCTTTGTATTATCAAAGTCCGGTACTTTGAACTTGGGAGGGATGACGATGTTGGGCACGAGACATAAATCCGCCAAATCCGAGAATGGGTAATTGCCGAGGCCCTCGACTGCTCTCAACCTCTCTTCAAGCGCCTCAATCTTTCCCTTATCTTCCGCAAAGGGAACAGATTCTTTTACGGGTGTGGGTGAGGCCGGGGTATGACGGACTACGTTCGGTTGGGGTAGTTCATGCGGGGACGGATCTTTGAGGTGGAGCAGGGGGCCAAGATGGGTATCTCCTTCCCCATCGTCTTGCCCGGGATAGTCTTCATAAGGTGGGAGTTGCCCCTCAAAAGTAGGGGCTTGGCTTAACTCTTCCGGGGTGGCACGGGGGGTGAAGTTCGGAGGCAGGCCATAAGGATAAGCCTGCGGACTATACCTTCGACCGAACACGGCCGTGTTTCTGTCTAGGCCCGGATTCAAGGCGGGCTGCAGCACCGGCTCCGCTTCCCTAACTGTACTGGAGGCGGTTGCGATGGCTTTATCCTCTATGGTTTTCTGAAGTTTTAACATGACCTCCGAGATGGAAGCCATTTGATCTTTTAAGGCCGATAGATCGGCCTTCATCTGTTCCTGCACGCCCTCTTCATTATCCATTTTTCTGGATCGAGTGTTATAGGGGTGCCTTGGTGTTTTCTTAGTTATGATGAAATTCCTAAAGAAATAAACAACGGTGAGTATGCTACCAAAACATGAGTATGCAAATGGATGATCGGAGCACTTGGATCCACCCCAAGATTTTTAGATAACGTAATGAGTCCAAAACTTCTCATTTTATAAAAAGAACAAAGCTTTCATCTAGCCAAGGTTATACAAAGGTGTTACAAAAGAACCTAACGATTCCTAATTATATGGGCCATCAAATCTATCATGTGCTGACAGTAATTGATTAGCCCATGGATCTCCTCGGGGGCAGTACACACTTCGGCCATGGCTTTTACTTTGGCTAACAGACGCGGGAGGTCTTGACTTCCATTCAAAGTCAAGGCGAACCTATCCATCCACATAGCCGCTTCTTGATGCAACGCATCAATCACCCTCCCTCTTGCTTCTTTTTCGGCATACACTTGTGCAAAATCCTCCACTAGCTTTTGTTCATGGGCCATGGACTGGTTCAATTCTTCCTTGTATTGCCCTATGATAGCTAGCATGCTTTGCTCCGTGGCTTCCAAGTGTTGATCCAAACTCCTTTTGGACCTCGCGCAAGCAACTAATTCTTCTTTTAAGATCATGCCATGCACCCGTGACCGATCTCTCTCCACTCTTTGGAGCTTGAGCTCATTGTTACTACCCCACAATGCTCCTCGGAATTTCTCTCGGCCATATTCCTCCTTGCGGGCCCTTTTGGTTTCTTGTTCAAGGGCTTTTGCAGTGGCCGCATTTTCCTCTTGTAACTCGGCGCACTCCTTCCGGATATGTGTAGCAGCTGACTTGAACTTCTCCTTGGCGAGTCTTGCCTTCCCTAACTCTAACTTTAGAGCTCGGACTTCTTCATCTTCCTCCGGAGCTTCGAAATTCTCCTCATTGATAACTTTCAATTTGGAGAGCCAATCTAACCCTCGTGCATGAATTCTTAGCCATCCATGATAACCTCCAATGACGCCATTTCGGATGCCCCTAAGCTCTTTGTCTTTCTTCAACGGATTCCTCCACGCCTTGTGGATTCTTTGTATAACCTTGAGACCTTGCGCGCCTAGATCCCTCACAAGGCAAGGCGAGAGACTTTCTTCGGTTGGCGCTCCCCTCATGGGGTACCCTAGCTGTCTTATGGCGAGTGTGGGATTATAATTAATACAACCCCTAGTCCCTATCAGTGGAACATTAGGGTAGTCCCCACACGAGAAAAGAACTCCTTCCTTGCCTTCCTTCCAACGAGGAAACCAATTGATCGCGCTGCCTCCTATCCCAGCCAAATGTTGGTCCCAATCGACTCTTCCTTTTTCGGCGCATGAGCGATAGCTTTGAAGCGGACACGGGTGTCTCGTGTCTTGTCGGAATAGGTGTGAAATCAACCATACACAGAGAGCGGGTAAACAACAGACAATCCGCACGCTGTTTTTCTCACACCTCCGGTCAAAGGTGTCAAACAAATCTGCCAAGATAGCCACCACTGGACTTTCCTTGCTATGGTGATATGCGAGGAAAGCATCAATGGCGGCTAAGTCTACCAAACCGTCGACGTTTGGGAAGAGGACAACCCCAAAAATCAGCAAGGCTAAAATATCTGCAAACGGGCCCCACTTCTCTTGGCTAGCCATATCCCTTGCCTTTCCTTCCAAGTATTTCCGAGGCAAGCCCACTACGCCGTTCCGAGTTTGCTTCGTGCGATCCAACTCCTTTGCTGAATCCTCAACCACAGCCGCAATCTTGCTCAAGGAAGGAAGAAAACCGGAGAAGAGATACGGTTTCCTCCCCCCTAGAGGGCATCCTAATATTTCCTCAAACTCTTCAATAGTTGGGACCATTTGGAAGTCCCCAAACGTGAAACACCTCAATGGCTGGTCATAGTATTGGGCGAGGGATACGACAACTTCCGTAAATACCTCCGTTGCGGCCAAATCTAGAATCTTTCCGTACACTTTGCGGAAGGCTTGCCTTTGAAGAGGTCCCATCAATCGTCCTAATTCCTTGAGGCTAGTGACATCTAGACTTTTAACCTTGACTTGATAAAACCTTTTGCCGTTTTGATTTGTCCCCATCATTTACCTAAAAAAGGGAGTGGATCAAGACTCCGACATGAATGATGCAATGCGTATGCATGAAACAGGAGGAAAACAACACGAAGGGGTAATTCACACACACGAGACCGTAGAGATCCAATTTTAATGCTACGTTTGGGCATGATGGCGCCTCGACGTAGCATTAAAAAGGTTACGTATTACTCTAAAGAAACCAAACACCACTAGCAAAAACTATAAACTAGTGCTATTTATCAAAAGATGCATGAGAACAAATGGCACGGAGCGTGTTTGCTCTTTGCCCCTATTTGGGAACCTATAGGACAATATCTAGGGGTCTCTAATAACTACTTCCCAACAATTCATAACTCACACGGCTGTTTTCTAGAGGTATCATCACTCAAGATAATAATATTGTGGCGGTATGGAATACCAGCGACAACATATTATAAAGAGAGAAAGCTCTAGACGAGGTTTCACTATTATCAAGCAAGTCGGAGACCTGGCATGATGATAGATTCACCTCCACTCCTTAAATTCCCATGAACCCGGGTGTAGGGCCCCTTTTTACTCAAAACCCGTGGGTGCTTAGAATGCAGTGTAAAGAATGCAAAATAGACAACAGTTATTTACATTTTACACAGTTCAATGAAAGTACACACAAAGTTTCACAATTCCACAATTCCTAAAATAGGCCTAACTCACAAAAGTCCCCAGTGGAATCGCCAACTGTCGCAACGTGCCCTTCGCGGGCGAGCGAGGGCGAGGCTCACGGGTGCACTTTCCAAAGGAGGAAAGATGCACGGAGTCGCCACCAACGTTTATTTGTGGAAAACGTCGGAAAAACCGAAGGAAACTGGTCAAAAGGAAAATTCTAAGTTCGGGAGTTGTATTTACGCTTGAGGAAGGTATTAGCACCTCTCACGTTTGTCCCAAAGGACAACAGTCTATTTTTTAGAATTGTGGAATTGTGTTATCTTAACTTTTATTTCTTTTTATTTTTTGAGTTCGACAAAAGCGGGGCTTTTGCTCCTACGTACCCTCCTTTGGAGAGGAAATCAGACCTACGTAGTTCTTTCTTAAGCGTGAATCAAGTGATTCTTTTTACTTGAAAGGTGATCATTTTAAGGCGTTGGACCTTAAAAATGATCCATTTTACTTGGTAAGAAAATGAAATGATAAACTTTCAAAACCCTATTTTTGTGGACGAGCTTGACTAGGCGAGTTGATTTTAGCCTTAGTTTCACTTTAGTTAATTAGTCAATTCAATTAAGAATGAGAAATCCCAAAGAGAAAACGTCCGATTGATCTTTCGCTTTTATTTTACTAAAAGGTATTTTTTTATTTATATTATTATTTTACCTCTTTTTTTGATTTCCAACGTGGTTACGGCACGACCGAACGGTCGGAATTCATTTTAACCAAAATTAACGGACGATACAATTCAAACGATCGGTGGAAATTTATTTTATTTTTAGATTAAGCGAGAAATGACTTAAATAAATGGCTTAAGCACGTCAAAAGGGGGTATAAAAAGCAAATGAAAACGAAAATAAAAATACATGAAACAAAATGTGGACCACCACGGGTACATAGAATGAATTGAAAAGCTTGGTTTGAGGTACTTACCCGTTGAAGACTGAAGAAAACGAAGAACGAACGATGAATCTTGAAGAATGGTCAAGAATCTTCGCGTAATTACTCACGGAAACGTTACGGAAGCGCCTCGGCTTGGATTTTCTTCACGGAACTAATTTTCCTCAGCAATTTCGAGAGAGAGAGAAGTGCCTAAGGGGCTGAACCCTTTTCTTCTTCACTTCTTCCCCTATTTATAGCAAAATAGGGGAGAAGCTTGCCGCCCAGCTCGCCCAGGCGAGCAAGGTTGCTTCCTCCAGAAGCAACAGCCTTCTGGAGGAAGGGTCTGGAAGGCCCAAGTGGGCCAGATTGCTATTTGCACCCCCTTTTTTACTAAATGCACCCCCCTTCTATTTTTTTGGTAATTCTTTTTCCGTAACGTTACGAAACTTTACGAATTTCATAACGATACTTATTTCCCTTCCGCAAGGCTACGAATCCTTACGGATTATGTATTTACTCTTTTTTAGCTTTCGAAGAAGTTACGGAAACTCACGGATTGCGCAAAAACATCTCTTTTCGACTTTCGCCACATTACGGAATTTCACGGATCGCGCAAGCCTGCTTCCTTTTGATTTCCAAGACGTCTCGGTACTTCATTTATTGTGCAACCAAGGACGCCAAGTGTCTCGAAGCGGCCAATCCAAGGTTGTATATCATCAAATAATAATCCCCCGGACGAAATTAGGGTATGACAATAGGAATTTACTTAATCTTTCATACCAAGCCCTAGGTGCTTGTTTTAACCCATAAAGTGATTTTTTTAATCTATAGACATGATCTAATTTTTGTGAGTCTTCAAACCCGGGAGGTTGTTCTACATATACCTCCTCTTGGATTAGACCATTTAGGAAGGCACTCTTGACATCCATTTGATAAAGTTTAAAGTTCATAATAGATGCATAAGCTAAAAGCATCCTAATGGCTTCTAATCTAGCTACGGGTGCAAAGGTTTTTTCATAGTCTATCCCTTCTTCTTGGTTGTACCCTTTTGCAACTAGTCTAGCTTTATTTCTAATTACTAAACCATTTTCATCTAGTTTATTTATAAATACTCATTTTGTTCCTATAATGGGTTAGTTATGTGGTTTCTCAACTAGTTCCCAAACATTATATCTCTCAAATTGATTTAAATCTTCTTGCATAGCAATTATCCATCGATCATCTATTATGGCTTCTTTAAAGTTTTTAGGTTCTATCATAGAAGCAAATTCCATGTTATTGCATAAATCTTTGAGAGAGTGTCTAGTTGTTATCCCTTTTGAGATATCTCCAATGATATTGTCAAGAGGATGATTTCTTGAGGTTTTCCATTCTTTGGGAAGATCATCATTTTCTTGGGCTATGTCATCTTGAACATCCTTGTTTTCTTCAATTCTCTTCCTTTTTAGATTCCTTTCTTGATTGTGCATATCTTTCAAAGAATCTGCAATATCATCAAGAAACTCCTTTCTCGGAGAGGTAATATTAGTTTCATCAAAAGAAACATGTATTGATTCCTCAATTGTCATGGTTCTTTTGTTGTATATCCTAAAGGCTTTGCTATGTAGGGAGTAACCAAGGAAGATGCCCTCATCCGCCTTAGCATCAAATTTACCTAGGCTTTCTTTACCATTGTTTAGGACAAAACATTTACATCCAAAAACATGTAAATGAGCAATGTTTGGTTTTCTATTGTTAAAAAGTTCATATGGGTTTTCTTAAGAATGGGTCTTATTAACGCTCTATTCATAATATAACATGCGGTGTTGACAGCTTCAGCCCAAAAATATTTTGGAAGTGGAGCGTCATTTAAGAGGGTTCTAGCTATTTCTTCTAAAGATCTATTTTTCCTTTTTACTAAACCATTTTGTTGGGGTGCCCTTGTCGAAGCAAAGCTTCATGGTGAATCAAAGGTGATTCAAAGTTTTTTTGATGATAACAATGATGATAACAAAAGATGATGACAAAGGTGATGACAAAACTCAAGTGACTCAAAGATCAATCAAAGAACAACTCAAGTGAATCAAGAATAATTCAAGAGTTCAAGATAAGAATCAAGAAGAATTCAAGACTCAAGAAGAAAGTTAAGAGTCAAGAATCAAGATTCAAGGTTCAAGGTTCAAGATCTCAAAAATCAAGATCAAGATTCAAGACTCAAGATTCAAGAATCAAGAGAAGGCTTAATCAAGATAAGTATAAAAAGCTTTTCCCAAAAATTGAGTAGCACATAATTTTTCTCAAAACATGTTTACCAAAGAGTTTTTACTCTCTGGTAATCAATTACCAGATTGTTGTAATCGACTACCAATAGCAAAATTGTTTTGAAAAAGTTTTCAAATTGAATTTACAACGTTCCAATTAATTTCAAAAAGCTGTAATCGATTACAATGTTTTGGTAATCGATTACCAATCCCTTTGAACGTTGAAATTCAAATTCAAATGTGAAGAGTCACATCCTTTCACATAAAAGCCTTGTGTAATCGATTAAATTGATTTGGTAATCGATTACTAGTGACTGTTTCTGAATAAATCAAAAGATGTAACTCTTCATAAAGGTTTTTGACTTTTTCAAATTGGTTTTAAGTTTTTCTAAAAGTTATAACTCTTCTAAATGGTTGTCTTGACTAGACATGAAGAGTCTATAAAAGCAAGGCTTTGTTTTGCATTTCAAGCATCTTGAATACTTTTCCAATCAATCTCTTACAATCCTTTACAAGCCTTGAATCTCTTTGAACTTCTTCTTCTTCTTTGTACCAAAAGCTTTCTGAAGTTTTCTGATTTTCCAAACCTTGAAAACTTGTACTATTCATCTTTTTCATTCCCTTCTCTCTTTTCCGAAAAGAATTCGCCAAGGAATAACCGCCTGAATTCTTTTTGTGTCTCTCTTCTCCCTTTTCCAAAAGAACAAAGGACTAACCGCCTGAATTCTTTTGTGTCTCCCTTCTCCATTGTCAAAGAATTCAAAACGATACAGTCTGAGAATTCTTTTGATTCTTCCCATTCCCTAATACAACAGTGTTCAAAGGACTAACCGCCTGAGAATTCTTTTGTATCCCCATTCACAAAGTATCAAAGGTTTAACAGCCTGAGATCTTTGTCTTAACACATTGGAGGGTGCATCCTTTGTGGTACAAGTAGAGGGTACATCTACTTGGGTTTGACTGAGAACAAGAGAGGGTACATCTCTTGTGGATCAGTTCTAGTGGAGGGTACATCCACTAGGGTTTCAAAGAAAACAAGGGAGGGTACGTCCCTTGTGGATCTTTGCTTGTAAAAGGATTTTTACAAGGTTGAAAGAAATCTCAAGGATCGCAGGTTGCTTGGGGACTGGATGTAGGCACAGGTTGTTGTCAAACCAGTATAAAAACTCTTGTGTGTTTGTTTCCTTCTTCCCTACTCTTTTACTTTCCGCTGTGCATTTAATTTCCGCTTTTACTTTCTGTTAAGTTTCTCTTCTACTCCTCATTCTCTTAACAATTTAGTAAAAGCCTTAGAAGAGTAATTGTTTAATTAGTAAAGGTTTATGAATAATTAATTCAACCCCCCTTCTTAATTATTCTGAGGCCACTCGATCCAACAAGTGGTATCAGAGCTGGTATCTTGTAGAAAGTCTAACCTCTTCAAGATAAATGGCCTCCTCAAATCCCTTGTTTCCTGAAGGAAATTTCATTCACAGACCACCCATTTTCAACGGTGAGGGTTACCATTATTGGAAAACCCGCATGCAGATATTCATTGAAGCCATAGATCTAAATATTTGGGAAGCAATAGAATTAGGACCACATATACCCACTATAGTAGATGTAAGCACAAGCACTACAAGCCAAAAACCTAGAGATCAGTGGACAGAAGAAGATAGGAGAAAAATCTAGTACGATCTGAAAGCCAAAAACATCATCACTTCAGCCCTAGGGATAGATGAGTACTTTAGAGTGTCAAATTGTACTAATGCCAAGGATATGTGGGATACTCTCTAGTTAACCCATGAAGGAACCACAGATGTAAAAAGGTCTAGAATAAATACTCTTACCCATGAATATGAATTACTTAGGATGAACCCAAATGAAAATATCCATAGTTTGCAAAAAAGGTTTACACATATAGTAAACCATCTTGCATCTTTAGGAAAAATCTTTCCTAATGAGGATTTAATTAATAAAGTCTTAAGATGTTTAAGTAGGGAATGGCAGCCCAAGGTAACTACTATTTCTGAAAGTAAAGATCTTTCTTCCATGTCTCTTGCCACTTTATTTGGTAAATTGCAGGAACACGAGATGGAACTTTAACGCCTCAATCAGAATGAAGAAAATGACAAAAAGAAGAGAAGCATAGCCCTTAAAGCCTCATCTTCAATACAAGAAGATAACAAAGAAGAAGATTCAGATGGTGAAGAAGATTTTTCTTTCTTTGTTAAGAAATTTCATAAATTCATCAAGAAAAGAAGAATTGACAGGCGTTAGAATTTCAATAATGGAAGAAAATCACAAGATGATTCTCAAGTCCTTAGGTGTTACAAATGCAACAAAATTGGTCACATAAAGGCCAATTGTCCTTCAAATGAAGAATGGTCAGAGAAAAGTGAAAAGAAAAGATTTGATGAAAGAAGAACTAAGAAAGCATACATTGCATGTGTAACACCCTGATATATATATATATATATATATATATATATATATATATATATATATATATATATATTAGTAATTATGTTTGATGTTTGATTATTTTTTGCGTTATTTTCATCCGTAATTATTTTTAAGGAATTTAATTTAGTTAATAAAGGGGTGTGGATAGATAAGGATCTAGCTTCTCAAAGAAGCCACGAGGAAGCCTCTTAATGAAGCTTCTAGAGAAAGTTACATGAAGCTGTCTCGGTAAAAATGCTGCCCAACCTTTGTTAACCGTTGGATCTTCTCGAAATTTGGTCTTCAACTTCACAAGACAATTTTCCATGATCTTACCGTTGGGATCTTTGAGAAGATGCTAGAGTGTGCTAGAAGCCTCTTAATGAAGCTTCTGGAGGAAGCCTCTTAATGAAGCTTCTAGAGAAAACTACATGCAGCTCCCTCGGTAACAATGCTGCCCAGCCTTCGTTAACCGTTGGATCTTCTCGAAATTTGGTTTTAAACTTCACAAGACAATTTTCCATGATCTGACCGTTGGGATCTTTTAGAAGATTTCTGGAGTGTGCTAGAAGCTTCCGAGCATCTCTTATTTAAGTATTTCAGCCTTTGCTTTCGTGTAGCTTAGGAAAAACGTCATTTCTTCTTCTTTCTTTCTTCCAAAGCCATTTCAAAAGTTCCAAGAACTTTCTCCATCACCCACAGCCACCATTAGCCACCACAAGCCATCATTGTTCTCCATTGAAAACCCACACCGAGAGGAACCCTTCAACCGAAGCGGAATCTTCCAACTTGGCTTGCGGTTTCGGTAGAGAACGAAAACCCTAATCTGACCTTTCGTTTTCTTTCGAGGTAACCATGGTTCTATGCTTGTTTCTTGTTAGTTTCATCTTGTCTTTGCATCTTTTCTGCCTTTGGAACCGCCATTGCATGTCTTATGCTTCCTTTGAAAAACCTTAGAGAAAGAGACTTTGTAAACGTTATCCTTTCATGAAATGCATGTTATTTTGGTAGCCTACACTGAACCCCGGTCACATTGGTGTGGTCGGAATTTCCAAATGATGTTCCTTTGTAAAACCCGAAATGCTCTCAGCTCTTTCATGTAGTGATGTGGGTGTTTGACCCAGAGCACTGTTACTAGCTTTGTTTTCTGAAATCCATACTAAGTCTCCTTTGTTTTGGCACGGTAGAGGCTTGTGTGGAATCGACAAGCAAGGAAAAAAAGGAATCTTCAAGTGACGCAACGAGGAATCCGCGAGGTAGCACACGATATGTAAGGGGAGTTTATTATAAAATTTACCGTTTTAACACCATAGTTAGGGTCAGGGAACCTAGCTATGAGGATATTTGCCTGTCCCTGTTGCATGCTGATTTTTCTTCAAAGAAAATTACTTTTTAACTAATGGGATGCGATATATATATATGTATGTATTGTGATGAATGATATTGTTTGGTTGATTGAAATGTGTTGCGTGAAGACCGTGCATGTGGAAATGATATTGTTGTGTTTGTTTGAATTGTTGTTGATGTTGCTATTGAGGATTTTAATTGATATGTGATGATAATGATAATTATGATGATATTGATTTGAGATGACGTTGTTAATAAAGACCATGTCAACATGAATTGTTATTATTGATGAATATATGAATATGAAATGAGGTTGTTGTTGTTGTTGATAACGTCATTGAGATGAGATGATATTTATGTTGTGAATGACATGGAAATACGATTTGTTGATTGATGTTGGAAATGCATTGGCATGTGCATGTTGTGTATGTTCGTGGGGGGCACTGTGCACTGACCTTTCAGGGTCTTTGGCACTAGCTTTTGGTCACGTTCATATGTTGGAAATTGTGTATGATCATGGGGTGCACTGTGCACTGACCTTCCAGGGTCTTTGGCACTAGCTTTTGGCCATGATCATACGTCGTATGAAGTGTATGTCATGGGGGGTAGAGTGCACTGACCTTGTCGGATGGCCCAGACGTGGGTAACTAGCGTGGTTAGAGAATCTAAGCATTTCTGAGGGGATGCTTAGGCGCTTTAATTGGTCCATGGTCTTTGGCATTTACTTTTGGCCATGATCATAGCTCATACGACACAGGAAATAGAGTAACTGTGGCCAAGTGTACTTTGTACTAGGGGGCTATCACCTGGTAGGGAACACCTTTGGGCTCCCAGGCTGATCACCTATGGGAGGGGAGCTGTTACGTGCACAACCAGGTGGTCTCGACAAATTCAGCACAGTTCCCTAAGTGAGAGTGTCGTGTGGACACGCTTAGGCTATTTCCTGAGATTTGGTTGTTGTTGGTACGTACCACATTGCATCTGAGTATTGAGTTAGGTGCATGCATCATTCTGTGCAGTCTTGATCGGGTCCATGGATGGATGATGAGTAATTGTTGGATGTGAATGATGAATATTTGTTGGATATGAGTGTTGAATAATGATTGTTGTGTATGCTTATCATGTTTGCCTATGTTCCTTGCTAATTGTGGTTATTTGGAATTGGTATTGGTTCTTTTATAATAAACTCACCCTTGCAATTTTGTATCGTGTGGTTGATACCTGTAATGATCACGAACCTTGTTCGTGGGAACAGAATGACAGTGGCAGGGTGTAGGGAGTAAGATTCTGGTGAGGAGCCGCCGAGCCGACGTGATGATGTTGGCGTTATTTTGGGAGAAAGTTGTGTTTTGTAATCAACTCCTCCGTAGTTGGTTTTTAAGTTTTATTTTGTTGAGTTAAAGATGTAAAATTGGGATTTTAATTATATATATGAACATATTTAATTTTCATTATGTGTATGACGTGTACCGAATTATTGTTTCTATGTAATTATGCATATTCACTTAAGTAATGGCGTGTTGTTGGATGAATTTATGTGTGACAAAATCACTTCTATTTTCATAATCAAAAATTAAGGAAGTTCTTTTTATATAAAAAAAAAAATTGAAATCATTGAATATTAGAGTGTGGATACCGTAGCGACGAAGCGGGTCATTACAGCATGGGATGACAATGATTCATTCAATGGTTTAGAAAAGGAGATTAATCTTCTGACCAAAGATTATGAAAGTGACGAGAGCATCTCTCAAGAATGAAAAACAAGGAGAAAAAGCATGATCCTCATCTTTGAAGATCTAGACACTTCAATCCTGAAAAAGGTAATATCAAAACCATTATCTTATTAAAATTTCTCTTAAATATGAAATTTTTATTCAAAAAATTTGATTATGATGACTAACAATTCTTTATTTGTGTGTCTTTTGATTGTTTGAAATCATGAGTATATTTGCTTGATTGATTTCATCTTATTTGCATGAAATATTCATTCATTTATTTAAGTAAAATTAATATTCCTCTTACTTGTGTTTTGATTTTTTTTATTATCTTCATGTTTTAATGTTTTTGCATGACATGATATGTGAGTTACATGATTGAGAATTATTCATAAAGTATCTTCAAATATATTTTTCATAAAAAATATTTTGATAATAATTCAAAAACTTCTTCTCTCCTAGAAAGCTTTTTGTTTTTTGTTTTCTGGCTAAAATAACCACTGGTAATCGATTACCATAATAGTGTAATCGATTACAAGCAGTTATTTCTGGCAATGGTTCTTTCTGGTAATCGATTACCATATTTGTGTAATTGATTACAACGCATCCTTGCACCTATATATTCAAATTTCAAATTCTGAAACCTGCAACCCCTCTCTCTCTCGAAAACCCTCGCCCCCAATTTTTCTTCCAGCCATATCTCACTCAATTCTTGTCCAAATCACTCCCCACAAAGCCCAAACTTCATCTTTTTTTCAATCTCTTTCATTTGAACCGATTGAAATCCCGAAAAAACTCCTCAAATGGTGAAACCATCAAAAAAGCGGAAAGGCACTTCGAGTCGGAGTCAACGGCATTCCGGGGCACAGAAAACCTCAATGCCTTCCTCCATTCCCTCTGGATCATTGTTCTCATCAGAGGAACAGCATATACGGTACACAAACCTCTTTTCCTCTCGTTCCATTATAGACCCAAAATTCATAGATATGGATTTCTTCTCAAATGAGAGTTTTGAATGCCTTCAAGCATTTGAAAACTCCAATCTTATTCCATTCATGTCTCTGAAATTACCTGTTTATTCTGAACTAGTCAAAGCTTTCTATTCTAATTTAGAAATCCATGAAGGTACCCTAATATCTGAGGTTTATGGGATTAAGATGGTCATTGACCAATCCCTATTTTATGATTTAACAAAATTGCCTAGTGAAGGTGTGCCTTTTGAGGGTGCACTGATTGATGAATGGAAATTCGATTTTTCTGTGCATGATGCCCGCCGGTTGGTTTGCACCAACCAAGCGGATATGACCGGAAGGCTTCTTGCCGATTCATTGGCTTTTGAAAGCCGCATCCTCGATTACCTTATTGTTCGCATTTTGCTTCCTAGATCTTCAAACCTTGCCCAGATTTCTGAAGAAGATCTCATTGTCATGTGGACCTTTCATAAAGGTTTCCAAATTTATTAGGCACACCTTGTTAGATATCGCATGCAGAAGGAATTGCGATTGAATGCCCCTTTGCCTTATCCTCATCTTATTACCCTTTTCCTTTAACACTTCAACATCCCTCTTGATTCTGAACCCTATGTTCCAATCAAGAGATCATTCCTTATAGGCGCTTCAGTCATAGTATCCCTTGGTTATATTAAGGAGCATGATGGCTCTTGGGTAAAGAAGGGTGCTAGAAATGTTGGTGAAGAAGGACATGAGGGAGAAGATTCATCTCTTCTTTCGAAGATTTTGGAAAGGTTTGATGATCTTCAAACCTTTGTTGGTGAGAGGTTTGATACTTTGGAATTGCAAGTGGATATGCGCTTCAATGAAATGGAGTCAAGAATGACAAAGGTTGAAGAAGATGTATCTTACATTCGGTCAAGCTTCAATCTTCCACCACCGCAGCCACCATCATCTTAGAATTATATTTTAATATTATTACTACTTTGATTTTCAGCCTTGTATTTTGGCTATATTATTATGGTATTTGAACAATTTACTATTTCCTTATTTGCATGGTATGTTTGGACCAATATTAAGTATGTTATTTGACAATGTGGAGTTTAAAATTAATCTATTCATGGTTGTTGCTTCATGGTTTTCATGGTTCTTGCTTCTTGCTTCATGATTTGGTTGATATTTTTTTCATGAATATTAAGTATGGATGTTTAAGTTATATTTGTATACCTTAAGTTTGATACACACTTTGGCTTTTTGTTGATGCCAAAGGGGGAGAGAAATGGGATTAAATCAAGAATTCACATGAGTAATCAACTTATTTTTAAGATAAGCATAAATTCAAAAACAAAGGGGGAGAATTTATGTGAGTGATCGACTAGGAAAAAGTGTGTGTGTGTGTGTGTGTGTGTGTTTCTTGATTTCAGAAGTTGTCATCATCAAAAAGGGGGAGATTGTAGAAGCAAAGCTTCATGGTGAATCAAAGGTGATTCAAAGGTGTTTTGATGATAACAATGATGATAACAAAAGATGATGACAAAGGTGATGACAAAACTCAAGTGACTCAAAGATCAATAAAAGAACAACTCAAGTGAATCAAGAACAATTCAAGAGTTCAAGATAAGAATCAAGAAGAATTCAAGACTCAAGAAGAAAGTTAAGAGTCAAGAATCAAGATTCAAGGTTCAAGATCTCAAAAATCAAGATCAAGATTCAAGACTCAAGATTCAAGAATCAAGAGAAGGCTTAATCAAGATAAGTATAAAAATCTTTTCTCAAAAATTGAGTAGCACATGATTTTTCTCAAAACATGTTTACCAAAGAGTTTTTACTCTCTGCTAATCGATTATCAGATTGTTGTAATCGATTACCAATAGCAAAATTGTTTTGAAAAAGTTTTCAAATTGAATTTACAACGTTCCAATTAATTTCAAAAAGCTGTAATCGATTACAATGTTTTGGTAATCGATTACCAGTCCCTTTGAACGTTGAAATTCAAATTCAAATGTGAAGAGTCACATCCTTTCACATAAAAGCCTTGTGTAATCGATTACACTGATTCGGTAATCGATTACCAGTGACTGTTTTTGAATAAATCAAAAGATGTAACTCTTCATAAAGGTTTTTGACTTTTTCAAATTGGTTTTAAGTTTTTCTAAATGGTTGTCTTGACCAGACATGAAGAGTCTATAAAAGTAAGGCTTTGTTTTGCATTTCAAGCATCTTGAATACTTTTCCAATCAATTTCTTACAATCCTTTAAAAGCCTTGAATCTCTTTGAACTTCTTCTTCTTCATTGTACCAAAAGCTTTCTGAAGTTTTCTGGTTTTCCAAACCTTGAAAACTTGTGCTATTCATCTTTTTCATTCCCTTCTCCCTTTGCCAAAAAGAATTCGCCAAGGACTAACCGCCTGAATTCTCTTTGTGTCTCTCTTCTCCCTTTTCCAAAAGAACAAAGGACTAACTGCCTGAATTCTTTTGTGTCTCCCTTCTCCCTTGTCAAAGAATTCAAAACGACACAGTCTGAAAATTCTTTTGATTCTTCCCATTCCCTAATACAAAAGTGTTCAAAGGACTAACCGCCTGAGAATTCTTTTGTATCCCCATTCACAAAGTATTAAAGGTTTAACATCCTGAGATCTTTGTCTTAACACATTGGAGGGTACATCCTTTGTGGTACAAGTAGAGGGTACATCTACTTGGGTTTGACTGAGAACAAGAGAGGGTACATCTCTTGTGGATCAGTTCTAGTGGAGGGTACATCCACTAGGGTTTCAAAGAAAACAAGGGAGGGTACATCCCTTATGTATCTTTGCTTGTAAAAGGATTTTTACAAGGTTGAAAGAAATCTCAAGGACCGCAGGTCGCTTGGGGACTGGATGTAGGCACGGGTTGCTGCCGAACCAATATAAAAACTCTTGTGTGTTTGTTTCCTTCTTCCCTACTCTTTTACTTTCCGCTGTACATTTAATTTCTGCTTTTACTTTCTGTTAAGTTTCTCTTCTACTCCCCATTCTCTTAACAATTTAGTAAAAGCCTTAGAAGAGTAATTTTTTAATTAGTAAAGGTTTAGGAATAATTAATTCAACCCCCCTTCTTAATTATTTTAAGGTCGCTCAATCCAATAGTCATAGGTGCAGAAACGTTGTGTTCTATGCCATGTTCATCCCAAAACATTTCAAAATCCTTGTTTTCAAATTCACCTCCATGATCACTTCTAATGGAGATGATTTTGAGACTTTTCTTGTTTTGGATTACTTTGGCAAGTCTCATAAATGCATGAAATGCATCATTTTTGTGAGTAAGAAATAAAGTCCAAGTATACCTAGAATAATCATCAACAATTAATACTGCATAGTAACTACCACCAAAACTCATGACTCTAGAGGGTCCAAACAAATCCATGTGCAGTAATTGTAATGGTTGAGTGGTAGAGACAATATTTTTAGATTTAAAAGATGCTCTTGTTTGTTTACCTTTTTGGCATGCATCACATAATTTATCTTTTTCAAACTTAAATTTTGGTAAACCAACGACTAGGTCTTTTGAGATTAATCTATTTAGATTATCCATGTTAATGTGAGCAATTCTCTTATGCCACAACCAAGGATCACTATCTTTACTTAAAAAGCATTTATCATTTTCAGATTTTTGTTTCAAATCAATCATGTAAACATTATTTTCTCTGAAACCTATATGCTCAATGTCTTTGTCATGCTCATGCTTGATAACACATTTTTCAGAATCAAAAGATACTTTATATCCTTTATCACATAATTGACTAACACTTAATAGGTTATGCTTTAAACCTTCTACAAGTAACAGATTTTCAATGGGAGTAGAGGAACTCGTACCTATTTTTGCCGACTCTAATGATTTTGCCTTTGTTTTTGTCGTCGTATGTAACATGTCCACTTTTATTGGGGGAAATAATTGTAAACATGGATACATCTCCCGTCATATGCTTGGAACATCCACTGTCGATGTACCACTTCTTCCTTACAGATTCTTCCTCGTTGTTCTCATGAGATTTTGTCATGAGACATAAGTTGGCTTTGTCTTCATCATGATCTTGAAATGATTTCAGATTTGACCTATTCTTGAAATTACTTTTGAAAAACAGAGAATTTAAAGAGGCCATTTATCTTGAAGTTGTGAAACTTTTCTCAAGATACCTGCTCTGATATATCTTGTTGGATCAAGTGGCCTCGAAATAATTAAGAAGGGTGGGGTTGAATTAATTATTAATGTGTCTTGACTAATTAAAAATTATCCTTCTTAATATTACTAGATTCAATTAGGCTTTACTACTAAGTTATGAGGAAGTAAAGAACAAAAACAATAACTTAGACAAAAGTAAAGCGGAAATAAAAGTACACAGCCGAAAAGTAAAGAGTGTAGGGAAGAAGAAGACAAACACAAGATTTATACTGGTTCGGCAACAACCCGTGCCTACATCCAGTCCCCAAGCAACCACCGGTTCTTGAGATTTCCAATAACCTTGTAAAATCCTTTACAAGCAAAGATCCACAAGGGATGTACCCTCCCTTGTTCTCTTTGAACAACCAAGTGGATGTACCCTCCACTTGAACTGATCCACAAGAGATGTACCCTCTCTTGTTCTCAGTATTACAACCCAAGTAGATGTACACTCAACTTGTACCACAAAGGATGTATCCTCCAATGAGTTAAGACAAAGAATTCTTAGGCGGTTAGTCCCTTGAATCTTTGTAAGGGGAAACAAAAGATATCTCAGGCGGTTAGTTCTTTGAAATCTTTTGTTTAAAGGGAAGAGGAAGAATCAAAAGAATTCTCAGGCGGTTAGTCCTTTGAATCTTTTGGCAAGAGGGAGAAGGAATAAAGAAGAAGAATAGCACAAGTTGTTGGACAATGAACTTTTCTTGAAATAAAGAAAGTTTTGAACAAAAACTCTTAGAATAATGCTTTGAATGAATGAAAGAAATATGAAAGTTGTTACTTTAAAATTCGTGTCATGGTCACATATTTATAGTCGTTTGATGGCTCTTGAAAAAGATTTGTGACTTTTGGCAATTTCTTCAAAACTAGTTACTTTAAGAGTTATGACTCTTTTGAAAACTAGTCACTTAAAAGTTATGACTCTTTTTGAAAACTAGTCGCTTTAAAAGTTGTGACTTTTTAAAAAAAATCTTCAGAAACTAGTCACTTTAAGAATTGTGACTTTTGGTAATTTATTTTTCAAAATAAGTCACTGGTAATCAATTACCATTGTAGTGTAATCGATTACACATCAACAGATGTGACTCTTCATGTTTAAATTTGAAACCAACGTTTAGAAACACTGGTAATCGATTACAAGTATTGTGTAATCAATTGCACAAGTTTGAAATGATTTAAAAATGTTTTATCACAAGTTGTGACTCTAGAAATTTGAAATCTAACGTTTTAAAACATTGGTAATCGATTACATGATTATGGTAATCGATTACAGCTTTGTAAATCAGTTTGAAAAGAATGTTGGCTACTAGTAATTGATTACTGTCTTTTGGTAATCGATTACCAAAGAGTAAAACTCTTGGTAAAAGATTTTTCTTTGAAAAATTTTCTTGAACAAAATTGTGCTATTCAATATTTTGAAAAACTCTTTTAATACTTATCTTAATTGAGTCTTCACTTTAATCTTGAATCTTGATTGAACGACTCTTTGATTCTTGAAACTTGCTTTGATTGAACGACTCTTTAATTCTTGAAACTTGCTTTGATTGAACGACTCTTGATTCTTGACTTGAGTTTTTGGCATCATCAAAATAATCTTGGAAAGCATTACTTTCACAATCTCCCCCTTTTTGATGAGCCCAGGCGAGCTGAAAGCTAGTTTGGACAAATGGATGTCTGAAATCTTTGAAAAATGACTAACAAACAATCATCAAAAGTTACAAAATCATGGATAAATCTTTCATATTTAAACAAAAACATTAGTAAATGTACAATATATATATATATATATATATATATATATATATATATATATATATATATAAGAACTACATTTAAGGATAGTTTATAAGAAAATTATTACAATCGAAAGATAAATTTATGTTGTTAAAACAACAGGTACCGAAATCTGAGATAAATTTTAATATTGGGGTGCCAAAATTTTGAATATTGAATAAATTTTCAAATAAATTGGAGCTCAAATCGGACAAATGTGTCTTTATGGGATACTCTTAGTATTATACTTCTACAACACCTCCAAGGACAACAAAGTGTTTGTCGTGCTAAGACTAGAGTGTTCCTTGAGAAAAGATACACCTCCAATGGAGCTAGTGAAAGGAATGTAGAACTTAGAGAAATTCAAGTTACAGCGTACCGATCCACCTACAATGAAACAAGAACACATCTCACAAAGCGTTTTGGATCGACTTCTGCTCACCTTGGAGATGAGCCTATGACTATCAGGGGGCCATTATTGGGCATGGATCTAAGGAGTGGCTTGAGACATGTTAAATAATGAGATTTAAAGGATCTATAACTTGTACACATTTGACATTTCACTTAATAGTAAGTTTTATGTTTTTCAAAATAATAAAAATTATTACTAGCATATTCTATCCTATTTTTATTTATTAATTAAGGAAGTATAAAATGGAAAAAAAAATATTGCATAGGAAATCATTATATCAGCTATACAAAACTCATTTCATACATTATTAATCGCATTTGATACTTCTTTATTATTCTTTGGATACTTAACGAGACTTAAGGTGCTTTAGGAAAATCAAAATCATAGGCTACAACCATATTTTGATTTCATTATGAACAAGCATCATCCACCACAAGCTTGGAACTATATATGGTTGGAAACATAAAAAGCTGTTAAAGACTCAAAATTTGCTTCATATGCTGGAGAGAAAAATCCCCTAATGAGCTAAAAGTCCACTAGAAACTGTACAAGCTAACCCCGTGGACAAAACTGTCATTGGAGAAAATCAAACCCACATTTGTAAGCAAAAAAACAAAGAAAACCCAGATGATTGATTAACAGCTCCTCCCATCAACACACACCCCATTGGTAGTTGTACTTGTATATACACCATTTAAGGAACTATTGGAAGATTTGAACCCATTATTTCCATTATGTGCTGCTGCTGCTTTCAACATTGGTGAGTGTATCCCATTTGTTAACTTGCCATAACCTTTGCTTGCAGGCACAACTGTCCTCTCACATGCTGCTGATATTAATCCTGTCACAATGAGGCATTCATTATTGAATATATCTTGCTCAGACAAAATGCACCATAGATAAACTAACAATACAATGCAACAAAGGAGATATAAGGTGGGCCCAATGGTAGGGGAAGGGTGAAGGGAAAGAGAGGGAAGAGAGGTCGCTGGTTCAAATCTCTCCAACTGAAATTTCTAACAAAACTAGCAAACTAACATTTGCTGATAATTAAAAAAAAAAAAACAATACAATGCAACAATGCGAATGAACTACCGATTTAATAAAAAAATACCTATTAAATGGAGTGCACAAGAAAGGTATTCAAAGAAATAATCATATAGTAGAACTCTCCATTAATTATACAAATTGAACAACCATCCAAACCACAAATTCAGTTACAAGTGATGAAGCAACTAGACAAAATATGCATAAGAGGTATACATGTCTAGAAAACATAAATAATACGAAGCATAGTGTAGACAAATGATGCCCCTCAAGTTTATAGATTTCCCCACTAAGTTTGGAACTACCAACTCAACTGCAGATTCACAGTTTAAGTACCCAAGATGAATTTCTTATGATAGTGATGAGTTGGCTACAGTCACAATCAATGCATTAAATTCAATATATGGTTAGTAGTAACAGGCATTTGAGCTCATCAACAATAAACCATAATAAGCTATGGAATAAAAACAACAGGAACCACTAACAAGTTTGGATGGCAGAATTACACTTCATTCCCCAAAGAAGAAAATCAATAATTTCATCATTGTAAGAAAAACATCTTTAAGTTTAAATGAAAATAGGCATGAATTAACTAAGGAAAAAATACCTAAGAATAATGGAGAAGGTTTCCCTGGTCTGGACTTGAACTCAGGATGAAACTGAGCACCAATGAAGAAAGGATGACCAGGAAATTCAACTATCTGCATTTATATAACTCAAATTCAAATAAGGGAAATATTTAATAATATGTGGCAAATTCAAGATCCATGCCGTAAGGGTTTCAAGCAAAGACACACCTCCATGCGCTTCCCAGTTTCGTCTTTGCCAACAAAAGATAGACCAGCACTCTCGAGTTGTGATATCATATCAGGATTAACCTGTACACAGCATGACAATTATTGTACAATGTTGCATCTTTCACATAAAGGAAGCTTGTGCATGCAAACACAATTTACCTCGTATCTATGCCGATGTCGCTCATCAACAAAGCTTGCATTACCATACCTATTAAAAATTCCAAATTATAATACCATAGATGTTATATATCAATGTTTGATGGAGAATTGGAGATCAATATGATCCCATTTTAATTAAACTCTTATAATACAAGTGATAATGAATTTTCTTGTTGGACCAAAGATTATAAAATTTTTCACATAAACAAACTTAAGACTGGAGCAAATTAATCAGTTTATCCCTCAGTAGATGACCAGCATATGCAATAGTTCTTAAATCCTTACAACTTGGCTGATTTGCAGTCAGCAACATGAAAGTAAGTTCTCCTTGAACCAAGACGCATAGTTCCCCCCATATGAGTCTTTGAACCCTATTGATAGAGAATACAAAGTTATTATCTTAACTAAATTTTACAGGGAAGAGTATTATCACAAAATGAATAGAATAAGATGGATGTATCCGGAAATATACTTCTGGCATAAATATGACACAAGGGTTTTTGGTTTTGGGATCAAATTCTGTGCTATTAGCATCATGAAGACCCAGAACAGATCTTGAAAACTCAATTACACCTATTTGCATCCCCAAGCAAATGCCCAGATATGGAATGCTATTTTCTCGAGCATACTTGGCAGCAAGAATTTTTCCTTCCACTCCTCTGTCACCAAAACCTCCTGGAACTAGAATCCCATTAGCTCCCTGCAACATAAGTTCATTTAGGGAACATCTCAAGGTAATCTACATCTACATTTCAATACATTTAAAATGAAATTAATGCAGTATTAACACAGAAACTAAAGAACTGCATTTAGTCTAAAAAAACAGTCCAAATAGTAGAATGACTAAAAACCTTCAAAAGACCCCAAGCAGCTTTATATGCATCAGGATCCTGCAAGAAGTAAATTTATCATCAGAGATTAGGCATAAAGTAAAACAAATCAGTTGAATGACATGCAGAACAATAGAAAGATCAATCACCTCTTTAGAGGTATCATCTTCGAGATGTTCAGCGGGAACCAAATCCACAACAAGCTCATGATTGCAAGCAACAGAAGCATGCAAAAGTGCCTACACAAAAACACAGAATATAAGTCTCTGGAATCTGGAATATCATAGTTAAAGGTTCCTTAGAATTGGTTCGTATCAAAATCACTTGATTTGTGAAAATAACCATCCATGCCCAAAGCCATCAAAATCAATCTTATGAGATGTTATTGATATATTTGTATGCATTTTAAGGAATAATAGCACCTTGGCTTATCCTCATAATAAACATCACTTCCTTTTATATGGAAAGGGAAAGAATCATGGACAAAAGGATAATGAGTTCATCTATAAAACCTAGTCATAAAGAAATACAGCATATTCCATTGGGGTGGGAGGGCAGGGGTTGAGGGGGAATACCAAGGTTTTGAAACTAGGCGGCTCAACCGGGAACCAGTCCGGACACCCCAACAAATTGGGGCATTTCAGAACCAGTCAAACCGGTCCAGAACAGGTGAAAACCAGTATAGAGTACCGGTGTTGAACCAGTCTTATTAAATTTTTTTCATTTTTTTTGTTTTTTTATTTAATCTAAAATATTTGTAAGATAAAAAAATGCATACTTAAATTTTCACATAATTATCAATTATTTTGTCAACTATTATTAACTTTTATCTTATGAAACATAATTTAGTCATTTATATTAATATATAATTTTTTAGATCCTAATTTTTTATAATTCTATTAGTTTATTACTTAAAATATTATATAATATTAAAAAATATAAAACCGGTTCAACCATTGAACCAATGTCTTCACCAATTCAATCACCAGTCCAGTTTAAAAAACATTGAGGAATACAAATTTAACATGAAAAACTTTCCTGGGTGCTTTTACACAAGTGAATCTCTGAATGTGTTGACTGGCTTTGCTATTAAATCAAGAATGCAGTTGCACAAAGAAAAAAAAAACACAATACATGTTTTTTATGTGTGTGGAATGCATCATTAGTCATAATGTTACGAGTCCCTATCAATTCTGAGAAACTAATGCTTCCTTGAGGTGCAAATCATAAATTTTTCCAATCTTTATCTACTTTTTTATGTTACAGTCAACCCAATCATTTCCCTAGACTCTGAGTAACAGTATAGTTGCACACTTTCATAAAATTAATCAGTTTAATTTAAACAGTATTAAAATGTTCCTAATCTCCATCAATCATCGCAAGTCACCCTGAAAGTTGCATAAAATTAGGTTTCCATGCATCAGAACTGTAGGGTGATTAAATAATGATTGCTGATGATATTACTGCAGACCATCCATCCTAAGTGTATCTAAGCTAGAGAGAACAGAATCAGCACCAAAAATGATAAACCATTTGAACTCTAATAAAAGCTAACAGAATATAGGACATTGAACTGGACCAAATTAATACTTATGAAGTTCATCATGCCTGTAATATCAAATTCAAGAACTAAAAGGGCCAGTTAAAGATATTGCAATGGGAGTTTTTATGTATTACTACCAAACATGGAAAATAAATTAGAGATGTACCTTCAGTACAGAAAGATATGCATCTGAGAGGTTAGTATATTTTCCCACCATTGCAATTCTAACCTGTGAAAAACAAAATAGTTGTAAGCTCAGTACTAGCCACTATAGAGAGTTGAATATTGGAACTCACAGATTCATGAAATATATTAGCTTTTTTAGATGATATATTAGAAAAATTGAAACTTACCATTTCATGAAATTTGTCATATACTTTTGTTGTTGTAATCCACTCCTTAAAATTAGGCTCTGTAGCAACACTGTAAATAGAACCATAATAATTAGTGGAATCACAGAACATCACTACATCAGCACATCAGGATGATCAAGATGTACATCAAAACAAGAATGAGTTTGTCAAACAAACCCTCGCAGGTTTAATGTTTTCAGGATTGCATCATGCGCCTTTTGGTCCTGTTGGTAAAAAAGAATATCAAAAGGAAAAAATCTGGTTATTATATGAAGCACATCACTTAGTGTAAAAAGAAAAATAAAGCAATTCAACTGTTTAGGCAAAAGGATACTAAACCACAAGCTAAACAATTTAAAACTTCGTAAACAAGGTTCCGGTAATGCAAAAGACAACCACAAAAAGCAGTTTCAGAAAGTACCACAAAATTACTTACACTTAATAGCAAAGGAATGTGCCAAATATTTGGAACATCATAGAGAGTTAGTATGCTTGATGACTGCAGATACAAAAGTTCCCTTTGAGAATATATGCAAGGCTATAAAGTTAAGCAAGGTGAAAATTGTCAACATTTATATCATATTACCGGAACATGACAAAATTGAGAAAGTTTTTCCTTAATGTTGTCATCAAGTTCCTGCAAAGGATAAAACAAAAATTTCAATCATTATTACGTGGAACCAAATAGATAAAAAGAAAAGTAAAAAAGAAATAGAAAGACCTTTGAACTGCGACAAGCAAGAAGATTTGGGGTCAACCCTAACCCTCTAAGTTGGCGGACACTGTGTTGGGTTGGCTTTGTTTTCTGCATATTGAAGCATTCAGTAAATAAATTATAATATTAAATTGGTTATACCATTTGAAAATATGCAATAGCAGTCCCAATCCATTTATTAATGGCGAAACATATATCTAATATCTAACTAGGAAAAAGAACCATTTTATGTTCACAAATAAGACTAAATTCTTTTTTCTCATTTATTTCTAATAAAAGCATGAATATAAATGTTTCATTGATAGCATAGCTTGCAGCATACCTGCTCACCAACAACATTGATAACAGGCACCAAGCTGACATGAACTAAACAGAAGTTACCAGGGCCTACAAAAGGGAAACAATAAGATAAGCAAGACTCTTTGCTGAAGTACACCCAACAGAAATTAATCAATATAATTCCGGAGAATATAAGGTCTCAAGTATGACAATTATTACCAACACGGTATGAAAACTGGCCAAGTGCTTCAATAAAAGGCATAGACTCGATATCTCCTACATTAAACAAAAGTCATTTTAAATTAACATTGATAAGAGGTTCTAGCATTTTCATAGAACTGCTAAAGTCAATACTACTTGCAGCCACTACGTGAAGTGAGAAATGTTTGGGCCCACCAAACCCATGATTTTTATATGTAAAATTAAAATATAGAAAAAATGAATAATGTAGTATTGGAAATCAAATTCTACCTTAATAAAAACAAATGATCTAAAAATATTAATTTACCAATAGTTCCACCCAACTCAATAACACAAACATCAGCTGGGCCTTCTTTTCCATCAACTGGTATCTGTGCCACACGCTCTATCCATTCTTGGATGGCATCAGTAATGTGTGGAACAACCTACCAATAAAAAGGTGAAATCAGAAACAAAACACATGCAACCCACAAAAATATTTGGAGGAAAACCCAGAATAACTAAATATACCTGCACAGTCTTGCCAAGATAATCTCCTCTTCTCTCCTTTTCAATTACAGACTAAAGCATGAAAAACAAAAAACATTAAGAATTCATACACACCTAGGAAAAAAAAACTAATTAATTAATTAAACATGAGATTTAAAAAGAAGAAACAGACGGTTTATCAACCTGATATATTTTCCCAGTTGTGATATTATTGTCACGAGTTAATTTGAGGTCCAAGAAACGTTCATAGTTTCCAAGATCAAGGTCAACCTTCAACCAAAATTGAAAATAACACGTGAATAAAAAGTTACCATGTTCCAATAACTGAAACCAATCACAAGATTGAAAATTCACATGATAATGGCGGAAAACATGTTATTAAAAATTAATCAATAAAAATTTCAGAGAAACAAGTAACTTGCATCCCATGGCCTTAAAAAAAATACAAAGTAATCTATTTACCTCACCGCCATCATCTAAAACAAACACTTCCCCATGCTCAAAAGGAGACATTGTCCCTGCATCAGTGTTCAGATAGGGATCTGCAAGAGATAGAAAAGTTGAAACCACAACTAGAATAATTAAAAACAAACAGCATTATTTTGCATAACATCAAAAGATTAGTTTCATAACGAAGAAACGAAGACCAAGCTTTTACACCATTTACCAGCTCAAAAAGCACAAGCTAGTCCTTCCCATTATAGCACATAGATAAAATAAAAAGCAATCTCCATCAGTTCCCCCTAGAAGTTTACATTGCCATTCACCATTTTTTATAAGCTCATGTTCAAAACATCAAATTATTCTAAATAAACAATCAATTGTTTCTTGTTAGAGCTGGAAAAAAAGATATTTATAAAAAAAAAAGATGGAGTGATAATTCATAACAAAATAGAATCATCATTCCATTGTTTGGATAATTTAAAATAAAGTAAAACAAAAGAAATATAATATATATATATATATATATATAATAACTTCACCCCATATCTACAAATTAGAGGAGAAAAATAAAGATTCTATAATGGAAAGCATTTTATCCTGCTCTATTCCATTTCATTTTTGTTTCAAACAACAAATGCAACACCCAGAACCATTCTCATTGCATTCCATTCCATTTCTTCAATAAAAAGAGTGAAAAAATTAAAATCAAAAGGGGGGGCGGGAGACAAGAAACAATACCAATCTTGATAGAAGTAACCCGAAAGCCACAAGCCTGAAGGAGTACTCCAATACTGCTTGCAGTGACTCCTTTCCCAAGTCCACTCACAACTCCACCCGTCACCAACAGGTACTTCATTTTTATTCTCTCTAATGAAACCCCTCTTTTTTATTTCTTCTCCTATACAACATGCAAACACACTCCACATGTCAGTAACCACGACACAAAACAACGTTAGCCACACACAAAAACACAGTGAATTTAAATGACCCTTTTTTGTAAGATCCACCACTTTCCCATAAAACCACCAGAAACAACGACACCAACAACAGAAACAAAAAACATTACACGTAAATGGGAACGAGATGGCAAAATACACACACGGCAGTGACATTGCACAGGCATGACCCACATGCAGAACCAAACAGAAACGACAAAAAAATTACAAAGAACGAAACTTTACAGCGAAAGAAAAGGTATGCGAGAAAACCTTCGGTCGCAATGAGGGGGTGCTTCTGTTAGACGCAAAAATGGTTCCCTTTACCTAATGGGCAAAGATAACAGAGGAAGAGAAAAATGGGGTCTCGGTGGCGCAAATTTGAAGGGTTGGATTCTGAATCAAGGGAGGAATGGGTAAGTGTTGTGAGGGAATGTAAGAGGGAGAAAAGATAATGAACAAGTTCGAGTTCTTGAGTGGCTTTAATGGGAAATGCGTATTGGTTGAATCTTTTTTTTTTTTTTCTTTTCCCTCTCTGCAGACAATCTTCTCGTTTTTGATTCAGGCGGCTGGTGAACAAAGAAGCTCACTCCCCCCTTTTTCAACTTATATAGGATATATAGGAAGCTAAACCCATGTGTTAAAATGAAATAAATTAAAAGATTAATTGTGCCTTATATTTTATAATATTTGTAAAAAATTGGATTTAATTTTTATATTTTATGATGGGTTTAGTAACACATTGAGTTGAACATAACTCATGTTTTTTCTCAATTTATAGATATACTTTTAAAAAAAATTGAAATACATAAATAATTATTTGGTGTCTCACAAATGATAAATCAAACACATGCTTAAACATTATATTTTTTGGTAAATCTTAAATATTGTAATTTTAATTCTTGTTTTTCTAAAATATATGATAGGTTTTTTTATACATTATTTTATATGTAAAATAATTTATAGTTTATTTTTAGAGAAATTTGAGTAATTAAATAATTTTCTTATATAATAACTAAAAAAAATCTAATGATAAGGTAAAAAAAATCAGAGTATGTGTAGTTTTTCGAGAACTTAAATTATTTTAATTTTTGAATTATTATAAATGTATACATAAATTTATTGTCTCTTTTATTTTATTTTTATCTCATTTTTAATATTTTATTTTCCTATTACATTATTTATCACGTCAAGACTATCGGCAAATATTGTAGCATTCCAAGTTTCAAGTATTAAAAATATATCTCAAGGAAAACCTTTATTAGGGCGTTGTTATATTATTTATAATATTTGTTGTTAGTATTATTTGTAATGACCCATCTTTGTTACATGGAAATAGGAACTAATTTAAGTGGAAAATTTTATTTTAATTCATTTAAAACTCTTCAATTAATTTATTTTTGAAAGTATTTCCATGATCCATCAAGTAACACATCCTTCTCATCAGACATCAAAGTATTTTCATGATCCATCAAGTAACACATCTTTCTCAAGTCCCAATTATCAATATACATGTCTAACTATCATGTTATGTCATGTTGACCATTTACTCCCGAAAGATTTCACCCTGAGCAATTAATTCAAGTACATCCCTTGACATAGTCACACCTTGACCATTCACAGAGACTCGAATTAACCCTACAGAGAAAGTGTGGTTTTATAAAAAATGGATAAGCGTGGGTAGTGGCTTACCTCTAGTAATGCTTGCAACGACCTTATCCTATTTAGGGATTTGCCCACCATCCATTCTATAAGCCCTTTCACCATAAGCCCCCACCGACAAACTCCAGTACTAGGTTGAGGGACTTCTTAGCACTCCCAACTTATGTGTCTTCTCACATGCAATGTCATTCATCAATGCATGCATGTTACTATCATTCAAATCAATATCATATGTCATCACAAATTCATTAACCAATATCAACACCATAAGAGGTTATAATATCATAGATTCACCATTCATATGTTCATCACGCTCACTAACCCACCTATAGTTCAATAAGTAAAGCAAGACATTCCAACACCTATAATTCTTGCAAAAGACTCACTAAAAACTCATATGAATGTGAATTTGATAATCTCAACATAAAGTCAACTCTAATCATAAAACAACATCATCTTAATCACATCTCATACCATCATCAAAAAAATCAACCAACACAACTCAAGACATTCAACAATTAATATATTTACCTCGTCATCAATATAATATCCTCAACATCATGATAAATTAGCAATAATAAAATCATATATAAAACCATGCATCATAAACATGCATCACTCTACTGTTTATAACAACTATATACTTCATGTTTAAGGTTATCAAAACATCTCATAAATTTTGGGTTACTATCTCCTTCGTTTTCTATTATGCACTTATGGCATTCATAGTTTATAAACATGATAAATAAAGATACTAACTCAATTAAGTTGGTTCTTGTCTCATTTGAAATCTAAGAAGATTATCTCCAACTTTTATGTTTACCCAAAGACCTAGTTTGGAAACATATTATGCCTAAAATTACAATTTATACAAAACTTTTACTTATTACTAACAACTTGACCTTTGTTCACTAATTTGATCATTTCTAGAGTTGTCATAATTTTTTAAGTGAGACCAAAGTCATTAGTTAAATAACATAGGGCTACAACTTTTATGAAGATCCCTTTTTCCAAATTCAGTCATCTAGATCACTTACAGGATCACACAACTCTCCTAGTGAGCAAAATTCTTTGTGAATACACTAATATACAACTTGCTCAACGAGTCTACAAACTCTGCAACTTGCGAACCCAAATGCAATTCTATCATTCCTAATTCCTTCAATCACTTACAAATGATTTGTAACTCATTCCAATAATACAAAGTTAAATAAAGAATTCCCAAATCAAGATCAATCAAGGTTTAGCTTCCCTTACCTCTATCAACTAGGGGCCTAACTTTGAGAAGGAGAAAGTGAAAAAGAGAAGGCTTTGGGTTCAAGATGAGAACTTTCCTCCACCCCAACAACAAAACACACCAAACAACAAACACTTTTATAAATCAGCATTAAAACATCAACAATTAACACTTTTATAAGCTACCAAAGGTGCTCTATGAAGGAACATGAAAATGAAGATGAAAGGGAAATGAGAAGGGTTCCTTACCACCACAACCAGCCACCAACAAAAGGGAGACAACAGAAAAGGGTCCCTTGAGCAAGGAAAATAAGGTCTCAAGCTCTCCAATGAAGGGAGTGCTTGGAGAGAAAGAATAAAGTAAAATGAGAGTGTTTAGATTTTTTGGTTCAGATTTGAAAGGGTCTATTGAATGGTTGGTGACTTTTCCTATTCCTCCTCTTTGCACCCCCACAACTCACTAAACTCACCCACCCCATTTCCATCGCTTAAGGCTCACTCACCTATGCCCAAACACTCTAGAACCAACTAATCACACATAAACAATGGTTTAAGCATAATCATAAATATAAACATAGATATAAATACCACAAACTGTAACTTAATAATTAATTGATTAATTAGAGACACTTAATTTTAAATTTAATTACTCTTGTAATTTAATTAAAATCACTTAATCGGGCATTATGAAATACACGATGTTACATTACTATCTCTATACTATATTATTGGTTGTGTTGGATGTGCACATGACATAAGAGTGTCACGTTCATATGCATTTTGTATTATTATTATTATTATTATTATTATTATATTTCATATTGATGTTATTATATTATATTTATTATTATTAATATTGTTAGTAATGTTGTTATGCTATTATTGTTAGTATATTGTCTATGTTATTATGTTTTTTTTATCTGTGGAAATCCAGACAATGTAAGGGGATTTACAATAACTTATACACCTTGTCCAACCAACTGAAATAGAGTGATACAACCTAAGAGAGTGTTTAAGGCCCAATAAGATGCTAACCTTAGCCAAACCTTACCCATCTAAGTGTTATGAAAAGGAAAAAGTATGACATTAGGTTTAGTTTTGGGGAGAAATTGAGAACGAAGATAGAAGATAAAAGGAGCATAAGAGAAAAGAAAGAAGAAGGAACTTGGAGGCTCAAGTCGAAGCTCTCCTTTGTGCCTCTTCTTGGTGAGTATTCTTCCCTTTGTCTTTCCCAACCCCTCTTAGTTGTTGAGTTCATCTCCTCCCCTTTTCCCATTTTCTCTACCCTAAGTAGAAATTGATGTTTTCTTTAGTTGATTATGAGAAATTGAGGCTTGGGTATGTTAATTGATTAATTGGGTTACGATGTTTGGATTGTTCTTTTGAGTTTCCCCTTTTTGGTGTTATTGAGAATTAGGGATTGATAATTGATGATTTGGAGATCTTGTGACCTATGATGAAATTGTATGGATTATTTATGGCTATAATTTATTCTTTTTTTTTCTTCTTAGAATAGTCTTGTAAGTGTTAGGAATTGTCCCTAAACCTTTGAGGTATGTTTTTGGGATCCTTTGGGAGGCTCTGTAGAAATCCCAATTACGACAATCTATTTGTTGTAAATTTTCCCCAACATCCAATTTTGCTAAACTTGCATCCAATGTTGAGTGTCTGATGTAGTATGTCTGATGTTGAGCGTTTGATGTTGTGTTATATGCATGGCCATACGAAAATGGGCCAATAAGAGTTAATGGACTTGTTTGTGTTTACACATCCACTCTAGTATTAAGGAATTGACGATCAAACTTAACGAGGATGACACTCTTATGCCTCGTATTTGATAAAGACATTTGTATGACGAAACAAAACCTACACAATGGAAATGGTTGCATTAAGATTGAAATCAAATCACTAATTTTCTCATGGGTTGGGTAGCAGCAATGCATTGATAATGTCAATCATTGTCTATAATATTATAAGGATAATATTATTGCTAGTCTAGTGGGAACCTATAAGGTCACACACATAGAGTTATTAACTGGAATAAATGAATAAATTAAATGTGATTTAATTTAGTTCATAGTTAGTAAAAATATGATTTAATTAATCATCAATTTATCTAATCAAATCAAATAATTATACGTATATCTAACTAAATAAGATTAAATATGATCAAATAAGATTTGATAAAATCAAATAAGGTTTGATGAGATCAAATAAGAATTGATAATAATTATTTGCATCAAATAAGATTTGAAAATAAAAGATATGATTGAGTTTTGGATTAACAATAATAGGACAGAATGTCATGAACACAATTTTGATGAGTTATCATGTCTTTTAGAAAGAGACAGTTAATCTGTGTTTTCCACAAAAGGAAAAGAACCAAAAAAATCAAATCAAAATCAAAATCAAAATCACAAAAATAGGAAATAATGTCATAGCATTACACAATTTTCATGATTCAAAACCTTTCGCATTACTAGCATTTCAAGATGAAGGTCGCATGCATCCGCATCCCAAAAATCATGTTCATATTAGGCCATAAGTGCGTAGATTTCTCTTCATATGCCAATTTCCCAAATCTAATGTCATATCTTTTAAGTTTAGGATGAGAGGTTGTAAGTCGGTGAAAACGACTAACTTTTGTGTATAAAACTTGTATAAATTGTATCAAACTCTTTCAATTTATGGTTATTTTGTAAGGTTATAAGTATTTTCTATTAAGTATAGGTAATAAATACTTAGTATTTTCATTTTGTGTGTTTAATAATCATTTTCTCTCAATTTCAGGTTAATTAGGCAAGCTTTGCAAAGTGTTGTTTTTTACCTTCTCGCTAAGCCAATATGCTGGCTTAGCAAGCATCCGCTAAACGCAACACTCCTGGGCTAAGCGCGAGGAAGAATCCAGAAGAAGATGAGTTGTACATGTTTGCTAAGCGCACCGCTTCATCTCTCTAAGTGCATCGCTTCAGTTCATCCGCTAAGAGAGAAAGGCGCGCTAAGCCACAAAAATCACTAACGTGCGCTAAGCGGTCCATACGTGCGCTAAGTGCACGAGCACGAACAACGCCACCTATTTAAGCCCGAAATCAGATTTTGTGAAGGGAGTTTGGACTGGGATTTAGAGCATTGCATGTCTAGGGTTTCTAGAGAGAGAAAGGTCCAAGTTCTAGAGAGTTTTGAGAGATTTTGTTGTGTGAAGATCTGTAGAGACTAGAGCTCAAAGCAGGAGCCAATTTGAGAGCTTGAGATGAATTTGTGAGTGATTGTGAGATCCTAGAGGTGGAGGAGACATCCTCGCCACTTGTATTTTTCAATCTTTCATCTTGTTCTTCTCTTTGTTGTTAAGAAGGCTTCCTGGTATGGAAAGCTAAATCCTCTGTTGGATCTTCCCTGTAGGTACCTGATGTAAATATATTTCTATCTATTTAATGATGTTTTGTGTGTTCTCTGTGCTATCTGCTTTTCATTCCAGTATGCCTTTACCTTGATCACGTAGATGCATGCGCTGTTAGGGTCATTCAACAGTGGAAACTGGTCTGACTCTAAAGTCCTTGATAGTGCTGGGTTGAGTTGTCGTGCTTTCACGAGGAATCGGGGTGCGATAAGTCAGTTGAGTATGTGTGTCTTAATGCAGTCCTGGTTGAGTTTAGTCTTACAAGAGGAATCTGCGAACGAGGCTTGATCAGGATTAGGCTAAACTATCATGAGGAATCGGGGTTTAGTATCTCAGGAGACACCATAAGAGCATATGAACATTGTTAGATAGAGAATATCTTTTTAGCATCATGCACCTATTAGGAAGACCAACATGTTCTCTACTTATTTTTACACATCATTTCTCTCGCGTGATTTTCTTTCTTTTTGCACAGATAGTTTATACACTTGTTCATATTCACACTTATTTTTACACAATAGACGCCTATTTGCTGAATTAGCTTACCAAATAACACAAGTTCCCCAAGTGTTCGATACTCGGTTCTTACCGTTTTATACTACTTGTGTGATCCAGTGCACTTGCCGGAAGCCGAACAAAGGCCCTCTCAAAGAGTAAATCTCTTGCTTTCTCATAAGGTTCAGTCATTTGGTACTAGTGCCTATTGGATTGTTTCATAGGACTCAATGTCCTTTGCTTTATGATTTCATAGGACTCAAAGTCCTTGCTTTTATCTTTCATAGGACTCAAAGTCCTCGCCTCTATCTCTCATAAGACTCAAAGTCCTCTGTCTTTATGCTTACATAAGACTCGAAGTCCTCTATCATTTACATTTCAAGGAATTCAATGTCTTTAGTCATTTACGCTTTCAAAAGGCTACAATATCTTCATTTACATTTCAAAGACTTCAGTGTCTTTAGTCATTTACGCTTTCAAAAGACTATAATATCTTCATTTACATTCCAAAGACTTCAATGTCTTCAGTCATTTATGCTTTCAAAAGACTACAATGTCTTCATTTACATTTCAAAGACTTTGATGTCTTCAGTCATTTACGTTTTCAAAAGACTACGATCTCTTCATTTACATTTCAAAGACTTCAATATCTTCAGTCATTTATGCTTTCAAAAGACTACAATGTCTTTATTTACATTTCAATGACTTCAATATCTTCAGTCATTTATGCTTTCAAAAGAATACAATGTCTTCATTTACATTTCAAAGACTTCAATGTCTTCAGTCATTTACGCTTTCAAAAGACTGTAATGTCTTCATTTACATTTCAAAGACTTCAATGTTTTCAGTCATTTACGCTTTCAAAAGACTACAATGTCTTCATTTACATTTACAAGACTTCAATGTCTTTTGTCTTTTACATTTTACAAGACTTCAATGTCTTATGTCTTTTACACTTTATAAGACTTCAGCATCTTCTATCTTTTATAGGACTCAATGTCCTTGTCTTTGTGCTTCTTAGGACACAACGTCCTCTGTTTCTATGATGTGAAAAAGAAAACTTTAGATGTCTTCCACTCTATAGAACTTCAATGTCCTCATGTTTTCTCAGTTTCACTTCCTTGGTTTGCCAGTTGCCCGGTCAAATAGCAAGATTGCTCAAACGAAATTAGTGTCATTATCTTTACTTCCCTTTTATTTCTAATAAAAGATAAGTAAAGATGAGCAACTGTCATACCCTAATTTCATCCGAGGACTATCGTTTGTTGATCTCTTGATCCTTACTAGTCGACTTATGGTGTTGAATGTGAGTTACAGTACAAAACAGATGATCATTGAATGTTTTGATCAAGAGTGCAAAAGATACCGAAAGGGAGGGGCAAAAGGGTCATTTCAGGGAGTTTTCTAGACCCTGGCTCGCCTAAGCTAGCCTCTAACTCGCCCAGGCTAGCCTCTAGCTCGCCTGGGCTCCCAAATTGCTTAAGGGTGAAGGAACTAGCTAGCCTAGGCGAGCTGCAGCTCGCTTGGGTGAGGCAGTTTACTTCAAAGTGAAGCAACAGCTCGCCTGGGCGAGCTGCAAGTCCCCAAGTGCCCTTTTTTGCTATAAATAGACGTGAGGGAAGATGAGTAAAGGGTTTCAAGGTTTAGTATTGAAGGATATTGAGAGAAGAAGGAAAGAAAAAGAAGAAATAAGAGAAAAAGAGGACGAGGCGCTACCGAATCACGACTGTAATCAACTTCTATATCGTTCTTCATTCGATGTTCTTCGTTCGTCATCCAGTTAGTTTTTGTTTTAAGGATTTGGATACCATTTATGCGCCCTTAGGGGCCCTCTTTGTTGTTTTGTGTATCTTCATCTCCATCTATCATTGGCGATCTCATTTTCCTTTGTAAAGTAAATTTTAACCGATCATTAGTTACGTAAGTCATCTTTTAAAGAGATTGAAAGTTAATGAATATAACCAAGATAAAACCAACTCATAACTAACTTCTTTTTATCAAATATCACTTGAGATCATTTCAAGATCCAATGCTTTAACGATTCTTTCCTTTTTTCAAAATCCAAAGATCGTTTCAAGGTCAAACGCCTTAACGATTCTCTCCGCTTTTCAATATTTAAAGCATCATTTCAAGGTCCAACGCCTTAAACGAATTTTTGTTCGCAATTAAAATTAATCTTTCAAAATTCTAAAGCCAATTCAACACACAAACTTTCAGACTTAAAGAACTATGTGGGTTTGAATTCCTCATCCCATCTGAGAATACGTAGGAGCAAGGACAACACCCTTGTCGACCCCACAAAATAAAGAAACATGAAAAGGGAAAATACATAATTTTGAAGTCATGCTTTGCACACTCAATTAAAGGTTGTCGTCCCTTGTGACAGGCGTGTGGGGTGCTAATACCTTCCCCGTGCGTAAACAATTCCCGACCCTTATTCTCAAATTTCACATACCTTTTTTGGTTTTTCTAACGTTTTCCTAGAATAAACATTGGTAGTGACTCTCGCATGTTTTCCTTTTTGAAGACTGATGTGCCATTATTTTCTCCTATTTCTTAACCCTTTTTGCACCATTTTAAGTACTGATTAATCTTAATTGTCAAATTAATTAGGCAGTTTTATTATTTGCGCCCATTAAGCTAATTTGATGTTTTTAGTCTAATTTCAGGAATTAATGAAGCATTGGGCTTGAATCTAGAATTGGGCTTGGACTTGAAAAGGGCAGACTATTTTATTCTACAAAATTTTATCTTATCTAGACTTTATCTTATCTAGATATTATTTAGATTTGATCTCATCTAGATATTATTTCATCTAGATCTTATCTTATCTTATCTTATCTAGATTTGATTTTATTTTATTTATGGGCTTGGATTTAAAACATATTTGTAAGCTTTGGGGCTGGAAAACTATATAACAGCACCAAGGTTCTAGTTTAGGCTCTCTCTTCTCTCTCTCCTATTTTCGTTTTTAGTTTTAGGCCTCTCTTCTCTTTCTTCTTTTTTTCGTTTTTGCAATTCCAGTTCTGACTTTTTGTTTTAGCAATAAAATTTCGTTCTTCAATCTATAATTTTGTTCTCTATTGATTAATGGAAGGCTAAGTCCCTAGCGTTGTTTTCTCTTGAGGATCAAGAACAGTTCTCTTTGAGGTTCTATTATTACTGTTAAATTCTGTTCAATTTTTCCACTTCACTAATTACTCTGAATTTGTTGCTATTAATTCATGCATGCTTAGTGCTTGATTAATTATCTTTGCGCTTAATTTACGTTCATGCTTAATAATCGTTTATGAGTAATTGGTGTATGTGTTGCTTAATCGCATAATGAATGCCTTATGTTAAATTTCGCTTAGTAATTTAATTTAGGGTTGGATTAAGTGGTTGAACTGAATATGGATAAACTCTCGTAACCTAGGATAAGAGACTTGCTTGTGAATCAAGGGGAAGCAACGTGTTTTAATTCTGATATTTTCTAATTCACATCTATTCGCTGTTTAATTTACAAAAGCAAACAACCCTCCCCCATTCGTTACTATTTTCCTACTATTTGTTATGAACATTTGGTGTATCATTGCTCGTTGGGAAACGACCTAGGATCACTTCCTAGTTACTGCATTTTAATGTTTATTTGATTCGGGTACGACCTCGATCAAAGACGCTCCTTTGTTTTTTGCCTCATCCTCTCATCGAAGGATAGGTTACAACAATAACTAATTAGCTTCCAAATTAAGCAGGCACAAGAAATGTAATTAAAATTTCCTAGAACTAATTTGCATCTCAATGAGGTTCAGTTGAGTGTAACTACTCTTTCACTTGAGTCAAGGGCTGGTAGTGTTTTTTTATGATGATTTTACTTGCCCATTTAAAGTGTTATATGATGGTCTCATAAGTTATTAAGTTATAAATTTACATTTTTATAGAGCACTCCACTTTTTCCTTTTATGATTCATAGCAAGGTAGCAAAGTGACTTGAATAAATTCAAAATTTTTTTAATGGTTCATTTGATTATCTGAAATGACTAATGATGGTACACGGGGTTTCAAATCCCAAGTTCTAGCTATTGCTTCGTAATTTAGTTCCTTTTTCCTTTGGTCTTTCTTCTTATTGATCCTTGTATTTATATTAGCAATACCAATGCAAAAAAAAAAGTTGTCTATGAATATTTCTTCTTAATAACTCATAGTATCATACCATGTGGAATGTCCTCTATATATCCATGACTGAAATCAGAAAGGTAACAATTCCTATCTATTAATATACCTTTTAGATTTTATAAATTATAGTAAAGTTGTTTCACTTCACTTTACTATTTAGCAATTTTTTTTTCATTTAAAATTAAATGTTGGCACCCTTAATTAGTGTAGGATGTGTTTGGTTTGTGGAAATCTTTTTTGTTCTCACTAATAATTACAAAAAAAGGTTAGTTAGTTTTAAAGATTTGTATGGAAAATGGTGAAAACACTGGGAAAATTTAAAAATAGAATAGAAAATGAAAACAAGTCAACACTCTCGATCTTTAGGTTTAAATACAATTTTTTTAATTCATGTATCCCCCGGTACCCCAGAAAATGATTTTACCACTTTGACATGGGACTTCTTGTATTGGTGTGGCACTATATGACATGTCACCAAAAAGAGTACAACTATAAAACAATCTCATGATAAAAAGTTGAAATTGAGAATTTTAAAAAGAACATGTAAATTGATTGGGATATATATATATATATTTTGTGTGTGTGTGTATATATATATAAATTGATTGGGATATATATATATATATATATATATATATATATATATATATATATTTTGTGTGTGTGTGTGTGTGCCAAGACATTTTATCTAGGTACTATTATTAAATTGACTACACTTTGTGCATTGTAGTGTGGTGCACATGAACAAATGAACTAGTGGATGTACCTAATGCTTCTCACATCACACCAAAGGCCTTAGACAGGTGGGAGCAAAGACTATCTGATGTTTTCAAAGGTCGGCCTTATGATATGTATGATGTTGCCCTCTCAATGCATGTTATGAATTTTACCTTTAAAATTTCTCAATGCATGTTGTTTTTGCTATTCTCTAATTAGAATTGGAGTTTTACCTTAGTAAATTGTGTTTTCTTATGGTGCAAACCTTTATTGCATGGGTTACCAAGGTTAATATTTTGAGGTAACTTCTTAGGCTCATTATTTTTGGACCCAAACAGACAAATTTTTCATCTTGTATCATTATTGCCTTAATCTTTTCTCTTAAATAAAAATTATGTTATCCACTACTTACATTGATAAAAAGAAATATGTGTAAATTAGGATACCAAAGTTATGGGAAGAGGTAGAGTTGCTCGGATTCAAAGGAGGCTACTTGTTATAGAGGGTAAGAAAAGGATTATGCAGTAGCAAAATTATGTTGATCAATGGTTGGTAAGAATCTTTCCTTTTTGTTGATTTTTAGTTGATTTGAATGAGATGGATGGATAGAGCAAGAATACAACAAATTAGTTAGATGTCTACTTCTAGTGCTACTACTTTTTCAGTTGATTTTTTTATTCATTTATCATAAATACGTCCAGAAGAAAATAGTTTTTTTAATTTTTTTTGAAAAAAAATACATTCTAAGATCCATCTTGGAATCCTCAATATATATATATATATATATATATATATATATATATATATATATATATATATATATATATATATATATATATTAAAATATATCCTAAGACAGTTCTCTGAATAACCGTCTTAGAAAGGTATCATTCTAAGAAGGTTTTTAGCTTAGAACCGCCTTAGAAGTATATCTTTTTCTAAGACGGTTTTTAGGGAACCGTCGTAGAAAGTTAATAACTGATGTAGAATGTCCAAAATAACTGTCGTAGAAAAACACTATATATATATATATATATATTATCTCTTACCAGAAGTAGGGGTATACGCAGATCGGTTTGGGTTAGGTTTGATGAAACTCATAATTCAACCAATCAAATTTAAATGAGTTGGTTTGGGTCAATTTTCCAATAAAAAAATTAAAGTCCAACCCAAAACAACATGTTTGTAAACTTTGGATTAGGTCAACGAGTCAAAACATTTAAATTTGTCTATTATTTTTTAAAATAATATTTTCTATAAGTTAAAATTTTTATTAAATAGAATGTCGGATACATTACTTATAATTATTATGTGTAGTCAAATCATGGAAGAAAAAGATCAAGGGAGGAATCAAATTGTTATTATCATCATCACATAGGTTAATATATTATGTTAAACATGTTTTAAAAATTGAAATATAATAAACAAGTTCAAGAATTATACCCACGAAGCCTAAAAACCCAAAAACTAAAATTATTACAACATAGTTTGAAAATTTCAATGTTCTCAAGGAGTGAAATGAGTAGTGCAACTAAAAATCCAACTAAATCTAAAATGATTTAAAACAAATTAAAAAAAAATGGATATTCTACAACCAATTGAGAGTTGAAACCCTAATTTCATGAGAGTGACCGAGTAAAATCGTAAGAATTGATAAAAGTAGAGATGATCTCACTCTTAGTTACTAAATTTGATAATAATAGTAATTGATTTTTATAAATTTAAAACACACAATAATAATAATAATTTAATACTAATTGACCGACCAACGGATTAACAGGTCCAGATATTAAAATGCGCGACCCAATCCAAAACTCAATGGGTTTGAATAGGCTAGATTGAGTTTGACCCAAACACAAAATATTCAACTCAAATTGTTTGGGTTGGTTTGGGTTAATTCAGGTTTCTAACATCCAAGAATTTGTCTCTTTGTGAATGATTTATTAAAATTCTTTAAATTGGAGGATGCATTTCAGTTTTTTAGTTTCTAAATGTTGAAGCATTTTCTTATAAAAAAAATGTTAAAGCATTTGGTTTAAAATTTTGTAATAAGCAATTTCAATGTTGATTTAATGGTTTTAATATATTTTCAATTCTTTTAACACTACACGTGATTTGAATGTGTTTTTAAATATATATTTCAACAACTCGTTGGTCTGTGTGGTCCTGGATTCAGTCACCTTAAGCAAGGTCTTGGGTTCAAGCCTTGTAGATGAAAAAAACATAGTTGAAAGAGAAGATCCCACTAAAGATGGCCAATTAGGTTTCCCAGCAGAGATTAGTCATCAGTAAAACTGATGGATACTTTGCATCAATATCATGGTAAAAAAAATATACTTCAATTGTTTTTTAACGTTCAGACTTAGAAAAGAGGATAGAAGAATGAGAACAACAGAATGGAAAAAATAAGTTGAAAGAAAATATTGTGTTTTCACTTTTAGTGATCCCGAGCAATTTTGAGCTATGTGTAGGTATTAGTTCTTGGGACTCTCTTATATGTAGGGAAGGTTCTAACTCATGTCGGAGTTTGGAGGCTTATTTTATATAGGAGATGATGAGACTGTTATATATTGCACATTTAAGGCGTAGCAGCAAATAGGGGTTTGCACTCGAGCAATTTTGAGTTGTGTATAGGTATTAGTTCGTGGAACTCTCTTATATGTAGGGAGGGTTCTAACTCACATCGGAGCTTGGAGGGTTATTTTATCCAAGAGATGATGGGATTGTTATATATTGCACATTTAATCGCAAATAGGGGTTTGCACGAGTCAGTTTGTGTTGGATTTAATGAAATCTGTGATTCAATCTAATCAAATTTAGACAGGTTATTTTTTAAAAAAAAAAAATTAAAACCCAAACCAACAAGTTTCTAAACAATTTGGATTGAGTTGGATCAACGAGTAAAACTATTTAAATTTGTCTATTATTTTTAAAATTTAATAACTTTATAAGCTAAAATTTTTATTGAATGGAATACCGACTACATTACTTATAATTGTTATGTGTAATTCCCTTTATTCCACCCAAAAAAAATTGTTACATTTAGTGAAACATTGTTGTCATCCTTAGCACACTGTCTAACATGCTATGTTAAACATGATTTAAAAAATAAAATATAATAAACAAGTTCAAGAACCACACACACGAAGCCTACAAAATCTATTAATACATAGTTTGAAAATTATAATGATGTCTAATTGTCAAACGAGTAGTTCAATTGAAACTTCTATTAAATCTAAAATAGTTTGAAACAACTTATAAAATAAACTTGATATTCGACAATCAGCTGAGAGTTGAAATCTTGATTTCGTGAGAGTGACTTTGTGAGAATAAAAAAGAAGGGTAGTCTCACTCTTAGTTACTAACTCTGATAATAATAGTAATTAATTTTTTAAAATTTAAAAATATATATTATATGTAATAATAATAATATAATATAATAAAAATTAATAGGTGAATAGGTTAGATAATAAGTTTGGATATTAAAACCCGTGATCAGCCAAAAAACTCAATGGTTTGAATGAAATTGGTTAGATTTGACCTAAACACAACAATACACAACCCAAATTATTTAGGTTTATTTGGATTAATTTGGGTTCGTAAGAGATTCATACCATGAATACCCTAATCGCAAAACATCTTAAAGAAAGTGATCTAGTATGTGACTCAACCTTATTTTTCTATTTGTCTTTTACATTTGTAGCAACAATTTATTTTCCCTGTTTGTGTTTGATAGTTGCACTAATAACAATATTTTAAATATGTAATTTTTATTCTCTTATTTCCAATTCAACTAGCTTAGTATCATGTGTCTTGCACGAGTATTAAATTCACCTTTTATAATTTATTTGAGTACTTTTTTATATTATTTTAAATTTTTAATATATTATTAATTATTTAGTTGAAATTTTAATAATAGTATATTAGTAGATATTTAAATATATTTATATATACACACATGCTCGAAAAAATTGTTATTGTTGGAGCTATTGTCATATGTAGGATTCCTTTTACTTTGTTGATGTCTTACATGCTCCCCTTTGACTTTTTTTTTTAATTATTTAGTTCATTGTTTTAACCTCCATAATAAATAACATAAAAAAAATGAAAAATAGAAATAGAAAAGGATGTTAATTTCATGATCATAATGATTATATATAGAATAACTAATTTGGGGGGGGGGGGGGGCTAAATTTTATTGGAAGAAACACAAATTAAAACATAAGAAGCAAAGAAATGAGAAAATTTGTTATCAAATAAGAAATGAAAACATAATAAAAGAAAATGTGTTAAAAAAGTGAAAAGTTATGATAATGCAAACTTCTCAGCCACTCACACACGTATATAATATATAAATATTATTTAATTAAAATAAGTTGAATATATATTTTCAATCAATCAAACAATTAATTTATATATCAAATTGATTAATTTAAGATTAAATGGAAAAATTAAAAATTAAATCAATTTAATAGAATAAATATAAAATATGCATTAATTAATTGAATTATTTAGAGGAAATGAATATGGAATTGCCATGTGGCATCATCCCATAGAATCAAACATTCTTATACACACATACACATGCTAGTATGCAGAGTGTACAATGCACGAGAAATTAACATTTTATTCTTATTTTAAGATATGCAATTTTATATTGATTAAGGTAAATATGGAGTATTATGTAAATTTATTAATTATTTGTTTTAATATTTATTATAAAAAATGAATATAAATTTTAATAATATTAGTGAAATTAAGTATGATGATGTTTATTTTCATGTTAATATTGTAGTGATATTTTTATTTTTAGTATAAACCTATATATAAATCAATAGCTCAAATGATAATTTTTAAATATAAATACTATATAAAAATATTAATTATTTTTATAAATATGATTTGATAATATTGTGTGTCCATCTCATACTTGCACCAATATTTTTTCAGCGAGTATCAATGTATGTATTTTATAAATATTTGCAAGTATATGAATGATATCCGTAAATATTTTTTAAAATAAAATTTTAAAACTAAAACAAAAAAATTAAGAATTATCATGTTAATATTACAGTAATATTAAGAGAAACTATTCACTTAAATATTCTGAGCATCCAAAAATATTTTTAAGGTAAAATTATTGCTAATAACTACTTTAATTAATTAACAAACGTTTTTAATAGAATATTAAATAATTTTAATTACTAAAAAACAGACTTGTTTTCTCATTTTCTCATTATTTATATATTAACAATATTTTAAATTTTAAATTTAATAATTTTTAAAATTAAACATAAAAATATAAACCAAGTAGATTTAACAAAAGAAGAAAAATTGAGGCAAAATTAAGTACTTATATGAATAAATAATATGATGGGAGGTGGTCACAAAAGTATGTCAGATACTTTTCGTCACTTGAAATATTTATTATTTGATCATTATTTGAATTTTGATAAAGCAAAAGCTTTCATTTTTATAAATGTTATTTTTTTAATAATGTTGTTGATTAGTTTTGCTATTTTTTTAGGGATTAGTTTTGCTAATTAAATAATGTTAATCATATTTAGAAATTTGGTTACAAAATCAATTGAAATTAAGTAAAATTTTCTAATAAATACATAAGTCGCATCCCAAGAATTAAGCCAGAATGTTCGACTTTTTTTATATTGATAGAGGAATCTAATTTTTTTTACTGTATCAACTAATGCTAATTATTAATTTTTTAGAAGGTTAATGAGAGAATTCAAATCCATTATTTATCTCTCCCTTCTCTCTTTAATGCTTAATCTCCTTTCACAATCATCAGGTAAACTTTATAACTCCTACTCTCTTAGGAATCCAATTGTTACCGGAAAAAAATTATACAAGTTAATTGACATAATGAAAAATAAAAGGATTAAAGTTATACTATCATAATATTTAAAAGAAAAAAGTGAAATTAAGTCTAATATTTTAAAAATAAGATGATAAAAAGAGTTAAGAAATTTTTCAGAAGACTACAATTCCCTAATATATATACTACTATTAATTACTTGCAAATCGATCATTCTTCTTCCCAATGCATGTAGTGTTGAGTTGGCATCATGACACATTATTGTTCCACCACGTAGTGTGGAATTGGCATGCATTGGCATATGTCAGTTATAAGCTTCAGCATTGCTGTGATTATAAGGAGGACCAGCTCAAAGTTCTAAAAAATAGACACTTTCCTTCGTTTACGTTAGGAAAAAATCCAAGCTTCTTTACTAACCTCTTTACTAAAAAATAGACACTTTCATCAAGCATGTTGTCTTTGTACGTTACATTTTATACATTATTTTTTTCTCTAATTGTTAGAGGGTTCTGTCGAGTTACACTTGTACGTACATGGGGTTAATTCGGCAGATTCGGGATTTATTTCAATATGACTGGCAAATCTCTTTGGTCCAGGGATGGAAGTACATGAATTCATAGATAGAAATAAAGTATTTTCATTTTCTTAATATTTATTATATTTAAAAATTAAGATAATTAATTTTATTTGAGAGTTTGATAATAGAAATAAAGATATTTAAGTAAAATAGATATCCAAAACAAACCTTAATAGCATGTGCTGTAATTTTTCAAACAAATGTTTACTTTTCTTTTATATAAATTATTTTGTTATGCATTCTTAAATCATTTTAAAATATACAATTAAAACTATTTTATATAAATAATAAATACTTATATAATTGGTCCCCTGAAATTTAATTCTGCCTCCTTTGATCAGTGTTCTCCGCACGCAGGGCCAGCAGAGTGGCAGATTTGCTAACTGTTGAGGGTGCTAAAGGCTCAACGTCTTCGTATCAGTGCCTGTCCGCACTGCATGCTGTTCTTGCAGTTGCAGAGTTGGGACGTAATTGTTTCCAAGCCTTGTAGTTTTGGTTTCATGCTTTTGTTGCCTTTTAATTACTTAATTTTCTTCCTATACCTACATTAATACGTGTTTCAAATTAGTATTTTTGATTATTCAGCTTAACAAGAGATTTTACATTCGACTGTTCGATTAATTGATATGCAATTATATTAAATATTTTGAAGAAAAATTTATTATTCATAATAATGATAGATAACATAACTCAAATAAGATTATCTTGAATAAAAAAATAGATGTGATTTAGTAAAAAAAAAAAATTAATATTTTTAATCAACATCCTATATTACATGAGTTAGATTTAATAGATAAATTTTATGATTGTAAAATGACATTATCATACTCATTTCCACTAAATTATAATTACATAATCATTAATTATTAAAAGATTCTAAATAACAATATATTATAATCAAATTAACTAATAACACTAATATATATTTTATTCTATTTATAATAAACAATCATGATTAGAATTTTGTTACTAATAAATAATTATAATTTAAAATTTAAATTAATTAATAACATAAATATATTTTGATCCTAATTTAAATTTAAATTTAATTAACACTAATACATTTTTTTCTAATTATGGTAAAAAAATTGTTATCAAAATTTTATTAAATTATAATAAATATTAATTATAATGATAATAATAAAAATAAATTAAATGTTATCTTAAATACTAACATATATACTAATAATAACATACATTTTTAATAATCAAAATATAATAGTAAGAGAAAAAAGGTTACAAACTAACATACAAAAATTATTTTACACAGTCATCCAATTATAACCACTATATATGTAAGTTAGTTAATTTTTAAAATAATTATTTTAAAATAATTCAAACGGTAATTTATAATTAGATAACAGTGTAAAACTATTTTATAATGCATAGTCATTTAAATTCTAATAGTAAATACATTGAAAAGTTACGATAATATAAAAAATTATAAATTATAAAATTAATGCCCTGTAAGGCACATGATATTTAACTAGTTCTTTATTATAAAAGTAAAAAAATTATAATTATAATTACTTATCATAGAAAATTATTCATATTATATATTTAATGTAAATACACAACAAATGGCTTTTTTTCTTTTTACTGCACATAGCAAATGACCTTTTTTTGACAAAAATAACCTCATGGTATTTCATTCATTCATGATAATTGAGAAAATACAAGAGGGGATATAAGCCTAGCATGAGAGGTGGCCACCCCTGCAAGGGAGTGAGCAACACCATTTGTTTGTCTCCCAACATACTGAACTTTATAGTTAGGACTTTGCACAAATAAATTTTTACATTGAAGAATAATAGCACCTATCTCGGACCTATCAATAATAGATGCTATGCCACAAATATGAAGGGTTATTGTCCACCTCTGCATCTAAAAGGTCCCCTCTTGGGTAATATCTTGCTTTGAAGATTCTACCCACCACATCGTCTGGGTTGGAAATGAGGTTCCAACCTTGCTTCCCCAAAAGAGCAAGGTTAAAGCCAAAAATGCTCTAAAACTGCATGCCTTCGTGATCTTTATCAATAGCTAACTTAACCCAGGACATCCAATGGATACCCATGTGATCATGAATCCTCGTTCCCCACAAATAAGAGTTAAGCATCTTTTGAAGCCGTACTTACCAAAATCTAGAGTTGACCGATGTCAGGGTGGATGTGGCCAAGGTAGGCTCCACGATCTTGCATGTCAGACTGTGAGTACCTTTTGTTAGAAGGACAAGAGGGGATACCTGCAAAATAATGGACTTCGATGTTCAAGTAAGTAAGTGAGTTAGTTGAGAATGGAAAAAAAGAGTGAGATAGAACCTAGTATTTATAGAATGAGATGGGAGCTTCAGGTCCTTGTGTTCTTGGGGCTGTTACAGTGGTGTAAAAACCCTTGCATATAATTTCTAGCTTGTAGATAATAGCTAGTAGATAAGTTATGGCTTATAGATAATGTGTATCTTATAGATAATTAAGTACCTATCTGCCACTTGATAAGGAATTTCAACATTATCATTAATATTCAAATAATGAGGTATTAGGGACACTGCCGGCCCTGTAACCCGATTGCTAAGGGCGAGATGTCCGTGCTCCTATGCCAGGGTTGACATGGAGGATTGGCGTGTGTATTGGAGTGCCACATCACTTGCCATTTCCATTTTGTGGACCCTGGACAATACATAAGCCCCACAAGCTCTGAGCCAGCTTGTTGGTGAAAAAGGTTGTTTGGTGTCGAGGGTGATTATCTAGTGTTGAGGGTAGCAGCCTTGACAAGTAGGAGTTAGTCACGAGTTTGTCGAGCCCCCAAGTTTGGACAAGTGTTGTCTGTTGTTAAGGGTGGTAACGTCGATAGGTACGCGAGTTGCAAGTCTATCAAGCTTGTTAAGCCCCCAACTTGGACAAGTAATGTCCGGGCTGCTTCGGTTAAGTTATCCAAGGTGGACACACTTTTTGTTTTGCAGGCAAAGTCATATGTGTCAGGTGAGGGGAGTCCCTATATTTGACAATTATGTCCTTTTCTAACCGTTGGAGAATGCATTAAAGGAAAACGTTTCATTTTCCTTTTAGTGCGGGTGAGTGCAGTTCACACACATTACTCTTGCATATGTGTCACTCAAGGAGTAGGCATGTACTGGAGACACGATGCATAGGTTAGTGGGGTTGCATCGTGGTGCGAACTTTCAGGGCTTCATTTCAGCTCCTGCCAGTTACCGAAGATTCGCACCTCCATTTAAATGAAGTGTACATTTGATTTTTCATCACCTCCACTTTTGAATTTCTACTCTCTCTCTGAAATCTCCTTGCCTTCTGCTCGCGATTATTGTGATTTCCCTTTCTCCTCTGATTGTCTTATTTGTTTTAAGGTATTATTTCTCTCCACTATGTCTTTCATCTCTGACTTTGCCATAAGTATGGGAGGTAGTGACTACGGGGGTTCAATTCAGCAACCCTTGGTGAAGCGAGAGGTTATTCCCATCGGTGGCTCCTCTTTGGAAAGGACATGCCAAGAAGCTTATGATAATGAGTCTTCTTCCTCTGAGAGGTTGGTGGACTCGCATCGAGTTGGCAGAGGTTCTTCTCACCTTCGTAGGAGGGCACGACCTTCTATTGCCTCTCTGGATGGGGAACCTTTTCTAGTCACCACGATCCTTCCCCCTTCTACTTCTGGGGGAGCGAGAAGGAGTCGTGGCGAGGATGTTAGGGTTTATCCCCACAATAGGTGTAGACAAAGTACTAGGTAGCCTTTGTCCCCTTCCACCGTTGCTGGCTATGAGTGGGTAACGAACGATGTGTTGAAATATCGGTCTTCCATTACCTCTGTGGCGAGCGTCGCTGCTTTGGAGCGTCAACTGAGGTTGGCCAACCCAGAAAACTCCTGTAAGATGGCTGTCCAGGCTTGCGAGAGTGATGATTTTACCTTTTTGAGGGCTGTGTCGGGTTGCCCACCCTTCTTTTTTATGTACCACTATCTCTATGATGTTGTGGGTCTGGTTCTCCCCTGAACTCCTTTCAATGTGCTCTACTTGAGCACTTACAAGTATCCCCTTCTCAACTTCATCCTAGTAATTTTGCTATGGTGAGGGCCTTCGAGGTCCTACGCCCCTTTATCAACATACGACCCAGTGTGTTCGTGTTTTTTTTTTTTTTATATATTTTCCAAATGAAATTGACAGGGAAAATAGGCTAGATATCCCTGACTCCTCCTTCTTTGCTTGCTCAGGTGGTTTCATCTTCTCCTCCTACTATGGTTGTTGCCTCGATCCCTTTGGCCAGTCTTGTTGTGGCTCCTCCTCCCACCATTGTTGTGCCCTGGTTGAGTGCTAGTGTGACAACCATAAGTGCTCTAGGAATGTCCCCTCCTTCTTCTTTTGCTTCACCAGTTCTCCCCTCAACTATTTTGGCATCGGCATCGCTTTCCTCCTTTTCCCGCTCCAGTGTCTTCTTAGATCACGTTTACACTTCTCGTGATACTAATCCAATGTGGAGCATGGGATATAGGAGGGACTAGAGAACTCCAATTGGCTTTGTGTCTTCTTTTGACAAGAATCTTATTCGGTCAGTTGGGCTTTAAAATGCCATTGACTCTGCAAAGGTATTTCTCTAGAGAAGTCTGGCAATCCTAGAAGAAAATGGGTAAAGACACCAGGAAGCTTTAAGCAAGGTGGCATCCTTAGAGGCTGAGGTTACCAAGTGAAGGGCCACTACTCGGACTGTTTGGAGAGTGGAGCATCCCAAGGTTGCTAATGCCACTATTGCCTTTGTTGAGGCCGTCAAGTCTAACCATCAGTTGTCGTCGAAGGTTGGTGATGTTCTTGCCAAGCTACTGTGCCCTTGACTGGATGGTGACAAGATGTTTGGGTGCTACAAGGATTTTGATCGAGGCCGTACTCGGATCAAATAAACATTAAAATGTAGTAACTAGGAAGTGATCCTAGGTCGTTTCCCAATGAGCAATGATAAACCTAATGTTCATAACAGATAGTAGGAAATAGTAACAAATTGGGGGGGGGGGGGTTGTTTGCTTTTGTAAATTAAATAGCGAGTAAAATTGAATTAGAAAAATATCAGAATTAAAATACGTTGCTTCCCCTTGATTCACAAGCAAGTCTCTTATCCTAGGTTGCGAGAATTTATCCTTTATCAGTTTAACCACTTAATCCAACCCTAAATTAAATTACTAAGCGAAATTTAACACAAGACATTCATTATGTGATTAAGCAACACATACACCAATTACTCATAAACGATCATTAAGCATGAACGTAAATTAAGCGCAGAGGCAATTAATCAAGCACTAAGCATGCATGAATAATAACAAAAAATTTAGAGTAATTAGTGAAGAGGAAAAACTGAACAGAATTTAACAATAATAATAGAACCTCAAAGAGAATTGCACTTGATCCTTAAGAGAAAGCAACGCTGGGGACTTAGCCTTCCATTAATCAATAGATAACGAACTTATAAATTGAAGAACGAAATTTTATTGCTACTGGAATTGCAAAACGTAAAAAATGTCTCAAAGAAAAAGTCTAAAACTAGAAAACAAAAATAGGGGAGAGAGAAGAGAGAGACTAAACTAGAACCTTGGTGCTGTTATATAGTTTTCCAACCCAAAGCTTACAAATCTGTTTTAAATCCAAGCCCATAAATAAAATAAAATAAAATCAAGATAAGATAAGATCTAGATGAGATCAAATCTAAATAATATCTAGATAAGATAAGATATAATTTTGTAGAATAAAATAGTCTGTTCTCTTCAAATCCAAGCCCAATTCTTGATTCAAGCCCAATGCTTCATTAATTCCTGAAATTAGATTAAAAACATCAAATTAGCTGAATGGGCCCAAATAATAAAACTGCCTAATTAATTTGACAATTAAAATTAATCAGTACTTAAAATGGTGCAAAAAGGGTTAAGAAATAGGAGAAAATAATGGCACATCAGATTTGCTAAGGGAGAAGAATGAATATGCTGGCAAGGTGGAGAGCTCTATAGTGGAGAAGGACGAGCTTGCTAAGGTGGTTGCTAACCTCCAGGCTCAGTTGAGGGAGTTGGAGTCCAAGTTGGAGGAGTTTGAGCACAGAGTGTCAAAGGAAAGAAAGGCCAATAAAGAGCTTGAAGAGGAACTGCTGGTTTTCAAGAAGCATCCATGGAGCAACATGAAAAGGGCTTTTATAAGGTTGTCCGACAAGTCAAGTTCTTCACCAAGGATCTTGACTTGGGTCTTGTTGACCCATTGAAGGACATGAAGGATGGTGAACTGCTTGACGAAGAAGAGATAACTGTTGTAGAGGAGGATGCGGGCAAGGAGCAAGGCGATAGGGCCAATGTTTAGGCTGCCCTTTTCTTTATATTTTTTCTTTGTTGGTTTTTGGCCATAATGGCTTTGTAATTTTGACAATGATTCTTCCTTTTAATGCATTTACTTTCCTTTCACTACTAAACTTGTCTTGTTGTGTGTCTTGCATATTGTTTCCTTGTTGTCTATAAAATGCTCCGTCACTTGTCGTAGTAAGGATAGACCGCCTTGATGAGAGTGAGATCTCAGCAGTGTAGGAAGCGAGACCTTGATGACTTTGTATGAAATAGAAAGACAAATGACATAAGATCATCTTAGGTTTGATTTTGACTTGATTAAATGTCTTGTCAATCATCTTGGTGATGCTTCCTTTCGCTTTGCAGAGCTTCTCCCTTGAGGCTTGTGAGGAGTCAGTTTGGCAATGATAAATTTCAGGAATAGAAGAGCTTGTCAAGGGTAGACCTTGCATACCTTATATTTTTGCAAAGGCGAGACTTGGAACCAGAGAGGCTCACCAAGGGCGAACCTTAGGTTTGACAAGCCTTTGGAGAAGGGAGACTCACAAGTGGCGGACCTTGGGTTCGACGAGTCTTTGGAGAAGCGAGACTCACCAGGGAAAAACCTTGAGTTTAATGAGCCTTTGGAGAAGCGAGACTTACCAAGGGCGGACCTTGGGTTTAAGAAGCCTTTGGAGAAGCAAGACTCACCAAGGGTGGACCTTGGGTTTGATGAGCATTTGGAGATGCGAGACTCACCAAGGGTGGACCTTGGGTTTGACGAGCCTTTGGAGAAGTGAGACTTACTAAGGGTGAACCTTGGGTTTGATGAGCCTTTGGAGATTTATCGAGGCTCACCAAGGGCAAAACTTGGGTTTGAAAAGCCTTTGGAGATTCGTTGGGGCTCACTAAGGGTGGACCTTCGATTTGACAAGCCTTTAGAGATTCTTGGAGGCTCACCAAGGGTGGACCTTGGGTTTGACAAGCCTTTTGAGATGCGACCCAGAACACGTTCGTCCAGGGTTTTGTTGAGGCTTACCAAGGGCGGACCTTAGGTTTGACAAGCCTTTGTAAGGTTGACACAAGGAAATTTGAAAAACTGAAGGGAGATAGAACTTTATTCAATGTAGTCAACTGAGTATGAATTCCCTTCATTCACCAGTTTTGCCTCGTTAAAACCTCTCAAGCCAAAACCTTGATTTTCCTCTATTGGGACAAAAGGCTTGAGTAGGAAAAAGAATACAACACTTGGTCTTACAGTAGATCAACGGAAGTAGAACTTTAGATGGGTAGTGTTCCATGTTCTTGAAATTGCTTTACCATCTAGTTCCTATAGCCTGTATGCTCCATTGTCTAGGCTTGCTACCACACTGAATGGGTCTTCCCTGTTGGGCCTAAGCTTTCTTACTTAGGGATCTTTCCTAGCTTCACCTCAGACTCACCACACTAGGTCACCAGGCTAAAAGGCTTGAGGATGAACCTTTGTATTGTATCTCCTTGATGCTCAGAGTTTAGTGGCCTCTTCTTTGATTTTGGCATCTCTTGGACTTCATCCTTTGTCTCCAGTTCTACCCTCATGTTTTCTTCATTTTACTGTTTCTGGAACAACAATCTCCTTGTTAACGGTTCCCCCACTTCAATGGGGATCAGGGTCTCTGTGTGGTATGTAAGTCAGAAAGGAGTTTTGTTGGTTATTGTTTAAGGTGAACAGTGATAAGCCCAAAGTATGGTGGGGAGTTGCTCTTTTCATAGACCCTTAGACTTGTTGAGTCTGGTGCGCAGGGCTTTAAGGATGACCTTGTTGGTTGCCTCCACCTGACCGTTGGTTTGGGGGTGTTTGACAGAGGTCACGAGGTGCTTGACACCTAACCTCATAAGGAATTTTTCATAAGCTTGAGCTTTGAATTGAGTACTGTCGCAACCTACCTCATGATAGGATGACGAAAGCATGTAAATAAAAGAAAAGCATGTTCGTCTCCTAGGGAGAAAACAAGTGGAGTCGCCACCAACGTTTATTCGAGGAAAACGTTAGAAAAACCAAAAAGAAGATATGCAAATTTTGAAAATAAGGGTTCGAGAGTTGTTTACGCATAGGGAAGGTATTAGCACCCCATGCGCCGGTCACAAGGGACGGTAGCCTTTAATTGAGTGTGCACAACGTGACTTCAAGATTATTTATTTTTCCTTTATATGTTTTTTTTTACTTTTTGGGGTCAACAAGGGGGTTGCCCTTGCTCCTACGTGTCCTTAGGTGTGATGAGGGATTCAGACCTACGTAGTTCTTTAAGTCTGAATGTTTGTGTGTTAAATTGATTTTATGGTTTTGAAAGATTTATTTTAATTGCGAACAAAGAGTCATTTAAGGCATTGGACCTTGAAATGATGTTTTAAATTTTGAAAAGTAGAGAGAATCGCTAAGGTGTTGGACCTTGAAATGATCTCAAGTGATATTTGATGAAATGAAGTTTAGTTATGAGTTGGTTTTATATTGGTTTTGTTTATTAACTTTCAATCATTTTAAAAACAACTTTACCGTACTAGTGATCGGTTAAGATTGAACTAAGAAAAAGAGATTGCCGATGATAGATAGAGAAGATGAGTGTGCACATAATAAAAAAGGGGACCCCTAAGGGTACATAGATCACATTCAATCCCTAAAAATTAAACTAATCGACTGGTGCGAAGAACACCGAACAAGAAATGACTTAAGGATGATAACAATCACGATCCGGTAGCGCCTCGGCTTCGTTTCCTCTTTTTTCTCATTTCTATCAATTCCCTCAAGTACTAAACCTCAGACCCTTTTAAAACCCCCCTAAGATGCCTATTTATAGGCAAAAGGCCACTTTAGGGTGGTTGCAGCTCGCCCAGGTGAGCTGAACCTTAGCCCTGAAGTAAGGAGCTCGCCCAGGCGAGCTAATTTCTTAACCATGAAGTTATTTGATGGCCCAGGCGAGCTGGGGCTTAGGAAAAGCAAGGAAAATACCCTTTTGCCCTCCTTCATTGGTATCTTTTGTTTTCCTAATTGAAACACTGAGTGGTTCCTTGCTTTACACTGTAACTGGCGTTCAATGTCGTAAGTCGACTAGCAAGAATCAAAAGATCAACTAATGATAGTCCCTGGATGAAATTAGGGTCTGACAAGTACCACTGTCAATGACGATGATATATGGGAGGGCATATCTACATATTATGTATTTTCAGGTGAACTTTTCTACCTCCTCGTTGGCTAAGATTTCCTGTAATGGCCTCACCTCAATCCATTTGGTGAAATAGTCAATGACAACTAGTAAGAACTTGACTATTCATGGGGCTTTTGGCAGTGGTCCTAGTATGTCCATCCCCCACATGGAGAAAGGCCAAGGGGAGCTTAAGCTATGGAGATTGTTAGAAGGAGTGCATGGAATGTTTGCAAAACTCTTGGCATCGTCTGGATCTCCTAGTGAAGTCGAGGGTGTTGGCCCTGAGTGTTGGCCAATAGTATTCAGCACATACCACTTTGGTTGCAAGGGAGGGTCCCTTGGTATGGAAGCCGCAGATCCCTTCATCAAGTTCTCGTATGACATAGTTTTCCTATTGCCTGTTTAGGAATTTGAGCAAGGATGCTGTCAATCCTCTTTTGAATAACTCGCCATCAAGGATGACATAGTAGTTGGCCTTCCTTTTCAGACATCAAGCTTCGCTTTCGTTTGGTGGAAACACCTACCAAATTAAGAAATTCTTATAGGGGGTCATCTAGCTGGTTCCTCCTCTTTTCCTGTCATAACCTCCTTGGTGTGTATGGTAGGAACTTGGAGTGTCTCCTAGATGACAGTCTTGAGATTCCCGATCTTTTTGGTATTGGCCAGCTTGTAAAGTAGGTCTACTCTAGTGTTGCTTTCCATGGGTATGTGGTACATCTCAAAGCACTCAAAGTCGTTTACGAGAGTTTTTGCAGTATGGTAGTACCTGAGCAATACTATTTTCTTGGTCTGATATTTGTTGGCAACTTGCCCTTGGACTAGCTACGAGTCAATGTAGCATCTTAGCTTCTTGGCCCCAATTTCTTTTGCTAGTTTTAGGCTTGCTATAAGTACCTTTTATTCGGCTTGATTGTTTGAGGCTTTGAAGTTGAGCTTAAGAGCTTGCTTTAAAGTAACATTGCTAGACCCTTCAAGGATGATGCCTGCCCCACTTCCTTTGACATTGGATACACGTCCATGTAGAGGTTCCACTAGTCTAGGGTGGTTTGGTCATTGCTAGCAAACTCTGCCATGAACTGGGTCTTCATGGGGCCACAAGGTTCGTATTGGAGATCGAACTTTGACAGTTCTACGGACCATGCTACCATCCTTCATACTAGCTTAGGCTTTCGCAACACTTGCTTGATAGGGTAGTTTGTCTAGACTACCACTTGGTGACTTTGTAAGGACTTAAATGAATTCTAATTGTTCCTAAATAGAATTCCTTAGTTGGGTTAGATGTGTCTCTTACTCTAGAGCATGGAAATGTATTATGTACTTGCTCTCAAGTGAGACAAAAATTATATTTCCTAATTAGGGTAAGATGATGATTATATCTAGGGCTATGCAAAAACCGGTTCGCAAAAAAATCAAATTGAACTGGTTTAACCAATTTGGTTTTTAACCTAAATCTGTGAACTAGTTTTCAAACTGGTTTGAAACCGAACTGATTTTAGAAAACCAATTTTGAACTGGTTCTTGAAAAACCAAACGTCTCTCTCGCTTAGCGAGACATTTCGCTAAGTGTGAGTGTCAAAAATCACTTGGTTAAGTGTAGCTTTAGGACTTGACAAGTGCTGAACGTAAGGGACAATTGGAGAATTCTGCACAAACACCATTTTTTCTTTCTCCCTCACTTATCCAATCTTGCATCTGCATTGTGTTTACTGCATCAACAATTCAAGTAAGTTCCATACAATCTCTTTCTCTGTTGGTTTGCTCAACCTTAGGTTAGACAACATTTAAAACTAGCTTTAGAAATTATAGGACTGTAGTATATTTAGAAGTACTTAAAATTTAGGTTTTTGTATAGGTTGTCTGATGTAGATTATGTTATGAACTTTGCATGTGTGACTTGACTGTAAAGGCTCCAATGTTTGAAGAAAATGCACAGTGTTTTCTGCATTTTCTCTGGAAAACACAATGAACTCGCTCAGCTAGCTTACCGCGCTCAGCAAGATCATCTATATTTGTTGCACATAAGCGTTTTCCAGAAGACCTCGTTGAGCATGCCCATCACGCTGAGCGAGTGCATCAATGTTAGTTGAATTCTTCTGAAGAACTCACTGAGGGCATTTATTGCATTAAGCGAGCTGACTTTGAAAGGATGAATATTCATCCTCTTGATGAAGTATCGGTGGCTAAGCGAGGCTAATTTGCTAAGCCCAGATAACTTAGTCAGAAGTTTTTGCTAACAGTCGCGCGCTAAGCCGCGAATCTTTGGGCTAAGAGAAATCTGTTGTGGCAAGTGCTGAGCTAAACGACCCAGTTCGCTGAGCCTCCATAACTTAATGATTTTTTTTTTGTGTGAAACCGCTAAGCACAGATCAGAGAGCGCTAAGCCCATATCTTTGCGGTTGGATTTAAGCTTAGCGGGCTCTATATTTCGCTAAGCAAGTATAACTTTCTCTTTGAAGACTTGCTAAGCGAGCCCTCTTTCGCTAAGCGGTATATATTGTTTTGTGAGGACTACTAAGCGGCCTTTGTCTTTATTTTAATTTGACTTTTGCAAATGTTCACATTCTTTTCTTGCAGATGGCATTGAGAAAGAGAGTAAGAACTGAAGACATCCCTTCATCTTCCAACCTACCTCCTCCGACAACAACCATGGAACCAGATGCCCAACAAGCACATCCCATAATTCCTATGTTGCAGAGCGTATTCAGGGGGCAGCTGATGATTGTATACAACTAGCATGAGTTAGCTCACAATAGGGCAATTGTATCCATGGAAAAATTTCTGGAAAAGGTGGCCTGGCCTGAAGCTCAGCTTCCTCTGGGGAGATCCCCTGAGGTTGTTCCTTCTAGTCCCGTACCAGCAAGGACAGAGCCAAGACCAGCTGAGCCACAACCTCTGGTAGTAGATCCACCTGCTTCTCCGGAGGTTGAGATACTATCTCCTCCACTAGCTCCACCGGCACCACCTCTGATAATCATTCTCGATGACTCAGCTGATGAAGCTGCTTCTCCTCCTGATTCACCATCCTGCTACCTAGAGGATGGTTTGGACTTTTCTGATTGGATGGACTGCTGAGGAAGTTGTGGTCCATCTTGACAAGAATGTGGATATTTTTGATGATTTTGTGCTTCTTTTGTTGCGCTTTTTGGTTTACTATTAGTATAATTATGGTTTTAGAACAATATTTTTTTTTTGTTAATTTTGTGCACGGGTAGCTTAGTTGCTTAGCCTGAAGCATCCTGAACAGTTTAACTTAATTTTGAATGGTATGGCAGTGAAGCAGTTACTTATTTTATCAAAATGGTTGTATGTTGTATTTTGGATTGAGTGCATGATTGTGATGGAGTTTGTGTTTCTTATCATGAGTTTGAGCAAGTGTGTATGTTAGACAAAGAAAGAACAAGAATGTGAACTTGCAATTAGAATTGTTAGTCAGTAGACAGATTGATTGTGAAAGAAAAGCTTGAACCAAAATCGGTGAGAGTGTAACCTTAAACTGTGAGTGAACGACTAGTTGTGAGTAATAATCTTTGCATGAATCTCTGAATTTTAGAATGAAATGTATAACTGAGAACATGATGAAGGCCATGATTGTACATATACAAGCTCTTTTGACCAAACAACTTACCTTGAATGATAATTGCATCCTTTGCTCCCTTTTTGAGCTGAATGATGTTGTCAAAAATTTGAACCCTAAACTAAAATAATTATGTCTTGATACCTTGTTTAGATTTTAGGAGAGCATATGGTTCAAGGCAAATTTACTCTAAATTTGGGGGAGGAAGGTCAATTAGAATGAAAAGAAAAAGGTTAAGCATCAATACACACAACAAATAAGTTGTATGTTAAAAAAAAAGAGAAAGAAAAGAATAAATTGTGTTGTTACAATAAGGTCAAAAGCAACTTAAGAGGAAAAGATAGTGAGAAAGCTACTTGTATAATACAAGACCATTGGGATAAGTTAAGGATTTGTGCTCTCTTAGAATCTAAGCCTTTGAATCCTAGAAAAACCAATGAATTTTTGTAGCCAAGCCTCACTACAAACCTGAGAAAGTCATTCTGATTCTGTTTATACATGATGTGCCATCATTTTCTTCTATTTTCTAAACCCTTTTTGCACCATTTTAATTACTGATTGGTCTTAATTGTCAATTAATCAGGCAGTTTTATTATTTGGGCTCATTTAGCTAATTTGATGTTTTTAATCTAATTTCAGGAATAAATGAAACATTGGGCTTAATCCGGATTTTGGTTATGGACTTGAAGAGGGCAAATAAAGCAGTGCTTACCTTAGTTAATTTCTAATTAGGAAATTTCGCAATTTTATTTTATGTTGTTCAGTGTTTATTTCGTTTTGGGCCAGAGTATTGTAATAGGGCCCAGTGACTTTGAGTGACTCTTTTTAAATAGCAGCCTTGGGATTCGTGCAAGGCATTCTGTTATGCTATTCATTATTCAGAGCTTTTGTTTTAGGGTTTTCGTTTTTCTGCTTAATGCTACTGTTCACGTAATGCAATTTTACATTTTCTGTTTCTAATTACAATTTCGTTCTTGCTTCTTCTTCTACTCTCATTTACGTTTCTGTTTCATCTATGTTTCTGTTCATTTACGTTTCTGCTTCATGTTTCATTTGCGTTTTCTGTTTGAATCCATGGAAGGCTAGATTTTCTGGTGTTGTTTCCTTTTGAGGACGAAGCCCAACTCTCTTTGAGGTTTCGCTTGAAATGTGGTTCCTTGGCAGTTTTCCCTTCACCAGTTATCCCAAATTCGTGAATATTAATCAGTGCACGCTTCGTGTTCGATTAATTGCCTCTGAGCCTAACTTGCGTTCATGCTTAATGGATGAAGGGCTAACTGGTGTATGTGGTGCCTAATCACGTATTGACAACCCTAAGTTGATTTTCGCTTAGTAAATTGAAATAGGGTTGGATTAAGTGGTTGACTGTTAGGGACAAATTCTCCATAACCCAGGATAAGAGAATGGCTTCTGAATAAAAGGAAACAACCTATTTTTAATATTAGTAATTTCGTATTCCAGTTTACTTGTTCTGCTCTTTAATCACCAAACAAACAAACCCCCCCCCCAATCGTTACTGTTACTGCAAGTATATTATGAACATTTGGTTTGTCACTGCTCGTTGGGAAACGACCTAGGATCACTTCCTAGTTACTGCATTTTCATGTTTATTTGATTCGGGTACGGCCTCGATCAATACATTTATGACTTTATGGCATGAGATGAAATTCAAAGATTGGACCTCTTGCTAGTTGTTATTAATGAATAGCTTAAACACTTGTGCTTGAGTGAAACAGTAGCTGTGAGACTGGGGTTTAAGCTACTTTCCTTGATATCTTTCTTATGCCTAACTTCATCTATTTGTTCAGGTTACATTTTATTATTCTCTTTGGATAACTTCATACCTTGTGAAAGACAAGTGATGAGGGCATTTTACTCCATTTTCTTATCATGCAATCAGTCACTTTGTAGCACACACCTTTGTACATAGTCATTGCATGTCATTGTCACTTGAGGACAAGTGAGTTGTTCTCTTTTTGCTTGAGGACAAACAAAACTGTAAATTTGGGGGAGTTGTTAGTCGGTGAAAATGACTAACTTATAAAACTTGTATAAATTGTATCAAACTCTCCCAACTTATGGCTATTTTGTAATGTTCTAAGTATTTTTTATTAAGTATAGGTAATAAATACTTAGTATTTTCATTTTGTGTGTTTAATAATCATTTTCTCTTAATTTCAGGTTAATTAGGCAAGCTTTGGAAAAGGCTGTTTTCACCTTCTCGCTAAGCCAATCTGTTGGCTTAGCGAGCATCCGCTAAGCGCAACACTCCTGGGCTAAGCGCGAGGAAGAATCCGAAAGAAGATGAGCTGTACAGGTTCACTAAGCGCACCACTTCATCTCTCTAAGCACACCACTTCAGTTCATCCGCTAAGCGAGAAAGGCGCGCTAAGCCAAAAATCACTAACATGCGCTAAGCGGTCCATACGTGCGCTAAGCGAACGAGCACGAACAAGGCCACCTATTTAAGCCTGAAATCAGATTTTGTGAAGGGAGTTTGGACAGGGATTCAGAGCTTTGCATGTCTAGGGTTTCTAGAGAGAGAAAGGTCCAAGTTCCAGATAGTTTTGAGAGATTTTGTTGTGTGAAGATCTGTAGAGACCAGAGCTTGAAGCAGGAGTCGGTTTGAGAACTTGAGATGAGTTTGTGAGTGATTATGAGATCCTAGAGGTGAAGGAGACATCCTCACCACTTGTATTTTTACAATCTTTCATCTTGTTCTTCTCTTTGTTGTTAAGAAGGCTTCCTGGTATGGAAAGCTAAATCCTCTGTTGGATCTTCTTTGTAGGTACCTGATGTAAATATATTTCTATCTATTTAATGATGTTTTGTGTGTTCTCTATGCTATCTGCTTTTCATTCCAGTATGCCTTTACCTTGTTCACGTAGATGCATGCTTTGTTAGGGTCATTCAACAGTGGAAACTGGTCTGACTCTAAAGTCCTTGATAGTGCAGGGCTGAGTTGTCGTGCTTTTACGAGGAATCGGGGTGCGATAAGTTAGTTGGGTATGTATGTCTTAATGCGGTCCTGGTTGAGTTTAGTATTACAAGATGAATCTGTGGACGATGCTTGATCAGGATTAGGCTAAACTATAATGAGGAATCGGGGTTTAGTATCTCAGGAGACACCATAAGAACACATGAGCATTGTTAGATAGAGAATATCTTTTTAGCATCAGGCACCTATTAGGAAGACCAACGTGTTCTCTACTTGTTTTTACACATCATTTCTCTAGTGTGATTTTGTTTCTTTTTGCACATATAGTTTGTACACTTGTTCATATTCACACTTACTTTTACACACTAGACGCCTATTTGTTGAAATACCTTACCAAATAACACTAGTTCCCCGAGTGTTTGATACTTGGTTCTTACCGTTTTATACTACTTGTGTGATCCGGTGCACTTGCCGGAAGCCGAACAATATGCAAAAGTGTAGGTGTCATGTATGCATAGAGCAATCTAAGAATTACCCCACCCTACTTGCCAAGCAAACAGACAATTCCCAGGTAGATGCAACAAGTACGTCACATGTCGTTTACCCTAGGATTTCAATGACACAAATTATCTCTAACTACAAACGTAATAGATAGATAGATACACACCAAAAGACAATAACATAGCAAAGGTTTTTCACAAGAATGAACAAAAAAAAGAGAAAGGGGAACATAAATAAAGAAGAAGTCATGATAAAATTGCATACTGATCGAATGACTTAACTCTCTAACGGTCCCCAGTGGAGTCGCCATCTGTTGCAACCCACCCTACGATAGGCGTGCGGGCGAAAAGCAAAATGTGCGTCTTCTAAAAAGAAAACGCGTGGGAGTCGCCACAAACATTTATTTAAGGAAAACATTAGAAAAACCAAAAAGAGGTTTGGGAATTTTGAAAATAAGGGTTCGGGAGTTGTTTACGGATAGGGAAGGTATTAGCACCCCACGTGCCTGTCACAAGGGACGACAACCTTTAGTTGAGTGTGCACAGCATGACTTCCAAATTATTTAATTTTCTCTTTTTATATTTTTATTTTATTTTTTGGGGTCGACAAGGGGGATGCCCTTGCTCCTACATATCCTCAAGTGCGAAGTAGAATTTAGACCTATGTAATTCTTTAGTGTGAGAAAGTTTGTGTGTTGAGTTGGATTTATGCTTTTGAAAGATTCATTTTAATTACAAACAAAATGGTCGTTAAGGCGTTGAACCTTAAAATGATCTCAAGTGATATTTGATGGAGAGAAGTTAGTTATGAGTTGTTTTTTTTATTTTGGTTTTTGTTTATTAGCTTTCAATCTTTTTAAGACAACAATCTTTTTATGGCACTAGTGATTGGTTATGATTAAACTTTACAAATAAAAATGAGATCACCAATGACAAATGGAGAAGATGAATGTGCGCATAATAACAGAGGGAACCCCTAAGGGTACATAGATTACATTCAACTCTTAAAAACTAAACTAATCGACTGTTGTACGAGGAACACAAAACAAGAGAACGATGTAGGGAATGATCATGGTCGCGATTCGATAGGGCCTCGGCTTCATTTCTTCTTCTTCTTTCTCTCTTTCTCCTTCTTTTCTTTCAATTATCTCAACTCCTGAACCTTGGAACCCCTTAAACCCCCCAACATGGCTATTTATAGGAAAAGGCCATTTTGGGGCAGTTGAAGCTCGCCCAGGTGAGCTAGTTACTTAGCTCTGAAGGAATGAGCTCGCCCAGGCAAATTGGAGCTCACCCAGGCGAGCTGGTTGCTTAGGCATGAAGCTATTTCATTGCCCAAGCTAGTCAGGTGCTAGCCTGCGCAAGCTAGGGTCTAGAAAAAACCAAAAAAAGACCCTTTTGCCCCCTTCCTTGGTAGCTTCTCATTTTCTCGATCAAAATGCTGAGTGATTCCTTGCTTTGTGCTGTAACTGGTGTCAAACACTGTTATTCGACTAGCAAGAATCAAAATATTAGCGAACGATAGTCCCCAGAAAAAATTAGGGTCTGACAAGTTGAAAATTGTTTTAAGAGCCGAACTGATTTTGAAATTTTATTTTTTTGAATTAGCAAAGTAACCTTGCCCAGAAAAATATAGATTACTCACATTATCATTTTCATACTTTGCCCAAACCTCCATCCTATGTGTAGACTATTTGAACCACTTAAATGATTTCCATGCACATTACTACAAAAGTAAACAAATGATTGGCCAATTCTCCAAGCCATGGTATTGATAACTACAGAATGTTCAATAACATTCCTTCAAGGATGATGCCCGCCCCACTTCCTTTGACATTGGATGCCCATCCACGTAGAGGTTCCACCAGTATGGGGTGGTTTGGTCATTGCTAGCAAAATTCTGCCAAAAAGTTTACCATGAACTGGGTCTTCATGGGGCCACGAGGTTCGTATTGGAGATAGAACTTTGATAGTTCTACGAACCATGCTACCATTCTTCCTACCAGCTTAGGCTTTCACAACACTTGCTTGATAGGGTAGTTCATCTAGACTACCACTTGGTGACTTTGTAAGGACTTAAATGAATTCTAATTGTTCCTAAATAGAATTCCTTAGTTAGGTTAGATGTGTCTCTTACTCTAGTGCATGAAAGTGTATTATGTACTTGCTCTCGAGTGAGACAAAAATTATATTTCCTAATTAGGGTAAGATGATGATTATATCTAGGGCTGTGCAAAAACCGGTTCAGAAAAAAACCGAACTGAACTGGTTTAACCAGTTTGGTTTTTAACCCAAATTTGCAAACTAATTTTCAAACTGGTTCGAAACCGAACTGGTTTTAGAAAACCAATTTTGAACTGGTAATGAAGCAGTTCTAAACTGAAGTGGTTTCAAACTAGTTTATAATTGTTTTAGAGCCGAAGCGGTTCTGAACTAATTTCAAACTAGTTGAAAACTATTTTAAGAGCCGAACTGATTTTGAATTGGTTTTCAAATGTTATTTTTTTGAATTAGCAAAGTAACTTTGCCCAGAAAAATACATATTACTCACATTATCGTTACCATACTTTTCCTAAACCTCCATCCCATGTCTAGACTATTTGAACCACTTAAACGATTTCCATGCACATTACTACAAAAGCAAACAAATGATTGGCCAATGCTCCAAGCTATGGTATTGATAACTACAAAAATGTTCAATAACATTCCACGTACTCTCAGACTAGAGTTCAAAAACCTTACAACTTATTCAAGGCAGTGCATGAGCTAATGTTAAGTGGAATAGATTCTTCAAGATGATTATTGGCAAGATTCTTGGATGACAGTAATTGAAGAAAGTTAACACCACTAACACTGAAAAATGCAAAATGACCATGAGAAAGAATGACTAAAACTCACAATTCAAACAAATTTTTGCCCCCAGTTCCAATGAACAGACCAACCTTGGTCCATACTATGTTCTTAATAATTCCAGATAGACCAATGAACAACCTATGCATAAATGCTAACTAATCAATTGATGTAATAGTTGCAGTAGTAGACCATAAGTTTTTACATTTGAAAATTTGAATATTTGAATGCAATCAATTTAATGATGTGAACATTCATAATAAAGGAAACAAAAGTAATTATGTTAAAACATGTCATAGTCTTAGAGATACACAAAAGGCTCCAAGCTGTCAACATACTTATAAACACTAACAGAGTATTAAGTAGTAAAACTTTCAATTGAAATTAATGAGCTACAATTCAGTTAAGGAAGCCTTTTAGTAGCACTTTTAGAATGAAAATACCTGTTTCAGCCAGAGGCTAGATCATTTATAAGTGATTCAATGCCGCATGTATCAGATCATAGGTGTCTGAATATGTTGAGAAAGGTTCATACTTAGGAACATTAATCAAACAACATAGATTTCAAATATTTTTCCATTACAAACTGTAATACATGTTCAAAATGCACTAAAATAAGTGAAGAGGTGAAGTACTTCACTTCAGTTTTCATTTTTTATAAAGATAACTAGAGGACTACCTAAAATGCACAGTTATAAAATCAATTAAGTAATTATTAACTGTCTCATGCCATTCAATATTTAGCTTAATTGAACAGATTTCAACTAAAACTGAAATCCAATATACTAAAGCTAAATGAGAACTGAATCATAAAGATAAATTCCGATATATACAAACATACATAGCAAAATACAGGACAAAATATAGTGGAAAGTAACTAGCACAATCAAAAACCTTGAAAACAATGAAATTTCACAAAACAACCAATGCATTACCTCATGCGCAAAATTCTCAAATGCTGGGGGCTGAAAAACTCTTCAAGTTAATTAACAATATGTCAAAAACATAATGCCAGTAACATAATAATTTATTGAAAAAATTAGTAGCAAAATTCAAGAGTGAAATATTTTTTCCAATAATAAATAACTCAATGACAACGTCTACCAAGTAGAAAGCAAATATAAGTTTAGAAAACAATTATTCAGTAAATTCCTGGCAATAGAGAAGTTTTGTGATAATTCTTAAACATCAACATCACTACCTTGTATAAAAACATGTTCAATGTGAGCAATCTTTGCCCGGTCTTCGCCTTTGAGTTTCCGACAACGTTGTTTGAGCAATGAACAATCCCTCGAAATTTCAAAAGTTGAAATGGATTTGGGTAGACTTCGGCTTTTTGCATGTCAATTGCGCTAAGATCGCAAAGAGTGCAAGGCCTCCCTTGAGGTCGGCTCTGATCGAGAAACCCTTTGCGAAAACTGCACATTGCTGTTCATTACTTTTTTTTTGCCAAAACAGGTTGGGTCAAACCAAATCGGCTACAAAATGAAGCAGGTTTTTTTTGCAATCCAGCTCGAGTGTGAACTTGGTTTGGGTCGGGTCGGTTACAATCCAATTCGGTCCGACCCTGTTTTTTTGCACACCCTTAATTGTATAGTTATGATATGATAAAATATGGTTAGATGATTTGGGTCAAGACTTATCGGGTCGGATCGGGTAGATGCATTAGACTTGACCAATGGTTTAGTCTATTGGGCTTGGTCAAATAGAAACCCAAAGATACAAATAGTACAAAGAACTTGTAACATAGAGTTCATAACTCATTGGGTTTGGCCTAATGGAGACTAGAGAATATACAACCTCTCATACTTGAGTATGATAGTACAATGAATCTGAAACATAAAATTCATAACTCATTGGACTCAACCAATGACTTAGTTTATTGGGTTTGACCCAACGAAAACCAAATGATACATTTATAGTTTATATTTCACTATTATATTAGTCCCTAAAACTTAGAGAAACTTGAATAACTTATTGGGTTTGACCCAACGAAAACCAAATGATACATTTATGTTCTTGAATTAGGGCCAAAATGAAAAAAAAGGTTAATTTCAACTTTTAAGAACTTAAATGAATCTAACAAAAGAGATTTATTTAAGTTTTTTTTTAAGTTGAACTAAAATAATAGGATGATACAAATTTAGTTAACTAAATTCATCATTTACTCAAAAAAATGTTAGCTACACTTAATTATCGCACATCGTAGATATTCTCTTCCCAATGCACATGTAATGTTGAGTTGGCACTCGGCATCACTACACCACAACGTACTGAGGATTTGGTATGCATTGAAATGTCAGTTATAAGCTTCATCATGTCTGATGGTAAGAAAGGCTAGTTCAAAGTTCTAGAAAATAGACTTTTTCTTCGTTATTACGTTACGTTGAATATCCCATTAATATACAAGCCTCTCTGCTAGCTATTAGCCTAATACTAACCTCCACTGTCATGTTCCATCTTCATCATGCTTAATGTTTTGGTACGTTACATTTTACACAAGCTTTAATTAAAATTATCCTCAAATTTACTTTTGAATAGATATTTTTATATATAATTTAAATTTATAATAAATAAATATTTCTAATATATAAATTATATTATCATTTAAATTCATAAGATGTAAATATCTTTAAATTTGTATCAATTGCATTTTAAACTTATAATAAATAATTTAAATCACGATACAAATTTAGTTTTAATTATTGAAACTTTTTTTTTTAAAAATAGTATTGAAATTTAATTTATAAATATAGATTAGAAGATATAAGTAAATAAATCTAAATGGATAGATAAAGATACGAGGAAAATAGTTTTTTTTTAAGAAATAAGAAAAAATAATAGTCTTTTGGAATAATTAGATGACATTAAATCTTGATCATCTATATATGATTATATGGTCCAAATTTAGTCCTCTTATTTTCATATAATATATGATTTTTTGGTCAACGATGGCTAAAATGTTTTTCAACTGACTAGGGATATTGTTTGGTCGTTGTTGTCCAGATTTTTCCAGGTGATATCAGCCAGTGATGTTTTGGCCAATGCTAGCTAAATTGTTTTGGCTAGATAACGATTGTCGAATCGATTCAAAACAAATAAAACTAGGAAATTCTGCAATACAGGATTAACCTAGGTCGACTCAGAGATACGACTCAATTTGGTTGCTACTTTAATTCACTTATAAACACCAAGGAAAATTTCAACGAATAGTTTGTAGGTACTAGAAAAGAAATGTGACAATATAGAACAAAAATGCGAAATCTAAATTGAAACAGAGTTTAGTTGCAGAACACAAACAAAATTGCACAAACAAGTTGTAAAACAGATTCGAAATCACCAATCCAATTCAATAAACCAATGCAAACAAATTATCATAGTTCTGCAAAGAATGATCATGTTATGAAAGCTCAATCAATGTCATTAGAGTTAGTTCAATCGAATTAATCCCTAAATTCATTGAGATCACAAATTAGTTGGAATATCATCCGAACAACCTATGATTAAATTTCAAAATTAGGAAATGAATCCATGACCTAATTCATTTTCAATCCTAAGCCTATTAATAATCATGAAAATTAAAAATAAGATTGAAGAAAAAGATGAACATTCATACAAAATTGAAATACTAAACCAGCACTCAAATTTAGCCTTGCTTGGAGTGAATCCTTGGATCGATTGAGTGTTTAGTCTTCCATGATCATCACTAGTGGAAGAGCCACATAATTTCTGCAAGAAAAAGGAAGAACAAAATTGAAATGAGGGAGAAGAATGAAGAACAATGGAGAGAAAAAGAGAGAAACTATTTTGATCCTAAAGCTTGCACAACAAGTAACTATTTTTTTTTTTGGTACAAATGAAGTAACTAAGTAACTTCCACTAATATATACAGTTACTACTCAGAAGGAATGGATGTGCCTTGATTAGGCCAGTCTAATCTATCTGATTAAACCAATTACACAAAGCAAAGCCCATATTTGCAGCCCAATTATTCAAGTGCAGAGGTTTTGACTTCCAAGCCCAATTTGACCCTCGAAATGATAGAATTGGCCCAAGCTTATTTTTGACAAAATTCAAGATATTTTTCTTAGCTTTCCAGGGATTGCGCACATGCTCCATTTAGAGTTCTGAAATTTCCTATAGGCCCTGCATAAGTTAGATAGGTCAAGTAAGCAAAAAAATCCTAAAATAAGTCACAATTCTCAATTAAGCTCAATCATTTGCCTAAGACCAAAATTGAGTTAAGGTGAGAAAATAGGAGTCAAAGAGAAGTCAAATATGCTAAGAAGAATATAAAAATATTGAACTACAAATGCTTAATCAAATTCCCCCACACTTTATATTTTGCACTCCTAGGAAAAAATAAAAGAAAAACTAAGAAAAAGAAATCAAACTATAAATAAACCACAACTAAAAGGAAGGTATGAACAAGGCACACATGTTTTTCAATGTATCCTAACAATGCACAAAAATGA